>NC_090931.1:781995843-782308030 GCF_040938575.1 Ambystoma mexicanum
TTAAAAACATTTTCACTCTAGTTGTTCCCATACTTTTCCATGCTGGCTGCACCAATATATGGCAATATTCACATGCAAGTACACTCTCATGTTTGATTTGCGCATAATGCCAGTAATTATACTTGAAGAAAATATGTCCATGCTGGTTCTGCCCATATATAGCAGTATCCCCATATAAGAACATACTCCTGTTGGCTTTGCAATTCCGCAATATGAAAACATGTCCAAACTGGCTGCAACACAATGCCAGTCTAGCCATTTAATAACACTTATCACGGTTGCTTTATCAATATTCCCAGTAAATAAATATTATGCCACAGAAAGAAATGTCTAGACTGACTGCACCAAAATGCCAGTCCAGCCACGTAATATCTGTTAGCATGCTTGCTTTCTCATAGATGCCCAGTAGAAAAGCTGCACCCTGCCACTCCCTCCTTGTCCCCATGCCAAAATCAGTGCCCCGGCCTAGCAAACACAAGTGAAAGCACACTAATTCACACACAACATTCACACGCAGGGTTCACTCTCTCATTCATGGGCACACCCATCATCATACACTCACTCATTATACATGCATATACAGACACACAAACTTTAAAATTATTCTTACCTTCTGCCCCGGTCCACATGCTCCTCACTGCTGGCACCTCCCTTATAGCGCTCAACCTCCCACAGCACAAACAGGAACCAGGAAGCAAAGACTGCTTCCTGGTTCCTGCACATGCGTCCAGGAGTCGGAGTGCTGACGACGCACCGCCCCACACTGTCTGAATGTGTGGGGAAGCACGGGAGTGCACTCTATGCACATTCAGTGGTGCCGTTCCCAAGACTGCATCCCCAATGGGTCATGCAAGGATGGGGAGGCAAAACACCCCCAGCCTTGCATGGTCGGTTGGAGGAACAGAAACCATGTTTCCCTTTGACAGCTTAAGCTGTGGCTCCTCAACAATGAGCCAGAATATTGGTGGGTCATTATGGATGAGCCACCCATGCTGCAAAGTGTCATTTGCAGACAGTATTTTATTTCTCACAAAGTGGAGGGTAAAGGTGAAGAGCAAGGGAAATTTTGCCTTGATTTACTCTTCATGTTTACGCTCTGCTTTGTGAGTGTTGAAAACTGCATGCCGAGGACCAACAGCAGTTAAGTGCTGGTGGTTCCATGTATGCAATTTAAATTTTTTAGAAAATGACCTCCTAAGAATGCACATTTTGCTGAGCTTTCCAACTAAACTATATGAAACATCTATATATGCAGGTTTTGCCGGAGTCCTGTAGAAATGCAAATGTGCGGGCTCACGAAGGCAGAGCCATTTTGCTCGATTATTTTCATTAGCTGTAACCAGCCCTACAGATAAGGAGTGCATCAGCCACTTTTACTCTGTAAATCCTTAAAAATAGTCAAATACTTCCAAAAAATAAAAGTAGGGAGTACAAATGCTCCCCAACAAAAAAAAAAGGAAACAGAGACATAGTTGCTTGTGTCCCGGCTTTCACCCACACAGCTGCCTTGATATGTTTAAACCAGTAAAGCACGAATATTACAGCCTGATCCGTAGAGGTAACATGCATCTTAATTAATTAACTGGGAGCAAAGAAATACTTTTTACAAAAAAAGTCTGTTTTCCAGTAAAAACATTTTACTCGCTTATAAAATACTCACACTGGAATTACTTATTTACTCCCCAGAGTATCATTACACTCCCAACTTTAAAGAATAGCGAGTAACATACTCCTACTTGTAAATATTAACTGGGGCACTTGCTGGAACTATTCATCTTAACAGAAGGAGCAATTGTGCATCAAGTTTTAATCTTTATAACCAACAAGGCTCTTAATTACAGAGAGAGGGACTTTTCCACTGGCCGGGCAGCACTGCTGCGTGACATCACTTGCTCAGGCAGCGTGGGACGCCCTCACTGTACAGTAGGTTTCATGCCTCGACTCGAAATTTACCATTTGTAAAAGACTCAGCTGTAGCAATTATGTCCAGTGAAGTGAGATGTGAATTAACCAGTCACTAGCTAAAGAGAAAAGCATTTCTAGGGGGAGTGGGTGTAGCGGGCAGGCAATCGATGGGAGGCACACATCACATGCTGCCACACTGCAGATAAAATTAGCAATTATTGATCAGTTCAACAAGCCCAATTGGGGTCACTTGAGGTCGTTGCATTCACACAAAAAGTAATGTTTCTGAGAGCTATTGACTGCTGGTTGGTTGTGAGACCGAGAAAACAGTAGTATGACAATCCAGCAACCAAAGTGTGCATGCTAACAACGATGCGTTTCATGTTGTGTTCTGTGTTGCACAGAGTTGCTTAATAGGCAAAGTCCAGGGGGTAACTTGTTCCGAAGGTGATGCCTTTTCCACCAACCATCTGAGCTTACATTTTAGGAAAGGCAAAGAGTGATGAAGATGATAGCTGGGTGCCGATTGCTCATGGAAGTGCGGACTTTGGAAGCTGGTGAAGTGCTTATAGTGCTGGCCTTATGCGATCTTTGCGCCCCATGCCAACGTGTAGCCTGCGTCCCTCATTGTGAGTTAATTGATTTAAAGCATTGAGGAAGAGTACCAAAATCGTCCAGAAAAGTATCTATACCTATGACTGAACACACGTAAAATGTTACTAAGGGCTTGTCAAATAAATATTTGAGCAGTAAACGAGACTGCAGAGTAAAACTGTGACCACACGCAGAGGAAATACACCTGAGCCCATTTCAGAAGGGCACCTGAGTGGCACAGGGATGGCATCTACAGGGCCTCTGAAAGCCCTTTCTGAATCAAGGCCGTGGAGACAAAGCTACTCCTCTCTCACCCAGACTGGCACAATAATGAGACCACTAGGAAGGCCTGACCGACCCAAAGAAAGACAACTGAAAGTGGATCTATGCATTGACATCCTATAGATGGAATTTGATCCCAGGAACTTTGAACACTTAAATCAATAGGTATCTTCATTCATATAGGATCAGGTTGGTGGGAGCAACAGTCACTGAGTAGCCCCACAACTCACAATCCATGGATCCAAGTTACTAATATTAATTCCTAGTCTCTTTGTGTGTGCAAAATAAGTATTTACCAATGACAAACCTGCCATTTTATCAAACCTATGCACCCAGCTCAACTGGTCTACTATGCCCAAGGCTGGTGAAAGATCTCCTCCAAGCAGCACTCTTACCCACTCTTACCCGCACCGCCCTGCCCCGCCTGCAGTAAGAACGCCATGCTATTTTATCATGAAGACATTAACACAATATAAATGATGACAGCTCAACCACGATGCTATCCAGCAAATGCAAAAATGTAAAGATTAACTTCTAGTTTTTACTGCTCACGCAAAATGGGAAAACTCTTCCGAACCCACCACTGCATTCAGGAATCCATTTTTCACCACACTCAATTTTCTTTGCATTTGCTCATCTGGCATATTCCTGTCCCATGATCAACTTGTTGAAATAATAAACACAATTTTGTCAGTGTGCTGTGGTCGCCTTCAAATTTGTTTTCACAATGTGGTGATTCCAGTGAGGATCTGATCACATGCAATCCTTTTTCACAAGCCAAACCGCAATTGTTCGCTCACACACTGAAATCTCACAGTGATACTCTGCAGTATTTCTTTTATAAAGAATGACATTTGACCTTTCTGTGGTCAGACGTGTCTTTCCTTCTACACAGAATGAAAGGGAGAAGCTAATGTACAGATTCATAGTTGAGGGAGATACCCCCTCAATGCAATCTGCATGAATTGACACAATTAAAGAAAGACTTTCAAGAAACCTCCTGGGATTGGCTGCGGCTCACTCTTGTGTTTAACATTTGTGTTATTGCAATACAGACCATCCCGGGGTTTGTTCTTAACAAATGTGATCCACTGCTAGAGCTGGCAGAACCTAATTCACCCAAAAATGTATTAGGACCGACTTGGATGAAACTTTGCTTTGCCAGCAAATTGTGAATCATCCCTCCAACGATGTCTGCTCTCAGTAAAAGAGCAAAAATAAGCAATTAGTTGCAAAAACATACCGGGATGATAAATGTCTATCAATTTATGAAAAGATTGAATACCGAGTCATGACTGAAACAAACTGATTCTTCCTAAAAATATATCTATTTGTTAAAAAAATGACATGGGGCCTCATTACGAGTCCGGCGGTAACCGAGGCAGTAAAACCGCCTGGTTACCACCGGACTCGTATTACCATTCTGCCTCCGTGATTCCCTGAATTACCGGGGCATTACAACCCCGGTTTCCCGGGAATCACGGAGGCGGAATGGTGTTAATCCCCATTCCCATTGAGTCCTATTGGACTCAATGGGAATGGGGATCATGGAAACACCGGCAGCCTCTTGTAATGCTGCTGGTGTTTCCTCGTCTGCCTGCAGGCGGGCGGTGTTAAATCCGCCAGGTCAGAGCTGGCGAAACATCACCTCCCGCCTGCAGGAGTCGAGATCAGGCGGTCCGGAAACAACGGTGGCGGCGGGTTTACCGCCACCGTTATTTCGGGACCGCCTGATTTGTAATGAGGCCCATGGTCTTCAAAAAACAAGTTGATTCTTTAAAGAGGTTATGACTAATATAAACATTTTTTAATAAAAAACAATCTTTTTGTGGCAAAAATGAATCAATCTTTTCAAAAACAACATATATAAAATGATATATATATATATATATATATATTCAAAAAAGTCCCTGTACGAAGGTACAAAGAAAGTGGATGGCACTCCAGGAAGAAGTTTGGAGCTAGTAGTCTTCACCAAACACAGAAACAGGAAGTCAGGGTGTTATATATATCTACTAGCACCAAACTTCTTCCTGGAGTGCCATCCACTTTCTTTGTACCTTCGTACAGGGACTTTTTTGAATATATATATATATATATATATATATATATATATATATATATATATATATATATATATATATATATATATATATATATATATATATATATATATTTAATTTCATGATGTAATACCATAAAATCACATTTGGGGATTTTCAACCCACTTTGAAATTCACACTTAGGAAACAGAAAAAGAAACGTCCCCAAGTCCTAGTCACAGCTACTAATTACATGTTTAAGAAGCTGCATTCTATAGGCTATGTACTGCTCTCAAGTAAAGGTGTGTACAGAATTCTGAGTGATTAAGAGCTTCTCTGCTTATCGTTCTCCCGCCAATCCTTTCACAGATATCTGCAGTCATTTATAAGTGAAGTGCGAAGGTCTCCTTCACTATATGAGGCATCTGCCAAATGGAGAGGAACTTGTTAGGTGAAACAAGAAGAACTGGACCTGAATCAAACTTTTGAGGTCTGATTAACTTTTCGGTTCTGGTCGGCCCCGGACAGGGAGTCAAGACTATGTTAGTTATTTTAGTACATTTATAGAATAATCCTGAATGCTGGTCAACAAAAGTTATGGAAACACAGAGGGTTCAAGATGAGAGCAGACACGTTTGAGTGTAGTATTACAGTGTGCAATTGATGCTATGTTCCTCACCGTCGGTTGAGCTGCTCCATTTGCTGGATAGAGTTGGACCGCTGGAGTATTTGTGGGGCTGGAGGAGCAGTAGGACGTTGCCAGGTAGTTGTCCTGTTGACATGGTCCACATAGAAGATCCTCCCATGGCTATCGATCCGGGCCTCCCAATCTAAGTGAAAGCAACAGAAACACAAATGAGGCAAACCATTGTTTATGCGGATTAGAAACAAGTCACAAGGTGTTCATTAACGACCAGTCCATCACTGCACATGTTCACTGTATTTCCCCGTGGTTGCCTGCAGTTCAGTGGTTTGTTTAGGTGAGCACCCCAGTCTTAGGCAGATATCTGTAAAGATGCAACTCATCCCTGGTAACATGCTTTCCACCTCCTCTAATAATGATCTGCCATTTTGAAATCAATCTAACATTTCTACGTCCTACAAAGCATGCACCTTGGCATAGCCACTAACCATCATATCCTCAAATTCACAGATCCCATGCATAAAGACTTGAGTGTACTCATCCCTGCTATGGTCGTTATCCTAAATTGATTTCAAAATCTCTTCAAAGATTTCTAATCACATTAAAATGGACTTTAAATGTTCCCATTAGCTGCCGCGATTCTACCGTGTCTTTTTGCAAATGTGATCTTGTCTTGTTGATATCTTTGCCATCTCGTTCTAGAAGACATTCACATAACTATCTTAGTGCCCCAAATTCTCATAAGTTCTCCTTGTTGGCTCATTGTTTCTCCTTTCTGGTATACTGTGCACTTTGCCGATACCCATAAAACCTATGAATTTCCTGTTCCTTCCGAATTTTACTTAGTTCATCTACGTACCATTCTTATCCCCTCGGCATGTTCCAATTCTGAACTCCTACTGCATCATGTAAAGTATCTTTGTCAGAAAAACCTTAACTGATACGATTAGCCAGGATCAATATTCCAATCGTATATGTCAAAGTCTTGCGGCAGAAGCCGTCCCACCTTCTATGGCCCACATATGGATTCTCTTATCCACAGATTAAACGCAGCCCATGAGAAAGATGAAGCGTGTCACCTGCTGCATAGGAAAAATGAAATGTGCCTTAATCTGGCAATGGAGGCATCTGAACTGGTTGCTGGAGGGATCTTAATTGCTAGCTCCAGATCACACATAAGGGAGCAAGGGAATGAGGTGCTGCACCTTTAATTGCTGCGCAATGAGGAGTATGCATGCATTGTGAGCAGACAGCAAGCAGGCCCAGCGAGGGCGCCCACTGCACTAAAGCACATCCTCGGAGAATAACTGAATCGCAGTGTTAAACCTAGGTCAGAGTTCCAGGCTCTGCGGAAGCAGCTTGGGCACATGGATATCATACATCCTCGATATATAAAGTCCAGGAGGATGTTCCTATTTATCAATATTAATTCATGGAAACTCTTGTCTTTATGCGTACAAATTAATGTTCAGACCCCTCTTACTGTCTTATGGCAGATTCTCACTCTGGTCCAGAAAACAATATTACAGGTAAATAAGTATATGGATACGGTGACGTAAAGAGGGCAACGCGTTGTGATAGAAGATGACTAGAGGTACTTTTGCACATTGCGCTTTACAAATGCTAGGCCGCCTGATATAATGCATTGTATTTGATACTATTTTGCAAGAGAGAAATCGGGATTGGCTTCATCCAGCAGAAATCCTTGTATACAATCCTATCAGATTATACATGCCCAATGATGGCCAATAAACTTCAAAACTTCCCATTTCTAAAATGACAACTGTACATCATCAGGTGCCAACCTATGCACATGCTTTCATGGTACTGCCTTTTGTTATGCATGACTCGCATAAGAAGCCATATATGCATGAAGATGATTCTAAGTGATGTATCCTACCACTATGTCATCACTCAACTGGAATATGGAAGTCATACTGACACGATCTGTAAGGAGGGCAAGGCACCATTGTATGCGTCTCCCCAGGTGTGCAGTGGCATGGGGCAGGGGAGAAAGTTACAACAGGGAGAGGTCGGGGAAGGTGTCAGGACTCCAAGTAGTACTTTTGGTGCAGGTTGCCTCCTCATGTCTCCCTTATCCACTCCATGTACTGCTGATCCAAGGAGAGAGCAGAGGAGACTATCAGAAATGGGGTTCATGTCACCATGGGGGTTCCAGTGGCCTAGAAGACTTGCTCTCGACATCTATCAGATGTCACTCAGAACACCTTGTTGGAATATATTCGTTCTGTTGACAGTTAGCCATCTACAAATATTATTATAATGGCAAGTCTTAAAATTCAACTGTAGTAGTACCTGAAAAAAGAACATCAAGTGATGTCGATATATGCCAACATAGCTATGTAATGTTATTTTCTGTACATTTACCCAGTAGAGCAGCCAATAACTTAGCGAATTGGAACATCTGAACTTTGTGTAGGTGGAGAAAGCCAGGAAATACGATTATTTTGGGATCGCTTAAGGTCTGTGACCGTTTTATGATAAGTTAAGTAAACTCCCCATCTAACAAGTGGGGAAAGCAACCCGCCAGTGTCTGGTCGGGTCGGAGCGCTACCCAATGTGCTTCCCGAAGTATTCCCCCTGGTCTCGGTAAGTAATCATGAAGCAGGAACCACTCCAGACCAGGTATGTAATGAAGGGAGATGCTTCTTTATTGTATCTTGGCTACAGGTTAAGGTAGAAGTAGGAGAGTGGTAAGTAGCATCCTTCTGGTTCCTGCATCTCTCCTAGAGTGTCTCAACCGACCCCTAGAGAGCACTCATCCCACAACACTGCACGCACATCATGACGTTCTCACATTCCATTCAGCCTTCAGGCTGACACAACACAAACCTAGTATCACAGGATACTACACTTCTCAAAGAATGTATGAGAAGGGACCCCACTGGCTCACTGTCCCCCCAGAGAGGTGGTACTACCACCTCAGAGGCCACATTGTGGAGTGATGGCTAAAAGGACTTTAAGTCCCAGGACGGAAGCCTTCTATGCCTTCCCGCAGTCCAGCGCAAACATATGCAACCATGGAAAGAGGGCCTTGCATGAACCTGCAATGTTCACGAGTCACAGCGAAAAAGGATCTGAACCACACCTGAGAGAGAGCAACCAGGGGAAGGCTCACCTACTATGCACTCCAGCGCTCAGAGCGTGGCAAGATCTCTGGCAGGGGGAAGGCACCACAGAATGCCACGGTGTCGCTCACCATGCAGAGAGGAATTCCAAGATTGCACTGCACCCTGCAGACCTTGCTGGCCCTATTTAACTGTGATGCAGACTGTCAGGTAATAACCCAGTATAAAAGCTGCATTCATAATAGACTAATGTTAGGGAGCAACAATTCCCTAGGGAATAATCCATCAGGAATCAGAATTAATACAGAGAAGGGGGATGACATATCAGGAACAATATAAGAAGCCAAGTCCCAGTCTAGGAAATATAAATGAGGCTGGGAATGTTCAGAAAGCGAGAGAATCACAGAGGAAGCAGGTGTGCTTACACGTGCTCCCTTGGCAGCAAGAAGCACTGGAAAGACTACTGCCTGGAGGAGAGCATAGAAGCCATGATTGAAGCAGTTCACACCTGGAGGCCCTGGAGGGACCAGCAACCCTAAGGTAAAAGTGAGAGGCGCTTGACCCATGGACGGAGGGTTACACAATATTGGCTGCCTGACATAGACCCTACTCATAGGGTTGTGGAGAGTGTCCACTACGGTGGAGACTGAGAAACCTAAGGTCTGGGAAAGACCTACTGTAAGAGCTGAGAAACCCACGGCCTTGGAGAGAGCTACTGTGAATGCTGAGAAACACAAAGTCTGTAAAAGACCTAATTCGAATGCAGAGGCATGTCTGGTATGGCAGAGGCCTACACTGAATGATGCAGAGGCATGTCCGGTATGGCAGAGACCTACTCTGAATGCAGAGGCATGTCTGGTATGCCAGAGACCTACACTGAATGATGCAGAGGCATGTCTGGTATGGCAGAGACCTACACTGAATGCAGAGGCATGTCTAGTATGGCAGAGACCTACTCAGAATGTAGAGGCATTTCTGGTATTGTAGCGACCTACTCTGAATGCAGAGGTATGTCTGATATGGTAGAGACCTACACTGAATGCAGAGATACATCTAGTCTGGGAGAGATCTACTGTGAATCCTGAAATCCCCAAAGTCTGGGAGAGACCATCTGTGAAGCTTTGAGAAACCAGAAGACTTGGAGATGACAACAAGTGATAGTTGCAAGGTTGACACAAGAAGTAAGGTGAAAGCAGACAGGCCAGACAGACTGCAACTAACCACAGCAGAAACCTTCAGGGGAATACTTCTCTTTTGTTGTATTAGACTAGGGTCCGACTTTGAAAATAAGGTTTTGTGGATTTTTGCTTTGTAACAAACCTTGGGAAATGTGTACACTTTTGAGAAAACTTTCATTGGCCATCTGTTTAGGGGTTACTTTATAGGATAGGGTGTCTCGAGGTGTGACCAGTGCTTGTAAGAACAGGCTGAGAACTCTATGATTTGAAGAAAAACATAGCAAGTATTGGCAGAGGCGTAGCCAGGATTGTCTAACAAGTGGGGTCTGCAGCTAATGTAGTTGGACGCACCGCAGTGACATTTAAATCTGTAAATGCCCACAGAGCACTGCTGAGCGGCTATTTACAGATTTTGGGTGGGCCTTGCCCGCTCAGGTCCTACCCTATCTACACCTCTGAGTGTTGGACAGCTTAAGGAACGTTGTGTTGCCCGATCCCTTGCATGGTTTGCTTTAGACCGATACTTTTTAATTATAGTCCATCCCCTAGAATCTATTGTTTGTCCAACCTTGTAATATCCAAACTTTGTCATGTCATGTGTGTCACTGCTCAGGCTCATGACAGGTCGCTCTAGCCAGGCATGGGAAGGGTCTTCCTACTGCACATCTTATGGGCGTTGGGTAATGAGGGGGAGGAAACAATGACTGCTTCAGGGCTTGGGGTGCTGTGGATATTTTTCTGCCTGCTGTTTTGGATCTTAACAACACATGCTTCCTGTGATGCAAGATCTTTTGGTGTAATTTATTGATTGCCCGGCTCTATCCTTTTGATATCTAAGTTAGCGCATATCCTGAACCAGGGTGCAAATGGTTATGTTTCGCAACATATCCTTTCAAACTGCACAGTTTCTGCTTTAGTTGCGGTGGGGACCAATTACCCGAAACAGCCTAACTCAGTTCCCCATTAAGTTCTGCTTGGATCTCCCCAAATACAACTAAAAATATCCCTAAGGTTTACAAAGAAAGGACCAGAATGTCAGCATGAAATGGACCGAAATCAGGATGAAATGCTCATAAACGCAACATCAAAAGAACATTCAAATGTAGCAAGAAATGCCCTTAAATGCAGCATGAAATGGCCACACTCCCAGAACAACCACGAAATGGCTCCACATTTAGCATGAAACAGTTCAATGATCCCACCGTACTGCCGATGTTGTTAACCGGATGATGGGTGACTGGATGATCGGCAAGACGGAGAGGCCACGTATCTACTCGGTCATTTCTGAGGTGGGAGTCTACAGAAAAAGGGGCTGCTCTGTTCTCAGGGCTTATGTTACGTTATTGGACATTTACAGCAAGCCCATCACCACCAGCATGGTGTTACGGCACATGCAAAGTACGTAGATCAAATAGAGACATTTTGCTATTTATGATGGTGAGAGGTTTGGGCCTAACACCTGCAGCTCTTACAGCGCACAGAGCTGTTGGAGCAGCCGAGAGATCATCCATTGGAAGTGACCAAGTAATGCTGCATCAGCCACCACTTCTTTAAGGTTGTGTTTAGACCCTATTGCTGGATGCTTGAATAATGTGCTTCCATGTCCTGAAAGCTGCACACAAAATTGCACAGGCTTAATTTAAAGTTTCCTGTGACAATGGATGTTGAGTAATTGTCTAATGGTCGACCATGCAAGGGCCGAACCTCTTTTAGTCATGCATCCTTACTGTGTGGAATATAACAACCTTGTATTCGCTTGACCATGAAGTCGACACCACACCAGGTAGGAGGCCCCACTCACAGGATGGATGTAGACTTTCCCTTGGGTCCTCAAACCCATAGAAAGATAAGGCTCCCTATTGAAGGAGAGTTTCACCTTTTGTCACCTGGTTGCATTCAGGAAGAACACATTTAACCAGGAAGGTTGAGATAGTGTTTTGAAGACCCTGGAAAATGGGGCACTGTTCAGACACGCCAAGTTTCACACCCTACCTCCTCTCCAATAGGAGGCTCCCCGGGGTTTCTTAAACATCAGAGAGAAAATAGCTACTAATTGGTTGCTCGATTTAAATAACCTTGATGCATGTAAACCAGAGATTACACTCATGTAGGATGCTAACAAAACAGCATTACAATGGTTTATGGCAACACAACATTTTTGTCCTGATTGTCAAATGTGGGTGGTGGTCTCCTCAGCGATAGTGGACTACCACCAGATGATCCACCAGTGGCGGAAGCCCAGGCCAGCTAGGATACTCCTGCCTGCTGGTGCCATCCCCCAATACTGCTGGCAGAGGGAAGTGGGCAGAGCTGCTTTCCGCCACCTTTGCAGGAGAGATCAGGGTTATAATGCTGGTCCTTGAGGCGAGAAATCCAATTTCAAACGAGCACATTTTCGTGAACTTTTACTCCCGATTAATCAACCGTGCCCAAAATTCCCAGGTAAGTAATTGTAGCCAACGATGTTGTCCTATGCATTTCTTTAGGGCCTCAGTGGGCTGGGTGCCAATGGTGGTATTTTAGAAATGCGAATTACCCATTTTTTTCGGGACTTTCTGAAAAATGAACAACATTTTCACATTGTTTTCGAATAGATTTTTCAATTTTTTCTTTATGGGGGTTCCAAGTGACATGCCCCCTTTGCCTCTACCACTTTCCCACTTCTTCCTTTCCGTGGTCTCTTTCTGATTCCCTTTGATTTAATGTTTCTCTCTTTTACCACCTTTCCTTTCCCTACCGAACATATGCGTGTATATATATATATATATATACATATATATATATATATACATATACATATATATATGGCCAGTAAGTAAATTCATCAGAATTGTGTTGCAAAGTTAAGCTTCTCGTTCTTTTTTTTTCTTTTTATGACTGCAAGCCATGTCAATTTCCCTTGCAAAGCAGAAGGTGGCTGAGCACCAGTGACCCATTTTCATGGTTTTACTGTTATCGCGACACAACCAATTCTCTTTCCTTGACAAGGTGTCACCAAATATCCACTTGGGATCCATGTCGCCGAGCCGTCAGCTCTCGGCAGGGTGTGATAATGGGCCCAGGGTGCACGCCTTGGCACACTTAATCTTCAGACCGTTAACCTCAGGAGCAGTGATGATCTACGTGCAACATCAGCGGGGTTTGTTCCATAAGTCCTCATACAACACACCTGGCGTAGTGTAAGGTCTGAAGTGTGGCCTGCCCAGAGTAAAGGCTTCCACTTCTATGGATGATGCTTTACACATAGGTTACACAGCAGGAGTGCTAGAAGACAGCCCTGGCGTGACTGGAAATAATGGCGTCTGCTCACCATTAGGCCCAGTCCTTATGCTATGGTGAGATCGTTGAGAAGCGCCCGCGTAAGCCTTGAGCTTGGACTACTATCCAGAAGTGTTTCTCTTCAGTATCAAAGGAAAGGCAAAATAAAGTGAACCCTTTTAATAGTGACACTCAAATGAATGATGAAGGGCAGATTGAAAGGTCGCTGCTGGGATCAGGACGTGAGACTGCTAGGATCCTTTCGGACTGTACCCCTTCTGCCAGGGGTGTGTGCACTAATCGGCTGAAAGCTTGCTGCTGTGTCCAGACGGGGGATCAGCTCTAACCCCCTCATACATATTGAGCCGGAAGAGGCCCTTTCTCAAGCTTGCTGGAACTCTCCCATCTGTAGCCATCCATCGCTTAAAGAAGATTTGCCTCCTATAAATAAGATGCCCAGTCTTCACTGTTCTATTTGAAATGTGAAAGGAATGTGCAGCTTGTAACGCGCTTCTGCCAAAAGATTTTCCTTTAGAATTGATTGCTTACTAGTCATTGCTATTTTCCGTCACGGCCTTGCTCTATTATCGCTAGCCCCTAATGGTAACGATGTATTATTTATATAGTGCTTACGCCTAAGCTCTGGACATAGAACATATTTACACATATGAAACATCCCAACCGAAGTTGGTACACATTTATCGCCCTCAGAAGGATGAAAGACTGAGTTGGCCTTGCTGGGATTAGATCCTGCAACCTGCAGATCGCACAAAGGTCGCACCCGCGAGAACTAAACCAGGTGAGCTATGTTACTGGCTTGATGCTTAATGGGGAACCACAGGCAACATTTCCTGCTGGTTCTAAAAATGAAAATAATTGGAACCCTTTCACCCATAAGAATATTATCCTATATTATGTAATCAAGCACCAGACAAATAGCAGGAAGTCGATTCAATGCAGCTATTTGTCAAATGCACACGTTGAATGCTGATGACGTAGCATTATGTGGACAAAGGATGCAGTTAAGTGACGAGACAAAAACATGTTATCTCCCCAAATACATCTCCACATCAGTAGTGTAGTCAATGAAATGGTTCAGCCTGTCATGCCAGCATCAATAAACATGAACTGGTCAGTAGGTACTTAAAGCCTGGCGTGCCTAGGCGAGCAGGGCACAGTCGGACTATGGGAACATGTGAGTCCCGAAAATGGCATCCTTGGCCAGAACTTCAAAATGTTAAATACGCCCCTAGTTTGATCTCACCTACTCGTGCAGCAGTGGGGCTAGTACTATGGCACCCTATTACCATTATATTCTACTGAAGTTTAGACACCATTAGTCAGCTAATACTCTTTTACCTCATGTTTATTTTGGGGAACTATCCTCTGACAACTGAATTTCTCTGTCGTTACAGAAGTTTGTGTACACAAAATATTAAATATTTTGGCAAGCTCAGTGAGGCTAGCCGATGAAAATATCACCACACCAACATATAGAGAATACACAGTATGCCCTTTCTCCTAGCTCCTGTACAGTGAACCTGCTAGTGTCTTGATACTATTTCTGTCTGTACCCTGCCATCTGCTACCCAGTGCCCTTCTTGCTGTCCTGGGAGATGTTACCCCACATTCAGTTTTCTCTTCTCCTCTCCGTCACACAAGAGACACGTGCTTAACTGTTAAATCAAGGGTGTTTTGATTATAGGATATTGATTTTGGTGGAGTGGCAGATGTCAAACATCAGGGGCCTCTGTAAAAGTCACTGCTCGGCAGACACCAGGATTTCTTTGCATTTCAGGTTTGATTCTGGTAAAGAGCAATACTGGTGGGTTTTATCCTTCCCACCAGCGTTTCTAGCAACAATTGTACTACAGCAATCTGAGCTTTAATTCACCCTCCCAATAGCTTTATGGGAATTGTAGCATAGAAGAACATGTAAGGAACTTATGGTGGCAACAGTAAAGACAGACACAAGTGATCACAGTTCAAGGGTGTTTATTAAACTGTAAATGCAGGGTGGAAAAACGCCTAATCTAAACCTAAATCTAAGATGGTAGCAAGCGTCGACCATCAAAAGAGAAATAAGGGAGTCCTTGTGGCGTTGTGTCAAAACAGAAGGGACTATACTAAGAAAAGCCTATTGCCAATTCCTTACACTAATTACACAAAGAGTGTGGGATAAGGGTTCAATAAATAAAGAAGTGTTTACAATTACAATTAATAAGTCAGGATGTGATTGCCAGGGGTCTCCCTTCTCCACGTTTTCAGCACGGGACAAAGTCGGACCTTGGAGCACACCACACACTCGAGCCAAGAGTTCTGTATCAGCTATCAGGTTCTTCGATGGTTAAGTCTTGTTTCAATGAAAAGTCTCTTGCCTTCAAGGGCCTGATGCTTTCAACAAACAAACACAGTTCTGTTCCACGTATACTTGGGGTGATGACTTGACCCCTGGGCCCCCCTCTTGCAGGCGCAGACCCCTCACCAGTTGTATTCCACAAAACAATTAAACAGTTCCTTTTCTCAATGAACTTTGGGTGGTGACTTTCCACCCCTAGATTTCCCTCCTTTGGGTTCGGACCCCTTTTCCTACTTCCAGCCTCCATCCTTTGGGTTCACAATGGCTTTCCTTTCGGGTTCTCCCTCTGCCAGGCTCCAAGGGGGGGACCCCTTTTCCCCTGGTCTTACAATACTTTTGTACTCAAACAAAACTAAATGTCTCTTTATACAGTTCATCAGGATTTACCCTTGGTTGCCGGCTTCCTTCTGCCGGGTTCACTCTCGCCAACTTTACGAAACACAGTTCTTTACTGATTTTACCATGCAGAATTTCCCTTCTTTGCAATCATCTGTCGGTCAAAGACTTTCAACGGTACAGTGGATTTTACAAGACCCCTGTATGACCACTTTTACCTCTCTTCGCCTCTTCCCAAGGCCTTCTGGTTATGGTAGTCTCTACCTTCGGGTAATCGCTCAGAGTTTTCTGCGTGAGCACCCACGTGGTGCCGTACGCCTCTGGTGCAGCCTTTTCCCCCACTTTTTCAATAGTTCCTTTATTTCTTCAAAGTTCAATAGCCGCATGCTACTTTTGCTCAACACAGCCCGGTTTCTTATCGACTCTGCCCTCGACTCACTGGCTATTATGAACTGCATCACTTTCTTCTCCTTCGAGTCACGGTTGGTACCACAGAGACCAGCGTCTCTCCCCGGCTTGGTTATCAGCGAAGGAGGGTCTTGTGTATCACTGACATCTGCTGCAACACATGCTGGCTTTTGTTCGCCGTCTTACGAGTCCTTCTCTCGAGGCTTCATGGGTCTCTGTCGATAAGGGCAAGTTCACTTCTCCCCTTGGTATCCTCTTGACTTGCATTGTCTTTCGCCTCCTCTTGAACTGCTGTGGTGCTGAGATAGCTCTCACGTCCTGCCTTCCTCGTAGGGTGCTGTCATGCTCCACCTTTTATCCCTGTGGGGAAGGAAAAGGAACATCAGGTGTGTGGGTGATTTGGGTCAATTGCCTGACTTTGCCTGACCCTTGTATTGGGACATGTCAAGTAAACGGCTCTGGTGTTAGTTAGTTGTCTTTTGTATCATGCGAAAGTGTTCGTGTCGGAAAAGGGGGGGCAGTGTTTTTGGAATATCCACTGGGATAGGATGGGGAAAATGTGTTGAAAGAATGGGTATACTGCGTCTCACCCGTCAGTGTCCCACTCCCACTCCCCAAGGAACCCCCATCCAGGTGATCCACCCTCACTAGTCCACCCCCAGGAACTGGATCCAATAGCGAGGGCCGTGTCCTGGCCACCTGGATGACAGATCCCCGGGGACTAGCTAGGGAGACACCTTCAGGTTTGTCAAAAACATCAATGGAATTCAGTAAGTAACACTCCAACAATGCACTTAATGTTATTATTAAACCTGAACCAAAACTCCAACAGCATGCCATTACCAATTAAAAAAAGAAAAAGAAAATAAAGAGTGACTGTATAGTAATTGAAAAGTAAAAACCTAAGTGTTATTTGGTTAAAATGCAAAATTATATTTTGAACAACGGATTATAATATTATTTTCTTTAAAATTGATGATGTTATAGAACCTTTTTTCACAATAAAAAAAATCATTGATGGAGCTGTTTGAGAAAGGCTCCCACAGCTGCACCCTTTAATTGGGCGTTCATACACCTACACTACCAATGCCGTGCTTATAGAGGATATCCAAGCCTATATAAACATCTAAGGCACTCTTCACCATCTTTGGGATGGAACCGAGTCTACCGAGTCTAGTCTGTAGAATAGTAGATGATGCAATATGTTAGGTATGGCTCAAACGTTGCGCATGTGTGGTGCGGTTAGCGTCTAGCACCACATCCATTCCAGAGTGGAGAAACTCATTTAGTTTGCCTTAGAGACTATCGGCAAAGAGGGTAAAAAATAAATGGGTTGGGGTTGCTGATCAGATGCAGGGTCTCACACCATGGCAGGAGGCGTATCAGGGGTCAGTCGATATAATAAATATCAAGGACAAGTGCTGTATGTTGTAGCATGGCATAACATAGCATGTTACATTTTGCCATGCTTCATTAGAAAGTGTCAAGACAAGAAGCCCCTAAGGAAGCTTGAATGAAAGGTAAGAAGCATTGATTGAAGTGGCAGCTTTGAATAATGAGGAATTCGTTCATTTGCGTCCATGAAGTCCATGTGTAAAGATGAATGAAGAACAGAGCATCCCAACTACTTGTGCAGCACTTCTCATAAAGAGATCTAAATGATGAATAAATGCTAACCTTAAACTTTCCTGGGTGAGAGAAGACTTCAAGAACAGGCTGAAAAATCAATCATACACCTCGTGGGCAGGTTTCTGCGTCATTGGGCGCAAGGTAAGAAGGTCTTGCTGTAGACAAGGGAATGCAAAGAGGTCGACCCCTTCCCTGCTTGTGTCATGACTTCAAGGCAGGACTCCAGGCATCAAGTTGCCCTGAGATAATCTATCCAATGTGCTGACTGAATGCCAATTTATAAACATGGATGGTTACACCCCAGCTAATGTGCGAGCTGTGCTATATAACATAAGAGGAACCACATAGTTTAATGTACATTCTGCTTTGGGACATAAAGTACCAATGCTGAAAGAACATTAAGCTTATTATTAAATATTTCAGGATGTTCTTGTACGCTATTTCCTCGGTGGCTGATCGCCCAATGCTTTGCAGGCGTCTAAAAAGCTCCTTGTGGTGCTTACAAGCTGTGATGGTTCAAGTGATGTGTATTCCTTCTCGGCCAGTGTTCTCTCATCTCGTACATTATTCAGAGGGTGATGTATCCAGGAAATAGTTTCCTATAGTCTAAATCATCACTAGATGACATTTAGCTGCATTTGTTTCTCTCATTAAACTTTAATAGAAGCTTGCGGCTTTGTGAGGAGGCTAACCCTTTGCGCTTGGCACAGATGTTATCATGACGCTTCTCGGAGATTCTTATTATGGTGCAACCTTTTGCCTGAATGCAGCGGGTTGGCTGCGGGATCCAAGGGTAGCAAATTGCTGCACATTCCACAGGGATCAATTTCCTGAATCAATTACAAATACAAAATCGTTGATGTGCATGAATGACTTTGGTTGTAGTTCCGCTGTACTTCCAGGTAAGAAAGCTCGTGAAGCAACGTGCAGTAGCAACCAAGCAAAAGGAACAAGACGACCCTTCGTTTGCAACAGGTGCGATGCCACCAGTTGATGCCATCAAAATATGCGAATCAAATAATGGTTCATCACTTTCACCCAATGGAAAACAGTCAGGTGTTGCCTTACACCTAGACCCCCATAACACTTTTCTGCTCTTAATCCCAGAAAAGGTTGATGTTACATAACAGAGATGATATTCCGTAGTATATTAATGCAACCTAATTTTCAAAACACAGACGAGATCAAGAACGGAGGAAATCAATAGCAGGACCACAAATCCTGACCAAAACGCAACACGTGCCCAGAACTAAACCAACCAGAAGTGGCGGCTGCTGTGTTACCAGTTGAATTTCCCATCTAATTACGCAGGCCATAAAACAGCCATCTAGAATGGATTGCGGTCCTCCTAACATGAACCATTTTTTTGTGGATCATATTTGTTGATTCTTCATTGCGTGTTGTTCTTTTCCACAAGCATACGTCACACCCATGCCAATGCATCTTGATGTATAGATGCGCAACCGCTGAGCCCGGCCTCAGTGCTGGGAGACAACTAAACAATACATCTCACTATGCTACGGGGGTGGGGCAAGGAGAGGAGGACACGCATATTATAATATGGCATGACCAGGGGCGGGGGCAGCAGCCGCATCTGAAACTGGGGTGCCATGTCTAAGAAGAACTGCTCGTCAAAATACACAAAGGCAGACCACCATTGATACCCCTTTTTCACTTATAAAACAGTTCTCCATCGTACATGTCTGATTAGACATGTGCGTTACTATGGATAACTATGACCTCCCTATTGCGTGATGAAGCTCCACCCGGGTAATCTGCTTGTAAGGAAGTCGTCCGGTTGAGTGTCATGAGGCTTTTTTCTGCAACACTGTAGCGACAGGTTGCCTCAGAAACCCATGAACAGTATTTAAATTTATTTATTTTAAGGTATTCTAGTCACTCTGTGGATCCCTATATCATAATCCTTTGAGAATTCCCTCCCTAGTTAGGTGTCTGCTGATCCCCATATGCTGTTATCACTTTATAACCAGTTCTACAGCCTGGCTAAAACGGCAGCAGGTGTTGTGTCCCTGGGGTAACAGATTTCACTCCGTAGCTTAATGGAGAAGTGGGAGGTTTGCATAAAATGGATGTCTTTTATTGTGTCCTTTATGCATGGGTGGCCGTGCCTTTTCGGTAGCCGCTGCCAATGCCTGGAACGTTTTGCCTCTCTCGCTCCGTGGAACGGTTGGCTATCTCACCTTCCGTCGTTTACTGAAAACCTTTCTATTTTAAACTCTCTATAGGAAATACTGTTGTTCTGGCTTCCAGCACCAAGGTGACTTTCGGCGAACGTGCGCTAAGTGTATGTAACATAGCATAACATAACATAACATAACATGCTGATGGTAGTGTGATAATAGAGATTGCTACTTTAAAGTAAATCGAATCTATTCAAGTTGCGGAACTGTACAAGGTCCTGTCCCCACCAATACAAATCAGTGTCTGTGCATGTGACTACATGGCACCCAATGGTACCCAATTGGGCTTGGAGCGCTCTACTCGCCTCCAAAACTCATTTACATGCTTAAACTGCAGCGCCACATAGCCATTCAAGGGTCAAGAAAATATTTAGGCGCACACAGATCCACGCATGCTAACTGACATAGCACCCTGCAATCATGCACATCAACCGAGGGGGGGGGGGGTGTCTAAGGAGTATATAGTCCCAGGTCTTTTTGTTCTAGACCTGGATAGAAGCTCAGGGGCTACAGCCAAAAAGCAGGCTTGCCTGGAGTCCCAACAGTCCCAAAATTAGTGTAGCCCCAGATCTTTTCCAGACCTAGCAACACCGCTGCACATCAACCTGCAGCATTACTATACAAGATGGTCCCAGTTAAGGGGCAGACCTCTATGCCACAGTTATGTTATGAAATTGCCCGTGCAATTGTGTTTTGCCAGTTCATTCGACATCACACATGTTCATCCCAAGCTTATTTCGTATTTACAGATCACCATATTGCAGCTTGTCCTCAGGGACGTCATTTCACCAAAAGGCCAGGGGTAGAGGAAGTGACATCACATGACCTTTGCCCTCCAATGAAATCACAGGAAGTGATGTCATTTGATCCCACACCTCGAATTGACATCACAGGAAGCGATGGAACACAACCTTTCACCCCTTGACAAAACAGCAAGGGACATTTCTTTGTCTTAGTTACGTATTTATAACGCGCTTAAACACTCAGAGGTTTCTAAGCACGGACCCGGGGATTGAACCTGTTGTTGCTTTGTGTCGTCTTGCTTCTAAGACGCGCACGCTGCCGCTGTGCTATCCTCCCGGGACAAGGATGAGTTGAGGTGTTTAAGAACAGGCTAAATCAGTGACTCACCACCTGAAATGTGCCTGGAAATAAACCTTTATGAGTCTGGCAATCATTGGATAGAATTCCAGAAAGACAAATTATGTGTTATTCATATTCTTTCTTATTTAGCGTCACTGCTCAAAATGATACACCTGTGGAACCCTGTTTCTTTTTTAAAGGGGCCTGCACAAAAAAGTTAGCCACTCCAAAAATAAAGAGCCACCTGACACTGGCCACATCCCAGGACCATACATTAAAAAAAAAAATTTAAAAAAGTTTTTAAAAAAATCTTAATTTTCTAGGGGTAGCAAGGGAGACCACAGGGGTAGCAAGGGTGACCCCCACATGACGTCCCTGCTTGTCCTTTGTAGACAACTGCTCCAACCTAGTAACCAACCTTTCGGTAAACAGTCAACTCCTCCCCATAGTAGATATTTCAACATTTGGCTAAAAAAGAGGACAACGCAGCCACAAAGTCGCGTTCCCCAACACTCGCCAGTCTATACCTCCAACAAATAGTTAAAGGGTGCACCCTGACTGGCGTCTTCTGTAACGAGAATTTCACCACTGTCTCTGCCACAGTCCACTTACCCTGGGGAGACCACCTCCCCATCCTGTTCACCATCTTTGTCGAATCACCACGACCTGCAAAATCAACCAAAGCAACCCCGACATTTACCAGAACCATGGAAAGAGAGCCACTTGGACATACTCCTAGAAAACCTGAAGCTTCTGAACCCCAGCACATATTTGAATAACTGATGAAAACAGCAGACTACCAACTTAACAAAATCCCAACTAACACGAAACTAATGTCCACCTACCTTTTACTACACTGTGACCTCACTTTTTTAACTTGGAGGTCACAGACAATTGTATTCCCACCCCTAAAAGAAAAGGACAGAGGCCTTCAGTCAGTGTGAAGAGGGTGTTGTGCTCATCAGCACAAGCCAGAAGCAAAGAACAAGTTTAGGAGAAACAATGCCACTTGAACCCACTTTGTTTAACACTAGTCCTGTACGTCCCAAGTACATGTGTCCGTCTTTCAATGCAATTTGAATTACATTTGCGTTCAGGTACACACCCTACAATGATTTTGAATCAGGGCTCTTCAGTCCTGTAGTGAAGTGTGATTTGAATCAAGGATTGCCATTTTGCACAACACAGGGAGATGAGGCGAGCAGTCTGCAGGCATCAGAGTCTCAGTGAAGTCCAAATTTGGTGTAGAGCTCAGATAACAAAATAAGAAAGACTAACATATTCAGATAGCTCTCCAGATGTTTTGGACTACAACTCCTACCAACAATAGCCAGCAAAGCCGATGGTCAGGGATTGTAGGAGTCGTAGTCCAAAACATCTAGAGAGCCAAAGATTTCAGACCCCTGTGGAGTATGTCCTTCATTTTGGAGTTGCCAGGATTAGCAAAGAAGACCTTAAAGTCACGAGTAATAGGAGTAACCATGGTTTAATGCCTCCTTTACTACTCCAGGCAGTTTTCATATATTTGAAAGGCACAGTTGGGCACCTATCAAAACATATGGTCTCAACCCCCATCTGCCCCTACCTCTCAAACACAGGAGCGTCTCGGCGAGCATGTTATTTTCAAGTTAGCCGAGATGCTCTGGATTCCTATGGAATCTGCTCGCTTTTGGCACCTTCTCAAAGTTGTCAGATTCCGTAAGAGTCCATGTGAATTCATCTTTACAGCCGCACACATGGCGGGAGACATTTACAAATTGTTTTGTACACGTGGGCAAGTGGCACATAAAAACCCAGCTCTACTTGGATTTCCACGTTTCCTTTACACGCTTATCAAAAATTATTTAAAAATGCATGGAGGGAACTGTATGTATAGGAGTGCATATGGATGCAGTGCCCTCTGTGTAATATATGTGGACTTTTTAAAGTACAATATTTACATTTTTTTAATGTATTCTATATGTGTAGCAACACTGTCATATACGCATTTTAAATAAAGGGAATCCAACAATCCCGTGTTTCAATTGTTTATGTGACACTGTTCCTGCACTTATAAGATACAATACAAATTGAATTTAAATGTATGAGAAACATTACTTGCCCAGTAGTAATCTTTCTGTTACCTGTATCTGCTTAGAATCACATGCTTTGCATAGGTCGACAGCTAGTTGATGCAGAGTATTACAAGAGGTTATGTTTTTTAAGTCAAAAATGGGTGTCGACAGGGGCGTTACTGTAACACTATTCTTACTCCTGCCTGTACAGTACCCATGCTGTTTAAAAGTGATTAACAAGTTAAAGCTATGTCACTTTCTAGAGGAACTAAAACAAGCTTTTACTTAGCAAATACATTTTGTATAGACAAATGTAGAGGCACATTCTGCCACAGTTCCTTGGAGCCACCTTCTGTACACTGGTGAACCTGTTGGGCATCTGATGTTTTCACAGATGGCCTGATGCCAGAACTGGGGAAGGGTAGAGATGCCATGCCAGGACCACGCTGCTTTCAGCAGGACATAGGCATGGCATCCTTTCTCTTTCACTGCTTCATAGGGCATTGAGTGTCCCAATTCCACGCTGTGTGTACCTTTTTGAAATGCACTGGTTTACATAAATAAAGAAGGAAACACACAGCATGGAATGTGTATTAGAACCCTGGCAGGGGGAGCCAGCCAATCAGGTGACTAGGAACGCAGGCTTCAACCAGCAATGAAAGCCCACATTCCATCCCTCCTGATGGCCGGCCCCCCATCGCCATCTTCCCCCACCCTTCGTCACCTTTTTTTGTTGCTTTCCCTCTTCCACCCCCCACTTACTGTATTTCTGAGGCAGCAGTACCTTCTTCTCAGCTCCTGCACGCTGCAATGGAAAGAGAAGAGTGGCTGCATACAAAGCCCTGCTTCCCTTTCCATGGAGGCCATCTTGGGTACATATTTTTCATTCGTTCAAAGGGACGCGCATGGCGTCCCGTTGAACGAATGAAAATACTTTATTTTTAGCGCCCCGCATTGCCAGAGCTGCAACCCGGGGTGCTAATAGCCTTAATCCCCCGTTCCAAGTGCTGGGACGGGGGTAACCTCCCGGAGCCCTCGTTATACGCCCTCACTTCACTTCGGCCATTAATTTGGGATACAGGGCGGTTACCCCCCGGTCCAGCCCTTGGAATGGGGGATTAACGCCATAGTAGTGCAGCACTCAGTACAGTTGATCGCCTGCCTCAGCCATTTACCATAAATGACAACAGTTGGAAAACTGGTGGCTCTGCAACTAATGAGCAATATCTGACGATGAATAGGTAATGATCATGTTGTATTTTTCTCAGATTTTACTACATTCTATTACATTTGGAAGTGAACAAAAACATAAAAGGAGCAGAATATGCTACTACTCTCATTCGAAATCGATCAGTCATGTTACAAGATTTTGGCCACATCCATCTCACATCTTGGGCACAATTTCACCCAATTTAAGGGCCTTATTCACAGAAGCGTTTTATAATGGCAAAACCCCATTGGAAAACGCTCTGTGAATCAGGGCCTAAGAGTCCAAAAATTAAAGCCAACAAGAGCCTGATGATGCTTCGTTTAGTGAAAGGCTAGGAATGTTCTGCGCACCATGAGTGGCCAAATTTCCAGGCATTCCATTGCATTTAGAGGCCAGGAAACTTTGAGTACACTATTTATTTGGAATCAGAGGCTCCCTTGTATGCTCACACTCTCTTGGCATAAATCACAGGTGAATTTAAAAGACATCTGCCTCGGATTAAAGTGGAATTAGGGGCGGGGGCAGAATCCACCAATGACATGCTACTGGCAAACCTTTTTCCCATCCCTAGCCATGGGATTAGCAAATGCAGCACAGGCTTGCGTAAGCTACATGTTCATGCGGTGGGGTCTACCTGAAGGAGTGTGTGCGATATTAGGGGTACAAAGATGAATTTGGTGAAAACCTAGCCACCCCAACGGTGCTACCACGGAAGGCTAAACATTACTGGAAGAGCATGCACTTGTTTAATGAAATAGCCATAATTTAGAAAAACAGAAAGCTCCAACAAACATCAGCAGCAAGTCTGGAAAAGGGCAGCAGGCAAAAAGTGGTGTGAAAGGAGCAGTACCAAATAGGGTTTGAAGCAGGGTAAGCTTTTGGTAGTATTGCATCTGGTTTTATGGTAGGGAATCCTATGGGAGGAAGGGAATGCAAGCAATCTTGATGCTGAAATCACGCGTGGCATGCAGTGAGTAGAGCTGGATCTGTGTTTCTGCCCTTCCTGAGGGAGCTGAGCTTGGCATCCAAGTGCACATGTGGAGCCTGGAGTGGTGGGCAGACTAACAATTTAGCATCAAACCCATTACACCTTAAGTGTGTTCCTAATATGGCGAAAACAGAAAACGTATCGTCAACTGAAAATGCAGCATATGTACATCGTTTTTTTCACACACATAACAGTGATCCGGGTGCGTAATGTTTCTTCATGCAGGATCGCACAAAGCGTTGCCTCTTATAACCCTTTCAGCAAGAAGCCCTGGGAAGAGTGAAGAATCAACATGCCCAGAAAGTGAGATTTCACAGAATCCTACCTCAAGACAGGAGGATCCAATACGACCGCTCTTCATTTCTAGGTCATGAAGGCATGCCAGAAGGAGCCCATCTAAAAGAGCTGTGTGATATCATTGCTCAGCCAGAACAGGGGGGACTGTGTAGCCAGAACAGGGGGGACTGTGTAGCCAGAACAGGGGGAACTGTGCACATTGCTTCCAGGACCTTATACTGGCAATCCATGTTTTCCCACTTGGCCTTGGTAGGGTCCTGGGGCCATTTTCCTTCATCTCTGCCTTACTAATGTCATGCATCCTGTGGCCTGCCACCCAGACACCTGGAGAAAGGCACAGGCTGTCAGCAGAAGGGGCACACCTTGGGATCCAGGCAGACATAGCAGAGTGAAAGGACACAGATGTGGGAGATCAAGGTGTCTAGCTTGGGCAACCCCAACATTCAAGTACTAAACAGATGCGTTGTTAGTGAAGCGCTGTTTAAGCAACCCTTCTAGTTACATGCTGTACTCTCCTAGAACATTTCAATTATATTTCAAATCTACAGCAACGCTATGCAAATGGTTTGCTTTCAACTCATATATCTGCAAATCTATAGATGGCGAGTATGTTGTTTTTTTCCCAAAACGTCTTATCTTCTATTCAACAAATACCCTCCCTATCGCTGCCTCCCGCACACCATCCACCTCATAGTAAGCATTGCATTGTGCTAGCCACGCTGGTGAGACTGCCTGTGCCCTGTGCCATGTGGAGGAGGTGAAAGAGTTTCTCACTTGGTGGCAGAGCCTCATCCACCCTCTGGTATCTGCTAGCATCGTGCCGTATGGAAGGCAGTGATCGCAAAGACTGGTGGCCGTTTGCTTGAGAACCTAGAATGAAATTACAGAAATCTTATGAGTTTGCGTCTTATATTTTAAATTCTAATATTCAGATGCAGCAAATATAATCTGATCCACAGTATATAACAGAGTGGCTCCGATTTTGCATCTAAAGTGGTTCATCCTATCACACTATATGGACAACTCGTCGGTGTGCCTGTATATGTGTCAATAGTTGTGAGCAGGAAGAAGAGCAGTGACTACGATTTTGTATGAATTCATGTTTGTGCTAGAACCTCTGTTATTATAATATATATTGCAGAGTGACACTATTGTGCTAAACACCTGAATAGAGTACGGTTTCTTCAGTAACTTGACAGCAACACATCAAACTATACATCAAACTACACAACCAGTAATTATAGCATGCTGAATAATTCTATTCATTTCAGTTGTCCTAGTTCCACATCACCCTCTAAAGTACCTTCTACTGCATTTCCCCGCCTGTTGATCTGGTAACCTGGTGGAAGTAATGCAGCACAAAAGAACCCTTGAGGAAATATTCCTGCAGCGGGTTCAAGGGGCAAATGGTGGAATGTGACATAACAATGCTAGGAGGCTGCAAAAGTAAAAGTAGCACTTTTGGAGGGTTTGCAGATGCTGAAGAGGTAGGGATGTTTGTGGCAAGATTCAGGAACATAGCGCAGCTACAAGGCACAATAAAAGTACAAAGCAGAATGTAAAGGCGGGTGGAGTCCTAAAACCAGACAGCGTGCAATACTACTAGTTTCAAAGGCTCCTTTTAATTTGCTTTGGGCCTGTAGCCTCGCCAGCTGTATTACTGGCTGAATTATTGTTATTTTGGGGTTATACAGATACATCAAACTGGTGGCGTGATGTCAGTTTTATACAGGACCAACAAAAGCCCAGCAGTGAAAAGCAGCATCAAAGATAGTGCATTATGTGACCAGAACAGAGCATGACATCATATCATATCATTAGAACATTTGACCAGCATTTTTTCCCGTATGCACAGAAATTGATTAAACTGATTAAACTGTGAGCATTTTTATTAAAGAACATTTTCAAAAATATAAAACCCAAATGCAAATGCAAAGCCATCATTCCGAATATATATTTCTACTATGGCTAAAGGAAATGACGCCTTCTCTTAATATTTTTCCCCCCAATATTTCAGTATACAACACCAACCAAATATTCCAACAGCAATGTACGGACAACATGTCTAGTGCAAGTGGCCATGTGGATGGAGACAAGATGTGTTGAAATGCAATCACGAAAAAAAGAGCCAGGTTACAGTGGAGTTGAAGACTCCCACTATGCAGCGAGGGGGAGTATAATACGTTAATGATGCAGCTCCTGTGCCCATGGGCAACAGGCCTCATTACGAGGTTGGCAGGTAGCCATCAACCCTGTAACACCGAATCCGGCGCCTGACTTCCCGGTGCCACCGGGACATTACAAGTCCCGGCGGCGCGGTAAGTCAAGCACCAGATTTTGTAAGTCCCCAGTCCCATAGAGTACTCTATGAGAGTGGGGAGATGGAAGCACTGACACTGTTGCTAATACTGCCGGTGCTCCCGTGACACCTCTGCCTACTGGGGCTGCTGTGCCCGCAGTGTCAGACCTGTCTGCGCAGCGGCCCCAGCAGGCAGACTCGTAGTGTGGCAGTCCGGAAACAAGGGTGCCAGTAAGCTTACCAGCACCCTTCTTTCTGGAACTCCATACTTGTAATGAGGCCCAATGTCTTCAATCAGGGTGCCTTGTTTAACAGCAGTCCCAGTATGTTTGCTTTTAAGAAGCCACAGCGATTAAGATTGTTTTTTTAAATATATTTTAAGAGGCCAAAGTTGCCCTGGATCTGGTGTCATCAGTTCATTACTTGTCTACTACAACATCTCTGACCCAGCAAACTATGAACCCAAGTGTTCCAAGACTTGTTGAGGTACCCATGGCTTTCCTATTGATAGCATTAGCTAAGTAGTATGCAATTTGTTGCATCTGCCTTTGTATTGTGAGCTATAATTGATTAAATAAATATTGATGGTGATGATGACAGTTTTGGTTGAAACATGGCTTAGCCTACCGAAGTTATGTAGGACACCCGCTCAACAAAAAATAGTTAATGGAATCAAAGAGTATCCTAGCTGTAGAGATAATTTCACTAAAAATCACTGTGATGAGGTTGTCCCTACTTCCAGGGGTTCTGCAAGACAAGATCCTCATAAAAGCCTGCAGGATCGCGGTTAACCATGGCACCAACTTGACCTGCTATTCACTGTGGTTTTAAAACTTGGCTATGCAGAAATGAACTGAATTAACTTCAGTTTTCTTTTTAGGGACTTTTCCTCTTTTCTACAATCCAGCACAGATCATTAGAATTCATCCCAGTACCGGACTGTTTCCTTGTTACCAGGTCGCCTTTGGCAACCAACATGGACACTAAGGTACCAGGGTACTGTCAGAGTCTGGGTACCCTAATAGGAACAGAAACAAGACGAAAGCTTCCACTAAGGAAGTTGATTCATCGTTTCAAAGTCCCATTTAAAGATAGCTACCAGGTATTGATACTAGTATCCCAGTCCAAGATGGCCCCCGGAGAACGAACGCACAGAGAGGTATGCGTTTCCTCATCAGGCATAAAAAAGGAAACAAAATGAGACAGAAGCGTCTTGCAACTGCCTTTGTGCCGCACCTCACCAGGAGTCGCTCATTTCAGGATATTTAGGTATTTAGCCAGGTAAGAGGGAGAGGGGAGAGGTTGCTGGCCTTGTTACTATGTTTCTTAGTGCCTTCCCCAGACCCTAGCCTCTCATGCCTTTCAGGGACCGTCCTTAGCGTTATGAGAAAAGACACCAATCCTTGTTTTCTAGGAGGGTTATTATTGTGTAGTACAGTGGGACAAGTTAGTTTTTGTTAGTTATAATGAATTTCTGCATGATGTGCTAAATCCACAAAAGGAAGCCCAAAGCTTTACACAAGGTACAATTATCCTGTGATACTAACAGGAACATTCAACCCCGATAGTTAGAGCAAGACAAATCAGGAGTACAGGTAAAGACCAGTTTTGAGTATTGTATTATCAGTAGGGTTATGGAGAATAGCCTATAGGTTCTAAAAGACTGCCTTTTGCCACACAATTCATCTCCTGAGTCGGTGATCCGGAGTGAAAACCAAAAGGGGGTGCAACCATGAAGTGGCCCCTGCCTGGTGTAGCCCACTTCTTCCTGTTTGTTATAACGGTACGAGGAGGGTTTCAACAGGTACTAGTGGTGTACGTCTTGCCATAGCTCCTAAGAAACTCTCACACATCCGAGAACCTGACACAGATGTGTCGAGTCAAACCTCTGTGACAGCACCTGCCACGTTACTGTGTCACATCTGGGGATTCATGTTGGTGACATACATTTTTTTTCTTATCATTTTCCCGGTTGTGATTAGAGCATCAATTTCCTGTGGAGGTTTCTATGGTTTGGGGGTCACCGCTAGGCAGGGGTGGTTGAGGAGGGTTAAGTGGCAAATTCCACACCATATTCAGTGCTACATAATGGAGCACAACTCGCAGGATGCCACTTTTATTTTCCCCGTGCTTTGCCTGGGGCCGAGTTGGGCCAGGATTGGTGGGAATGCTCTACAATCCAGCAAAGAGAATGTTTGGAGAATTCTGGCCACCACATTAGCCAGCAGTTGTGCCATGCCGCACAAAATGGTGACACTGAGCATGATGACATGCTTACTTGAAACTATCCACATCCTTGATTGGCCGTTAAGTTAGGGTCTCTCTGATTGTGTAGAATGCCTGCAATTCTGCTCAATGATAGACTGGGAGCAAGACTTTGCCACTGCCGGGGGAAATTGCAATTTGGTGCAATGCACCCCATTCGCCTTTCAAGGTACAGAGGGTCCGTTTTTTCGCCTGCGAGGTCTCAGTGTGTGTGTTTGTGTGTTAACTTACCATTTGCTAGGAATGGCACAATGTGCAATAGGTCACTTTGCCAAACAATGTTGCAGGCCACTTTATACATGGATACCCATAAGAAGCTTTTTCTTTTGTGCGGTTCGAGAATTATTTGAAGCTCCTTGTGTTATTGTCCACCAGGGGAATATATATTAGGATAACTGGCAAAAGACACTTTTTAACACACACTGGGTGGAAAAGGTGCATTTGTGTTGTATCTTTCAGGCATAAGTAAACTCTGCATTTAGAGCTGCCCTTGAGCTGCCAATCTCGCGCCGCTCAGGTTTTAGGAAGCGGGTATGCCTTATTAATGGGCACAGGTTTTAATGGTCCTGGTCTCCTTATGTGAGAATGATGACGGCGGTGGGGAGCAACCCCTTGTTGCACATTACTGTGGGCAAGAAGTACCGCTGCTTGAAGACAATAGCGTTATGGTTTATCAATGACCACAAACACTGCACATTTCTATAAAGGTTTAAGGGCAAATCGGTTACCGTTGCCACCACTCGGTCCCATGAGTTTACCACAGGATTACAGGTTATGGTAGGGGGATGTTATGCTGTAGGTAAATCCTCCATGCCAAACTCGGGATTTGGCAGAGCAGCGAAAACAGCATGAATTCCGTTACTACCTACAAAATTGGCAGAACCACAACTTTATACAGAATTACTGCCACCTTTTTCCAGCTCCATCAAACTGGGAATTATATGATATGATAGGTTATTTATAAGGCGCTTAATACCCAGAGGTTTCTAAGCGCGGACCCGGGGATCAAATCTGTGGTGCTCTGTGTCGTCTTGTTTCCAAGGCGAGCACGTTGCCGCTGAGCTATCCTCCCGAGTCATGAATACTGCTGCTGATGCAATCTATCAAATGGTCTGTTTGTTTTTTTCTTCGGTTATACACATTTACTATTCCTAAATGTGGTGCTAACTGTTATTTTATAAATATGGGATATGAACTATGGAAAAAGTTTGCGTGCAGCTAAAATTCCTGTATTTGGCAGCACGCAAGTTGTTCATTAAGGTGAGCAAATGGAACTGGCCTCGATTCCTTATTAGGGAAGGAGGTATTGCAATGGACAGCATATCAAGTATGGTTGGCCGTGGCCTGTTCATTATCTGCCCACCGCAGCATGGGCCGTAGGTACAGAAACAGCGGCCGCAGTGTGTGGCGGGCCAAGAAGGTGGACACACTGATGAAAACTGGTCAGAGATGGTTCCATGCAGTTGCAAAGTCTATCATCTGTTAATTTACAGTTTGGTCGAATGGTTTTGGTTGACTTTAAGGCAACCTTTTTTCTATTTTTGATATGGGGCGTCCCCCCAAACCCCTCTTATCTACCCCACAGCCCCTCCCATCCTCTACCTCCCCAATTGCAGACTATTAGCATGCCGGCAGAGACATACTGTCGCTTCAAACGGTCCATCATGGTGAGACGTATTGGCAGTGGTTTTGGGTGGCAGTGACTTCTAAGCACATTCATAGCCCATGTGGCCTTTGCACTGTGAGGCTGAAACATCAGAAATGCTAATTTTGCACGTGAGGTTACCAGGTGACTCAGGGTCACTGCGACCCCCGGTGCAGTCCTGGCCTTTGGTTTTACTTTAACTGAGACCATTTTATTCAGTTGTGATAAAAGCCCAATTGGAACTGATGGTGAAATGGAAGCCCAGGACTGGGGCATGGTGTCCCTGATGACATGGAGTGGTCTGGCAACCTTACCTCTACGAGGTCTCCTCATCCTGCAAAGGCGGCATGTGGGATACGAAACACAGTCCTTCCAAACGAGACAGTGCTACACAATGCTCGTTGGCCACACCACTGGGGATACAGGGTTCTTGGCAGGGGAGATGGCTATAGTTGTGTATGGATTCTTATGACAGAGGCGAGCTTACAATAGATTATTTAGGCAGTAGATGGGGTCTGCAACTATTGGCCGCCAGAGGTTTTGGACTACAAATTCCATCGGCCCTAGCCAGCGAAGTCAATGTGGGGGGATCTTGGAAGCAGTCCTCCTATACATCTGGAGAGATACAGGTGGCAAACCCTGCAAGAGAAGAGAATTTAGCTCAGTGACTGGAACACAACGGGCCATCACATGAAGGCGACCCCTCCCCTTAAGCAGCGCACCACAGCTTAATGGGACAGCTTCCTATGCAGCAGGTGGACAGGGCCGGCCTTAGGGGCAGCAGCGTCCTGGGCGAATTGGCGCCACCTACCCCCTTCCCGGCGCGCCCCTGGTTTACAGGGGACGGGGCAGAGGGGGGACGGGCCAGGATGTGGCACTTTCTTTTTTTTTAACCAGGAGGTAATGATGTGAATAGATGCATCAGCACCCTTTTGTTATTAAATGTGCCTGCGGTGGTGGGTGCATTTAATAGCAAAAGGTCGCCTGCCACGTCTTCTCCCACTAAGCCAGCTCGGGGGAGCCCTTGAAAGACTCCCTCGAGCTGGCATGGCGGGGGCTAAAGGCACCCTGGGGGGACGTGGCGCCCCAGGCGTTGCCCGGCCTGCTCCCCCCTAAGGCCGACTCTGGGTGGGGACCCTGAAGCAAACACGTGTAGGCGTGTTGTTTTGGGGGTATATAGTTATCACATATGAAACAAATGTGGGCTACAGAGCTGAGGCAGATCGCTCCTGACAGTCATGCAGAACCAAGGCATTATTCCAGACAGGCTCCTGGGTGAGAAGGGCAGGGACTAACGCAATGCACAACACATGAATGCTGTGCATACCAAATCAATCATCTGATGGCAGGCAAAAAGGTCAAGGTTCACTGTAGTCGCCCTCTGATGTCCCTTGCAGCCCCCCCGCCCCCATCTCCACTGCGAGGCATATCATCCACAGGACATGGGAGGGGGAGGAGCGACTGGAAAAGTAATTACGCGAAGAAAGCGACTTCTCACTCAAATAAAGAAAATATCGATTTCAATTCCGGTTTACGATGGAGTGACTCATGCTTCGCAGCTGCACGGAGGCGACGCCATATTATGAAACCGAATGCAATCTCTTACATCCAGGTGTCATTATCTAGACTAGAGGGTTCTTGCGGTGCATGTGTGGTGAACATTCTTCCAAAACGGGTCCATTGGAACTTGGGTTCACTTTCTGGCCCTCTTACCCTGCCTACAGTTTTCAACCGAACACAATATCACCCAAGCCATGTAGTATGAAGGCGTACACGCACATCTGCCCTAATGCTGCTCAGTGTACACAAGTTACACCCATGCACGCATTTCATCACAGTTGTGCCTTGTTGCGCCATAAGCTCAAGTGCATTTTCCCTTTTTTTTTTAAATGAAATCTCCAGGTGTGAAGCTGGTCACTGCTGCGGTTACCGTATGGCCTTCTTCAAAGAGGGTTTGCTTTCTGGCCCACACTCGCGGATCTCCACTGGGTTTTCTGCACACTCCACACACCATCACTGCCTTTCCCTAGCCCCTGCCCCAAGCCCATTACCCCTTGGTCTGCCTTCCTAGTCGCAGGCCTTATTACATTTCTCGTGAGACAGACTTCTAATACCACCCTTCCCAATCAAACATGGAGACACCCCAGCCCTAGCCTTAATTCCGTAATCCCTGCTTGATTTGCTTTAAAAAATAGGATCTCCCCACCCCACTCGTCCTGCTATTTGTCTCCACTATCCAGAGGAGCAGTACCTGCCCTTCCCAGCGAGATAATCAGATAAGTATTTAATGTTTATTTTTATGTACAATGTTACCTGTGGATATTGCCAGTCTCCCATGTGCTAAAGATAATTTGCCAGAATACCTGGTTGGAATGACAGGACTGTCAGCAGATTAAGGAAGCGGAGCGTAATTGACAGGAAAGTATCTATTCAGCTTAGTTTATAAATATTCTGCTCCATGAATTGGTCGCTGCACATTACAAAGAACCTTATAAGTAACACGCTTTTTCACTGGCAACCGGTGAAGCTGTCGCAGCAGACTAGAGGAAGGAGACATTCTAGGAGCCCTCAGTGCCAAGCGCGCAGCTACATTTAGCAAGAGCTGCAGCCGATAGATCAAAACATCTGGTTAATCTATCACTGTGGCACTGTAAGGCATGCCACCTAGAGTAGTCAACCGGCCACTCATGTTCTGCAGTGGAGGGCGGCACTCCCTATGGCCACAAGCAGTGGATGTGCACCAAGCACTCAGCCTCAGATACCTCCACGGGGAAGACATTTTGTCAGCATTAGTCAACCTGCTCAAGCTGCCCCTGCTCCAGGAGACGCTTACCTATTTGAGGAATATGCTACGACCGAGGCAGAAGATCTCCCCATTCATAAAGTCGTTAAAGCCCTGGAGGCCAAGGAGTGGTCACACATTGCCAAACGGTTGCCTAGATTTGTCGCAAGGAGGTATCAGCTTGTCGGCTTTGGTTAGGAATTCCCACTGGTCCCCAAGTAAATACAACATTGTTATAAAGGAAAATAGAAATGTGCAATATTAGTGAGTCAAACGGTTGTAGGCTATTTTGTACAACAGACGCGCATGCCAGTCCACCTGTAACTTCGTATTACTGTTTTGATGTTGTGGTTAGGGGCATAGTCACTTCCTAACTGGGCACACCCAGCAATTTGAACCCCAGAATTTAACTAATACATTTTGGTTTGGCTATTTGTTTGTGGTTGCCAAATCTATTACAAAAGTATAAGCACTCTATGAATTAGAGGGGTCATGTATAGATAATTCAGGAATGTGCCCCCACCCCTCCAAAGGGTTTCTTGCAGGCATGTTTAGTTATACATTTCGCATCGGCCTTTCACAAGCAGTTTTCAATTGTTAACTGTGTATGCTCAAGGATAAACATTAGCAATATCTGGTTTTAGGTACTGGCCTATGAGGAAATACAGTTTTACATTGCCAAAACCATTTGATGCATATTTATTCAACTGGATTTCCAGTCACCCTTAGAACTGCCCGAGTTTGGGGCAGAGTTCTCCTAAGAAAAGGATTTTCCGTCCAGCACATGAGGATGCCTGTAGTCTCCTGTGAAGTCATGACACCTTCCCAGAGCAACTGGATCTAGCCTCTGGAAACTGGGTGTGAATCACTGCTTCAAGGGGAACTTTGCAAGCACAATAGGGAGACGGCACATGGAGCATGGAGGACAGGGACTGGAGTCTTTTTGATGTAAGGGAAACAGGGTGACAGGATGAATGAGGGTAGCTCAGGAGAGAAGTAACAAGCAGGAGAGTGGTTCCACCGTCTAGGAAATTCTTAGGCCACCCATACTTCCTGTACCCCCTTCACACTTCTTGCACAGAAAGTACCCTGAGTATGACAGAAAACAAAGGCTCTTGTCACAGCCGCCTGTATAGGCCCCTTACAGAAGGCTTGAAGTAGACAAACCCACTGGGGCAAAATGACTATGTAAATGGGGTGACTCTCAGTTGAATCATCTTTGGACTTCAGAAGAAGGATTTTGCTGGAACATTATTGGGGTACAAACTGTCCAAAGCCCTCAGCCGGTGAGGAGGTGATTGAGATTTCCAAGGAAAGAGCAAAACCTTCCTCCAACCCACTTTAGTGGAACATTTGCAGTGATCTGCTGCTTGGAATGCCTCCCTGGCTGCTGACTATTGCTACCCCGGACTCAGCCTTCTGGAAGGAGCACACCTGCAAGGCAACCTTCCGGGCAGGGAAGGGCAGAAGATGGACCAAACTTCCCTCAGAGACCCAGTGCCAGGTCACACAGCACACCAAGGAGCTGATGTTTGGAAGGCCTGTCTGAGTCTGCAACATTGGTGCCTGGACCCTGCAAAATCCCTCTGGAAATCTTCCTGGCTGGGAAAGGCATAAGAAGGACTCACCTTTCCTAGCATTACTCGTGTCTGTGTCATTTCTTGAAAGACAGCCTAAATTGTGCGGCCAATAGGTTAGCAAACTGCGCCTACAAATCGATTGGTATACTATCAGGGCGGGCGTGAGGCGTTTCCCTTATGTAGATATTTCATGGTGATGATAATGCTTTATTTGCCAATGAGGATGTTAAACGTGTCATAGGTCTTTGGAATATTTGGCAAACTAATAATGTATTCCTTTATTGAGGTGATTTGCCTTTACAGGCGCTCCAACTCCTGCCAATTGCCTAAACTGAAAAACTGGTTATCACTATACCATTCACCCACCTACATGTACCTAATCATACCTACTTACCTGTAACAGTGATGATCTTCATTGTGATATCCACTCACTCCAAGGAAATTGCAAATGAGTCCTCAGTCTGTACTAATGGTGAATGAGTCCTCTACACTTTTCACCTCCGTTTTTTGAGCGGCAGAACCTCCTTAGATTCACATGAATAGACTGTTCCTACTCTCGATCACCCTCTTCAATCAGGTTTCTATATACTACTATTGATAGCTGGCCTAGAATTGTGGAATCGTGCGCCCCACAAGGCTGGACATTTTGAATGTTTTGCTTTGAAATTAAATTTGTCAACGTCCCCCACTTTTTATTCTTGGGCTATCGTCTACTCATCATAAAAAGTCTTGCCACTGTCAATCACTTTCTCCATGAACGTTTGTGCAAATGCAAATGCGTGTGGCCGATGTTTCCTGAAATGTTTACCTATCCATTGATTGTACTTGCATTGATCAGCGACTATTCATTTCTCCTCTACAGCAGGTGTTGTGGCAACACCATCTTCATGCCAGTAATCAATTTATGTGGACAGAGATTTGAGATGTACGTGACCACGGCTCATATCACCATAAGGACTAATAAGAAGCGCAGGTTCCAACTAGGCCCGGCTTCTGTTGCAAACATGTCAAAATATACCTTTGGAGAGCATCACTTGATGCTGGTCAATAGACAAGGTTATCCTCCTATTCAGACCCAAAACCTGACACATATGTGTCATTATTGCACTAGTAAAGTGACTACCACAGTCAGATTCATTTCTTTGAGGTAGGCCAAAATGTGAGAAAATATGATGAACTGTTAGCATGACCGCTGTCTCAGCCTGCCAATGTTGAGCTGGAAGGCATTTAATCCATACAATCATCAAACAAATCACAATGATTTGCTATTATTCCCACGTCATAACCTTTGAACAATTCCAATCAAATCAACTTGTAGGCCAGATCAGGGCAAGGCTAAACCTCTCCTCATTTGTGGTGAATTGTGGGTCTGTGAACTTGGCTGGAATTGAGAACACACCAGCATCCCCTGGGATGCAAGGTGATGTCCTGAGACATGTGCAGCCAATATGCAAACCCTCTTAACATTTCTAAGGTCTTTTTAATCTCTCTGTGTCTTGCCATTACAGCATAACAGTATGGTGCATCTTGAGTTCACAATAGCAAGGGGGGAGGACACATGGAATGTATCCAAAGTAAGTGCAATTTCTTTTTTGGTTTTGAGAAGAACCTTCAATTCTTCATTTCCCTTAGAGTCCTTTTCTGAATCCACTATGCCATGGTAAAATGGTCACAGTACAGGCTCATCTTTTTGGGAAGTGATCAAATCTGCATCTGAATTGTCAAACCTCCATTGGACGATAGGAAGATCACTTTCCTTCTTGGTGTAGAATTGTAGAATTGCTCAAACCATCGTTTGTTCTAGTAGATGCACTGTCAGAAAATACTCATCCATTGCTGCTCTTACCTTGACTAATTGGTCTGTCTTATCGTTCCCATAGTTCTCATTACTGGGCAACTTGGAATGTCCACCGATTTTCTTCCAGTAAATGGTCATTGCATTTCAATCGCTGGACTATTAGTAGTTTTCAATAGCACCCCATGACACAAGTCATTCTTGGTATATTTTCTATTAAGCTATACCTAGTATAATCAGAATAAGTAGTAATCGCTAGATCTTTGATTTGATCCTCTGCAGCTGTCTGGACGGCTTTATAAAGAGCAACTAGTTAATCTATCTGGCAACTTTTGGCGTCAGTCCTTTACCAACAGAATGGAGATTGCCGTTCTTCATCTGCACATTTCCTTTCCCGCAACCAACTCTCTGTCAGGGGAAATTGTTGACACGAAAGAGGCATCCATTCACATAAACACTTGCCAGATTTCTGCATCTTTCTTCATCAAAAACCTCTGCGGTGCGACTTTCTGCAATCTTCTAAGTTGTGGTAAATGTGTACATCCTCTGATCCTTCAATTAGTGCACCATCAGGGAGCTATGCTTAGCCTTCATCTACTGACCTCTTTTTGTTTTGGCCACGTGTTAACTTCTACTGGAAAACCTTGCCTTGACAGTGTCGAACATGTTATTCTGGACTGAGACAGGTTACATGTTCGAATACTTCTGCTCCTTAAGTATTGTAGGACTTTGCTGTCTCAGTGATCATGCCTTTGCCTTGTATTATCGAGCAGATAGTCAGCAGTCAGCAATGCCATCTCACATTCACTGAATCCCTTCTCCACTTGTGAAAGTGCCTCGCTGTCACATGATATTATTTTGTTGTATGTTTCATGCTTTTAGTATTAAACAACAAATATGCATGTCTCTGAAAATGCTGTCACCCAAAAACTCCTTAACTCTTATGGGCTGGGCCAGTCACAGGGCATTTGACTGACTTACTTTTAACAAGCCATTGGGCCTCATTACGAGTCCGGTGAGCCTACTGGCACTGTTGTTACCAGACGGGCAGGGTCGTAATGACCCTCATTAACTCCTGCAGTCCTTCCCACCATTTCCATGGCACACTTTGCTTCAATAACTTGAAAGTTATGTAATGTCAGAATGTTTTCAAGGAATTTCCTACTATGGGCCTCATTACGAGGCTGGTGGTAGCTGTGCCTGTAATACAGGCACGGCTGTGGCCGGTATTCATTTTTTTCCGGGGTCAGAAATGGGCAATTACCGGGTCAATACGGCCTTGCCGGACCCGGTATTTTCCCATTCTTGGGCGCTGGAAAAATTCTTCCCCATTCCCATTTGAGCACCATTGGGCTCAATGGGAAAGGTGAGGTTGGATGCACCGGCATCGTTTATAACGGTGCCGGTGCATCTGACATGCTGTGCTCGTGGGTGCCTGACCAGACCTGGCGGAATGAAAGCACAACTCAGAGTTTGCCGGTCCGGATACAACGGTACCGGCATGCTTACCAGTACCGTTGTATCCGGACCGGCAATCTCGTAATGAGGCCCTATGACTTGTCCTGGCCAGCAGACTCCTACATCCTTTCAGATCAGCATGGTTGTCCATTTTCTGCTTCTACGTTTTTCTTTTGAGGTTTCAGACCGTCTGCTGTGACTTCATGCCCCAAGATGCTGACTTTCTTCCTAAACAATTGGGATCTTTGTAATGATACCATTTCCCTAGACTTTCTCAGTTATGTATGTTCATGTCTCATCTCCTGCAAGTGTCCAGTTTGGTCCTTGCTTAAGGTCACAACATCATCCACATAGATGATGGTCTTGCGCTCTTGAGTGCCGGGCATGGCCTGATTGAGAAAAATCCCAAGCTCACTCATGCTATTCGAAAATCAAAAAATCGTGCACTGCCATGAAAATTGACGCCCTTGGACTGTGAATGTGAACAAAGGTTAAACGGCCCAAATAATGGGACACACCAGTATCCTGCTGACATGTCTAGCGTACTTAAAACATTTGACCCTTGCATCCCTAATCAATAAATGGCAGAGATCATCAGACCCTCCATGGTAAGTTTCCTCAAGCCAGCACACAAACGCCACTGCCAATTTGGTTTCAGTACCCCACTGTAGGGCTGCTGAGGTGCTATTGTCGCCAAACGATGTGCTTACTGTTGAGACTACATTAGGTATGAAAGAATTGTACATGTTATTTCTCTCCTGTCTGATGAAGGTCTGAATACCACCAGTGAACTATTTTTCCGCCTTTGCTAATAAGACATTATTCAATAAGCCTCTAGCACTTCATAGCTTTGAGAGTACCTTGGTATCCCTAGTCGCTTTATGATTCTCGTGTAACATTGTAACTTTGGCGGCAAGCAACTTGTCTACACCCAAGCAGATGTTGAGCTTTTCTGATCAAAGCAAGAGGCACACGCCTCTAATAAAGCTCTTCCTGGGGCCACAGTAAACTTCAACAGGGTTCTCCACACCGTCGCTTGTTAAGAAACGTGTATGCACTTAGATATGAAGGCAAAGGTGGAGGCTGGGGTGATTTATCATTGGTACATGTAATCATGTGTGGGATTCTGCGAGAATGTGTGAGGGCCAGGTGTGACATGTTTAGTTTGAGTGGAGCATGATGTCACCGTATTTTGCATATACAAATGGACCATTTGGTGAAGTAAATGCCACATAACCAGACAGGTGTAGAAATTACGGCAATAAAAGTAAAACGTACTGCTCTTGTTGTTGGCATCCGGCCCACAGAGATTTCGATCTAGAGTGGGGTCAAGTACAACCTAACCCTACAAAGGAACGCTGATCCAGGAACATTGCATCTTAAGAGAGCTTACTGATGAAAACCAGATGTCAATCTTCCGTTGGTCTCTGAACAGTCACCACTCAATATGGGAGGCCCTGTTCCAAATTCGAACACAATTTGTGTCGCTTAAAATGCTACGTTTTCGAATACAAATAGGGCCTCATTATGAGTCACCCGGTATGGAAATAACGGTGGCGGTAAAACCGCCGCCACCTTTGTTTCCATACCGGGTGGTCTCGAGTCCTGCAGGCGGAGGTGTCATCCCCGCCAGGTCTGACCTGGCGGGTTTAACACCACCTGCCTGCAGGCAGACGTGGAAACACCGGCACCATCATGAGATGGTGCCGGTGTTTCCACTTCCCCATTCCCATTGAGTCCTATTGGACTCAATGGGAATGGGGATTTACCGAATTCCGCCTCCGGAATTCCCGGGTCACCGGGGTCGTAATGCCCGGTAATTCCGGGAATCACGGAGGCGGAATAGTAATACCAGTCCGGCGGTAACCTGCCGGAATTTCAGGCACGGTTACCGCCGGACTCGTAATGAGGCCCATAGTCTTTTTTGTAGATTTGTATGAAGACCTGTGCTACCCACTTCCTCCAAATTCATCTGATTGGTCTCCTGCAAAATGGCCAAATAAAAGTCCCCAGAACCCTCAAATAGTACAAACTTATTATGCAGCAGAAAGGAGTGACCGGTAATGCTGTTTTAGGACCACCCATGCCTCATGTATCTTTACATCATAACTTAAACTAAACTGTTACCGCCCCATGGAGGTGTATTCAAGGCAGGACTTCTGGTAAGAGTCATGCCTGTGGTCGCCTCTGCAATGAGAACGTTGATGGGTATATTCCTAATTGTCTTTTACCACGTGCCCCAAAATATTGAATGCACATGTCCTTTGCCATTGATGTACTGGTTAAGATTGTGAAAACTCCAATAGAAAGTAGCTCCTTCCACTGGCAGACGAGATCTCGCCAATTGGCATCCAGTGCTGAGTTAGACATCTCTATATTTCCTGGGAGGTGAGGAATGAAGATTCACCTTCAATAAGGTCACGGTGTAAGATGCCAGAGATTTAATAAGACTGTAAATCTTTGAGATGAAGATATTCTTTTTCCCCTTGGTCCATGTCAATGTGCATCATTGGCATGGGTAGTATAGCTTGGTGACAACACGCTCGTCTTGGAAACAAGACGATGCATAGCAACACAGGTTTGAATCCCGGGTTCGCGCTTCGGAAGCTCTTCGGTATTAAGCGCGTTATAAAAAAACAATTATAATTATACCAAATGCAATCATCTGGTTGCCCGAACCCGTGAGTTTTCTGAGTTTTCCGACTACCTTATAAGCTCATTAGAGCGATATTTCTTCTGGTATTGCACACTATAGAGAACCTCAATGCTCTCTACGCTCTTCTAATGATCATATGTTTTAGATGGGGAAGTGCAGGGGGGTCAGAAAGCATTTGCAACAGAATTTCATTTCTGTTGTATCCGTTCTTATTTCCTGCTCTGCCAGTGATCAGAACACTATTTCATCAGAATCATTTTTAATGACTTTTACCTCTTCAGCCTTTGTGCTGCACCGATCCTTCACTCTTTACCTGCGCTTTGTAATGCAGGGGCTTGCAACCTTTGAATCTCCAGATGTTCTGGCTACAACACCCATCAGCCCTAGCCGGCATTGTCCGTGGTGAGAGTTAGTGCTAGTGGTGGTCCAAAACATCTGGAGATTCACGAGCTGCAGACCCCTGTTGCAATACATCTTTTTCATTCAGGCATTTGATTGCTTGCATGTCATCCTCTGGCCACCATTGGTCAAGCCCCGATGTGGATGGTGATGACTTACATGTCCTGCTCAAGTCTGAAAGCTGAGCATTGTCCCATTCTGAGCCCTTCGGTCCATGAGCTGGCCATGGCAGGCTGGAAGTCTTCTCTCTGCTGATCTCCTCCACATTCTGGTGCAGTTAAGCCCAGGCCTCCACTTGAAGGATTCCAAGGACCTTCACATTCTGTGTTTACCTCCTGGCAGAATTGAAATGGGAGGTTGCGTGTGAGTTATGCATCTTTGAGCTTTTGAATAGTAGCAGCTCAAGTGAGAATGGAGGGCAGCTTTATTTAAGGTAACCTTTTGTTTTTGGTTGTGATTTCCGTCTTTGTTATCTTGATATCAAGTTGTATTAAAATCCACAAAGGTGCTTCATAGTTGGTATTAAAATGGCAGCTGCATAATCCAGTTGATTAGTATTGTATTTCCCTCCCTATTATGGGGGTTATATTAGTTCTGCTAGATTCCCCTTTCTGTGCTTTTCCCCTAATCAAGGTTATGCGCTGAACTCCATCCCTGGTGTCCCAGCAGGATTAGGTGCGAGATATTGCAGTCCAGCCCCAGGCACTCTGCAAACTGCCTCCGCCTTTATTTACCTCGCAGAGGGGAGCGATGCACAGCAGAGCTCCCCATAACAGCACGGCCGTGCACACGAATCAATGCCCATTCCTCAAGTGCAGCGGGACGGCTAGTGCTTAGTTTGGAAAGAAATAAGTGTAAGGGCTCAAATACTTTCTAGCACGTCTGTGACACGGCTGGTGGGCAGTTCCTCACCACTGCTGCTGCCACCATGCATATCTGCTCCCACACAGTGCTGACATATTTGGGGTTACACTACAGCTCTCACCTGCTCATTGTGGTTATTGGATGCACTAACTATCACCACTCCCTAAATAAAGTGAGACAATAAGTGCTGGGGCTGAAAAATAAATGCTGGGGCTCACCCCCACAAATTAAGCACTGGGGATGTCAAGGGGCGGCGCAGCCTCTACTGCCCATTATGACACTGGCCATGGTGGCAGTATGCCAATCGCCATAGGGATACAAACACAGCCCCCTGTGTCCCTGGGGGCTCCACTTACCAAGGACCAGTTGCACAAGAAAATACAGCGGTGCAACGACTGTAGATCACAGTTCAAATCCGCCAACGCTCCGTCCTGCCCGGTGGCAATACACCCACAAGGGGCATGGCATCGTACCCCTCACATGGACGGGGCAGTTGGCCGATGTTAATACCAGGCCACAGGTCATGAAGGCAGATGTTAGAGCAAAGGGACAGGCCCATCAGAAGAACTTGCAGACTTGGAAGCAGTGGTCCAATCCTGTCTCAGCTCATACTTGAAGTAGTACAAGATGTGGCACAGCCGATCCCCATTGCTCCCGTAGGCACCCTCATTGTTGAGCTTTTTGATTTGAGGTTTATTGATAAATAAATGCTAAAACGGTGGTGGCCTAGATCCTGTGGGAAATGCCAACCACTGCCTGCTTCCACCAAACCCTCTATCTTAGAATCTGAAAAGCAAAGAGCTTGCACAGTCCCCCTCTCAATATCTGAAATGGAACACTTGCAGCAGGCTAGGGTGGATATGAGTGCATGAGTAACAGGGGTCTTCTGATTACATGTCAGAGAAAGAGCTCCCTCCATGTATTTCTCGCAGTAGTCAAAGTATTTTACCATTTATCTGCTTCAGACACTTTGAATTAACAGATGTGTTAATGTTCTTCGATATATTAAAACGAATGAGCCTGTGACTGCCTGTACGGATGAAGAGCTCTTTTATTGTGGCCTATAGATGCACACGAATCTGTGTCACATTGCGCAACGCGGTGTACGTCTGTTTTGCTGGGTTGGGAGGGGAAAGGAGTGGAGGGAGTGTGGCAGCCAGGCCATGCCGCAGCATGGGAGAAGTGTGGAGGGGACCCTTGAAATGGGCATTGGGAAGGAGGGAGTAGACGTAAGATCGAACTTGCAGTGGGCAGCCTTCACAGGCTCACTCTCACACAGCCTTCCATAGCAACACTTGTCAGAAGTCGATTGACCTTTTACACTGTATCACAAATATATCACAAAGTGAACATAACCGTTTGAAAACACCAACCATTGGCCAAGATTTAGACCTCACTGAGGCCTAGTGCGGTCTAAACTGGAACAATCACCCCAGGAAATTGGAGAATAATGGTCTCTGAGGTTGATAGACTGGAATTTAGTTAGGGCTCACAGAACCCAAGTGCAACATTCAGAGAATACGTTATTTGTATAACTGATCACCAACTCTTGATCTAGTAACAAGAAGTCAAATGTTCAGGTCGGGCTCACCCTGAGCCATCCTCTCCTATCAGAAGCTGTCCACATGCTATACGTGGATGGATATTTCTGCGCTGCTTGATGCTTAACTCCTCCAAACTCATAGTGATCTCTCTCCTGGCCTGAAATGCCCTGCCCATTCCCATCTCTTGTATGCTTCCCCTGACCACTGTACACCACCCCTAAGGCTCACAATGTGAGCGTTCTTTGTGAAAGAGACCTGAAATGTCATCCCCTCCATTGCGATGGCTGCCAGGCCAAACCTCTTGGACATTTGTAGACCCTGTTCCCATCTCACCGTGTACTCTACCAAAACACTCATTGCCATGCGTGTCCTCGGCAGGGTGGCTTATTGCTTCCATCTACTTATGGGACTCCACAATTATTCCTTTGCTCCTCTCAATAAAGTAAAGAACTTTGCTACCTTCACTCTCTACAACCTCCAACAAACCTTGCCCCAACTCCGTACACCGCTTTCACACAGAGGCATCCAAGGAAAATCACTGCCTATTCAAATTCCTTCTTCTTATGTCTAAATCCGTCCATCGACAACCTTCCTCACCACTAAACCAGGGTGGCTCTGTTTCCCAGTACTCTCCCCGCACACTGCAGGCTCCCAAATTCTCCTCAAAGTAGCCGTTCCAATCCAGCATGTACTGTGTCTCGCTTTCATTCCTTCCCCCTCCTGCCTCCCCATCACTGGTGCTATCACCCCTTGAACCTAAGGTCCTTTCATAGGGCACTGGCTTCAAGATCACCTTTAAGAACCACCTTCTCTCAAGAGGCTCTTACAGGGCTATCGCCTCTCCGAACCCAATGATGGAAAAATAGCCATCACAACTGGATTACGTGTGTGTGTGTATCTTTAAATACTGTAATTACTGAAGATATGTCTGAAGCCTGTCTGGTGCTGACCCGGTTTACAGTTTCCAGCTTCTACTGCCCCTGTAGCCAATTTCAGATATTAACTACCATGACATGACCTTGTGAAGGTGTTTAAAGCACTCAGCAATGGGACGGCTACAGCCTCCAATAGCCCCTTTCTATAGTACCTCTCGGCAAAGGGCCATTCATTTTCAATGCATAAATAAAACTACAACTAAATGCCTCATTGGAGAAATGTACAGAGGCCAATTCAAACAAAAGGTCAACATGAGTAAATTACTACCAATGCCTAACAGCATTCCTTTAATTTACATTCTTAAATTAACCATCCCAGAAATTGCTCGTGCAAATGTATGTGATTCAAAGAAACAAAGGGCTTTGTTGACAATTTCACAGAAGCAAATGGCTAAACGCTAAGTAGAAAAGTTAATTATTTTCTGAATGTACAAAATGTCTTTCCTAATAAGGGGGAAGCTAAAGAAAACCTAATTAGCATATGCTTGCTCACAGCTAAGATTCGTACCTTGTGCAGGGATGTGCTTTACTACTAAGAAAGTGAAGCAAAGCTAGTGCTATAGTTTTGTGAATCGCGAAACAAGGTTTGGACGCTGCTCTGTGGTGAGTGAACACCAACATTTCCATTGACCATTCTTGACCACTTCTGGTAGCCAACAGGGCTTTCTTTAAATCGCCTCGAACATCTACCAAGGAAGCAAGACTGCTCGAGGGAAGAGTACCAGTTGTGGAGGTTGAAGAGGTTATCAAGGGACCACCAAACCTCAAACGACTCATCCTGGTGGGCTTTCAGGATGACTTCTACAAGGCAAAGGAAGTCTTGAGAATGACCATCGTCCATATATTCAGGGGGGATGGTCAATATTCCGAGCATTGCCAAGCAATCTGCTTGAAAAACGTCCACTTAAACAATGTAAAACGTGACTGGCAGTGCTTTCAACAGAACATTTGATGCCTGAGCAGAAACACGAACAGTGACTTTCTCCATCAGATGCATGCTGTTGGTGTGGATGGGAGGAAGGCACATGTGCTCATTTGATGTTTAAATGCAATAAAAACTTTACTTTTGGGGAGAAGGGATCTTCTACCTTTTGCTGTCCTGGTGTTTGGACTACTTTTCCCATGAGCCCTCGCCAGCATAGTCAAAGGTGAGACATCATGGGATTCGTAGTCACAAACATCTGGAGACTCAATGGCTGCAGACCGCTGGTTTATAGTAAACTTGGCAGGAGTGGCTTGCTAAAAGGTAATCCTGTGTACATTCTATTAAACGTTCTTCCCACCACTTCAGATCTGGATTAATAACATCTACTATGTGCAAAAACCATTCACTGTAAGGAAGGGAGTTGTTTCACATCATTGGAACACTAAGTTCTCACTCACTTTTGAACCGTGGCAGATAGAGCCCATTAAACTTGCTTTCTTGGAGAGAATGACCTTGACCGTGCATTTAGGGAAGAGCTTTTTGGGAAAGTCTTTGATAAACACCTCGATTAACTGATGGGCATAAGGGAAACACTGATTTTTATTATCATTTGAAAATATAATAAATGTTATTGTTAAAATTCAAAAGACACTGAAACTAGGAAATAACCACTTATTTGCAATGTAAGTCTGAGCAATATATAGATATTTGCCCCAAATTATGCCCATGTAGCACGTAGGTAAGCATGCAACAGGCAGGACCTTTTCCCACTGGGAATTGGGTGCATTTTACTCAGCATATATAATGAATCTTTCATGGGGCGAGGTTCTTTTAAGAGCAAGTCTTAAACATCTTCAACCTTCTCCAGATATATTGATGCCCGACACTATACAATCCCCAACTTTCCATATAGCAGGGCCCTTCCTCCCCTCAAAGAGAAATGGGCAGAGCCCCAGGGAACCTGACTTGCTAATGCAAACTCTGAACAGCCTCAGAGCCAGTCACGTCTACAACCTAATGACCGATACAATGATGCTGTACCGCAAATTCCTGAATGATTGCAAGATGGAGCTTGGACAGGATATCCTCAGGGATCACACGGATAACATCTTGTTGGCCATTCCAAGAGTATCAGTAGACCCAAAGGGAAGGCTGCAGTAACAAAATCTTTGCTTCAGATCCCATTAGCTACCTACAAAAACCAACAGAATTAATCTATGCACAACCCACCAGTGCTTGAATTGTGGTCAGGCTGGGGGCTCCCTAAGCCACCTCTTGGCCAGTTACACTCGAGTGCGACCCATTCGGAAGGTGTACGCATGGTGATGGGTTGGAAGGTGTGCCTGGATACTCTGAAAATCTTCTTTAATGTGCTACCCCCAGACACAAGCGAGTCACCCTACATTCCAGAGCAGCTTGGGAAATACCTTGAGATGAATGAGCAAACGGCCCCAATGCCTTGCCACCCAGCCTCACCCCACATGACACAGCGACCGGTCATGGTCAGGTACCTCTTGACATGATAAACAGGTTTACCCTGCTCAGCTTGCATTTTTTCTTTTTCTTTTTCCATCTCTTACCTCTTTTTCTCAGGTTTCAGTCACGTTGGTGTCATTTGATAATATGTACTTGTCTGTAAAAGTCCAATAAGGATAATATTTAACAAAATTAAAAATACACCGGAAAGGGGAGTCATATTTAATGTAATGCAATGTAAAGAGGTCTTATTCAGTGCAACTCTGCCATTTTGTTGGCCTCCTTGTATGTGGATCTGGAAGAAAGGAACTGGGGAAGGGGCTGCTAATGGATCAGAGGGGGCAAAACCTGAACTGCTGATGAGCACAGGCTGGAAGTACCCGAGTCCTAGTTACAGGTATGGCTCTATGTGGTTTGGCAGTGACACTTGGGTATGTCCTTTATACAGAGGGGAAACCCCAAGATTGGATAAATCACAGTACTGCGAGACCGGGTTAGCTTCTGGCTTCAGAGTTTTTTTGTGATACAGTTAAAGAACGGATTTTCCATATGTATACATTTAGATGAGTTCAGAAGAAACATTACGTACAGGGACCAATCAGAAACAATAACTCTCTGCCTACCAACGTCATTCCTACTACGTTGGATCCACCCAGTAGTGTGCTCAGTGACAGGGCAGGGAGGGGGAAAGCAGCAATCCTCAGTGGACTCATACAGGGTTAAACTAGGAGCACAGACCCATTAATGCAGCACATATCACACAGATATGTGTGATATGTGGACTCATACAGGGTTAAACTAGGAGCACAGGGCAGGGAGGGAGAAAGCAGCAATCCTCAGTGGACTCATACAGGGATAAACTAGGAGCACAGACTCATTAATGCAGCACATATCACACAGATATCGGTGATATGTGGACTCATAAATGGTTAAACTAAGAGCACATACCTATTAATACAGCACATATCACACAGAAATAATTGCCATGTCCAGTATAAAGTGTGGTGCTCCCTGGGGCTCGCGGCTTTCAGTAATCCATCCCTCTCTTCCCAAACCTTGGCTATTATATGCATTAATTTCCCTGAAAGACCAGTGTCCATCTTGAAATCATGTCCCCCTTCTAGCAGACCACAGCACGCCCATGCCCTGCTGACACACATGTGCCACAACAGCACACATTAGCTAAGCACACTAGATCCTCGCTATTCTCCGGTATCTTACTCTAACTCCAAAGCGCCTCTGGATTTGCTGAATCCAGAATTGCCCTCACTGGCGCCCTCATTACTTAGAAACAATCTCTCTTTAAACCTGGTGCCTTTACCTCTGAACTAGTAACCTCTTGTTTTCCACGTACGCGCAGTTGCCATTGTCACCAGCCAATGACAGAGCATGCGGCGCACACATTCAGTTAAATGATAGAGTATGTCGAAGCGGTGGTGCCGCAACTGCCCTCACACTGCCCTCACATGCACAAAGTCTCCCCACCTGCCAACACATCTGAGATGCCTTTTCTTAGGGACCATGGGATAGTCATCTGAACACCCCTGCCCCCAGGGAAAACATACCACTGTTCAATTTTACTCACCGATCATAGCCCAAAATGGCCCATTATATAAAATGCATGGATGCTATTTCTCCCTTGCGTGCCACTCTGAACACAGTGTAAGTACATGGACACATGCATCCATGAAAGAACAAGAACCACTCTCTGGCAACCCCCAGATTTGGAGACATTCCCACTACTATTCTGGGTTCGACCATCTTGATCAAGTTGGTGCTCTTTTTATGTTTCTTTTTTTTGCAACGAGTTGCCTTTTAACTAAGCTTATGAGATGACTCCATGTCAGTCATCGGCGGCATGCCTTATTCCTGGGCTTTCATTTCTTCATCAATTGCCTTCTGGGAGTTGCAGTCTTGGTAACCGAAGTGAGGTGGCACTAGTGACATGGAGTCATTTAAACCTTACTTTAAAATGCTGATCCTTGTTTTCTCTTTTAGATTTCTAGGTTGGATAGGTTACTAAGGTTTTTATTTGTGTCTATGCATTTCACAATCCACCTGCCACAGAACATTGTGAACTAGAGACACGGTAGAAACATGTGGCGCACCATGGCATAGAAAGTGTAAGTCCAACAGGAAACGTCCAAAAAGACCGTATCGATTTGTACGAATGGTGCAAAAGAATGAAAAGGGCCTGTACCATTCGTACGAATGGATACAATCTTTTTTGGCATTTCAACTGAGAATCCGGAAATATGGAACATGAGGAGCAGTGGTTGTGAGTGTGTCCCCCGCTCCCCATGTTTGGCATTTTCGGATTGGGGGTTGCGGGTATCCCCCGCTGGGGAATAAAGCAGAAAAAAAAAGAAAAGGACCTTGCGGCATCGGTTCCCAAGCACGTAAGTGAAGGGAACCGGTGTCACAGGGAGTCAGCGGCACACAACGAGGTGTGCAGCCAAAAGCAAAAGGTAAGTAGGGGTGTTTGTGGGGTATGTTTGGGGAGGCATTTACTTTGGGTTGTTTGACGGTAACGGTCAAGTTAGCTATGCTTTTTTCGGCCGTGAACTTTTCCGTTGCAGGCAAACAACACAAATCCAGTGCAACATGTATTCACATCTAAAACACTCCATTGTGGCGTGCAAATTCAGCACACCATTAAGATTGGCAAAGGTAGACCATGATGACTGAAAGCGCCAGGACTACAGGCCTCAATACGAGTTTGGCAGTGTGGTAAAAAAAACAGTGGTAATGCAATGGTAATGGAGTTGTCACAGCATTACTGCTGCATTACCACAGCGCCCAACTACAGGTTTGGAGGAAAGGCAGAGGAAATACCTGCAGCAGAATTGCGGCAGTTATTCCTCTGTCTTACCACCCAAAAACAGCCAAATCGGTGGTATTACCGCTAGTGGTAATATAGCCGGACCAAGTGGTGGTAACAGTAATGCCACCAAAGTCGTAATGAGGCTGTATGTGCTTTAATAATGGTGCTATGAAATATGTTCTTTAGGGTGCTCAGTACTTTTACAATAGGACAGTTATTTTTAAGGGCTGTGCTCCTGTGAAATATCAATGTAATGTCCCCTACATTTTGTAACAATCAGTTACTTTTCTGGTGATTAAGAGTGCTTTCTACTTTTTCTTTATACAACACAGTGCTAAATCTGGCCAGATCTCCACGTACTTTGGTGCAGGGCATAACTGAGGTTTATTTAACTTGGATGTCTTCACATTTTACAATTATCGTGACCCCCCAGATTGTAAAGCCCTGTAGTCCTTACCTGCACTTGTTCCTTCCGTCTCGGATGTTGCTTGGTTTGTTTCTCCAGTGGATGCAAGAGGAGCTGCAGTTTCTCCTTCCTGAAGCTGACTCATCACTGCCGCTGCAGCGGCTGCAGCCTGCAGATTCCTCCGTTGCCAGATTTCTTCTGCCTCATCTCCTTCCGGAAAGGCAGCGGCCTCGGCCATCTGCCCCTCCTCGTTTCGACTAACCACGTTCACCGCAGGCAGAGAACCTGGAGTACCCATAGAATACTGTACTTCTGCAATGCCCAGGCTGATGAGGTTGCCCATGTCGGCCCCGCAGGCTCCATCTTCCTCTTCCTGAGAGGAAAAGGCAGGAGTCTCTGAAAACCGCGAACTTTCAAAAGAAGAAAAGCGCGTATCGACCGAAGAAACCCGTGTGGTCACACTCCCATTGCAAGAGCTGTCTGCCCCTTCCATGTCGCTTTCTCCTTCGGGTTTAGTGCTAGTGTCACTGACACTTTCCGTGCGCGCTGGGTCGCTGTGGCCATTTTCAGAAGATACCTGGGAAGGCTCGGATCCATGGTCCATTGATTCCCCTTCACTTGTCCCTGGCCTGATTTCAATGTTGGATGCTTCAACCACCTCATTGGCCGCTACCGTATGTACATGTTCTGTCTCCTCGCAGCAAGGCAGTTCCGTGCTACCCTGCTCCTCAATGGGCAGAGACTCTTTGTTACCCTCCACTTCCTCCCCAACCAACTCCAAAGATGGCACGCTATTTTGAAGGCCCTGGGGTGCACACATAGGCATACTGAAGAGATGCAAAGATATTTCTAACTCAATTTCTTCTCCATTTGCCGAACATACCTTGCCTTGTTTTTTTAAGTGTGGAGAATGTGCTACCCTGCCCTCTTCAACCCCCAGCATGCCACCATTGAGCATTCTAAGACCACTCTCTTCCGTCAATGGAGACTGAAAGGGCAGGTCTTGTCGGAACTCATGGTCCTCCTCATCAGAATCAATGTGGAGCATGGCGTTAAGTCTCGTATCGGTGGGAAAACTACTCCGCAGCTTTGGCGATGCACCAAGCGACCGATCACTTGAGGTTACTACGCATGCTTTCGAATGACCACTGCTTTCAATTGCATCCAAGTAGTCATTTAAAGAGTCTTGGCGCCCTCTTATCGGCGATAACCTTGAAGTACTGGCAGCCGGCTCTGGCTCATCTTGTTCCGATTCCACAGTACTGCCCAACCTTGCAGTATGCTTTGGGGTGCCATTGTCGGTTGACATTTCAATGATTGGGCCATTTGAGCAAAGTTGGGGTGATTCAAGATGGCCTGTTGGCATATCCTCATCATCGGATGGACTCCCGGGGTCTCCATTTATGTTGTTCGCTGCAAGAAGATTGCCAACCGTGTCTGGAGATGCATCTGCATGGTGGGAAAAAAAGAACACGTGTGAGCACATCCATACTTGATAGTGCAATGTACAATCTCTAAAGCAGAGTCTACCCATATAATGTTGCAGGACTGGCAGCAACATTTCAGGTGCTATTGGAAATAATCGAACTATTCAATGTACACATATCCTATGACATAGAATACAATATGTATGATATTCCTTTAAACAGTGGTCATAACGCAATTAAGGAGCAGAGTCATATCATCTAGAGGTGGAGAAGCGACTAAATATTTGAAGAGTTACTACTATAATAGTATGTGCCTTATATTAGGTCAGTGCGTATAGCACACTACATTCTCCTAGCTTTTAACAGGGTCTAACTCTATGCTTTCTGCTAGGTCCTACATCCACATTTGTGTGCTGGAGAAATGAAACCATCTGCCAGACGATAGTAAACACCTGGGCTCGCTGCTGGAAAAAGGCTACGGAACTACTGCCATGTACCCGCACATATTACAATCCATGTTGGTAGTGCACATACAATTCTCATCAATAGTGTTGTCCTCTTGGGCTTTCAAGATAAATATTTATCTCGAAATATTGGTTTAGGGTACCTTAAAGTCTACCTACTCCAATAACATTATGAATTCAATATATAAATGCATACAATCTTCTACTATAGTGTTGCTTTACAAATTCCATGGATTGTTGCAAGCAATACACATCATTGAACTTTTTCCTTCAACTTAATCCCAATCCCTTTCCAAAAATGTGCACTCGTTAAGCAATTGTGAGCCATGGCAGCTTGTATACAAAGTGTCAAACAAGGTCTTCTGATGGTCGGCTATAAGAATGCATGCCTTGAGAAGAGATTCCATTCCATCATGCTAACCTCCCACAAGAGGTGGTCACGTGTGTTAAGGAGTAAATGGTATCTGTTTTTAGACATAGCCAATAATACTAATCTATTTAACAGTTTCTATGTCCCAGCATTAGTCTGAGCCATTAAAGCGATGTCATTTGAGTATCCAAATTCAGGGTGAAACGCATGAGCCATATACAACAACTCAAGGAAATTAGCCAGATACAAAGGAAAAAAAAACATTGGGGATAAAAGCCGGCCTGCCTTTAAAAAACATTTTATTTCAGTTTGTCAGATAAAGTCTCTTTTTTGTGGTGATCTGACTTCAGCTGTTGTTTCTTTATATCGAATCATTATAATTTGTATAAATCCTGATCAATCCCCCGTTGTGGTAAATGCATACATTCTCAGTGTCTGGATGCTGTATCAAATGATACACTACAACCTACAATTGCACAGTACAGAGGACTTTGACTCCTCATTTCTGTGTTTGGATGACAACAACAGGACTAAACCATTAACTAATCTTGAAATCCCTGGTCTAAAGCCTGTATGTGACTGTGGCACAATTTCATCTCCCTCACCCCAACCCGTTTCCTTAACCCGTTAATAAAACATTTGCCAATATCTTCCCTGGGGTTTTCAATAATCATATAAGTATCTCAACTTCTGTAAATAGAGGAATAAGATGGATTTCCTTCCATGAGTTGGGCATGACCATCCCTCCCATCAACCACATTGTAAAAAGACCATCTTGTCCAGCAGCTCTAGATGGTTTTAGTCCTACAATGACATTTTCTTTATTTAATTTTGTGGTGCGACAACACCATATAAGAGCAACCACAAATGTATACAAAACTGTAATATTTTCTGTTATTCCCCAGGTAATATCTAAACAAATAATAGCACATATATAAACACGTCAGTGTAAAACCAAAAGCTGCACCCTCCAAAACCTACCATCCTTGTGTCTATCCACAGGAAGAAGGGAAGAAAGGAGATCTGGAAGGAGAATCCCCATAATATAGGCTAAGGAAAGGGTATATCAAGCTGTACACAACACCCCCATTTCTCCTTAAGGCAACCGGACATGGCCTCACCATCCTGGGATCCCAGAACAATTATATGAATAAGTGCCCCGTGCACTCAGCATCTAGGGTAATTATCATAAGGTCTCTAACCCGCCCATAAAGGAGTGATATGCCTCCTTTTATGAAAATACATTTATTTTGCCCCTCCAAGACACCCTCTCAGCCATCAAGAATACCACAGGGACGCATCAACACCTTTTTAATCAGGTCCTTGTTAATGTCCTCCAGCTCTTGCCATCTGTGCCGGGTACCCTTACAAAGGCCCAGGAACAGGGAAATAAGCTTTCCCCGAAATTCAACCTCTTAATTTTCTGTTGCCAGCTAGAGGAGAGATTCCCTTTATGTGGGCTGTCCTAACTCCAGGATAACAGTGTCTTCTCCTGAAGGTTGTCCCTCTGGCCTCGGGCAGCTAATGAGGAGTCTCCTGTATGTACATTTGAGGAAGGATAGACTCAGATTAAATGTTCGTGCCCAGAAATGACTGCACTAGCTGAGAAAGATACTCCCTTAATGACTGCACTAGCTGAGAAAGATACTCCCTTAATGACGGTATTACCCAAATTGTTCGTTTACAATTGTTCAAATGAACAATTGACCGAATTTAAAGGGTCACAATTGACCTTTTCACAATTGACCGAATATATATGGGATACATTACTCACCGTAATCGTATTTCTGATGCTTGTATCTGCTTAGATTCACATGCTGTGCATAGGCCGACATCTAGTGGAAGCTGCGGAGTATTACAGTTTGTTTTTCGAAAGTCGAAAATGGGCGTCGACACAGGCGTGCCAGTAATACTATCCCTAGTGTGACGTCCACTGTACCCAAGATCCCTCACGCGTGTAGGATCCTCAGATTGTATTTTTTCTGACATGAGGAAGCATGAGGAGTAGCGTGAGTACAGATAATCCAAGCAGATAGACAGAAAAGGTAAGACTACAAGCAATCATGCGCCTTCTCTCGGAGGGGAGGAAGGGTGGGTCGCATGTGAATCTAAGCAGATACAAGCATCAGAAATACGATTACGGTGAGTAATGTATCCCTTCTGAGGCTTGTGGAATCTGCTTAGATCACATGCTGTGCATAGATTAGCGAGCAGTACCAGAAGAAGGAGGTGGGATGTGAGAAGGGTCATGAGCAAACAGGTGTCTTAGAACCGCTTGTCCCACTTGTGTATCTGTCTTGGAATGAGTGTCAATGCAGTAATGCTGAGTAAAAGTGTGAATAGAGCTCCAAGTAGCCGCTTTGCAAATGGTGTCGAGGGGAACATTTGCAATGAAAGCCAGAGTGGCACCAATGCCTCTAGTAGAGTGGGCCCTTGGCGTAAAAGGCAGAGTCTTGTCAGAAAGAGAGTAACACAGCTGTATACAGTTGATAATCCACTTCGAGATAGCGCCCTTAGAGACGCGATCCCCCTCTCTGCCTGTAGCTACGGAGACAAACAGTTGATCTGTTTTCCTTAGCGGTCTGGTTTTATTTACATAGTATAGGACCGCCCTACGCACATCTAGGGTGTGTAGTTTCACCTCAGCCGAGCTTTGCGGGTTCTGGAAGAAAGCCGGAAGCTCGATGGACTGGTTTACATGGAACTTGGATATGAATTTAGGTGAGAACCTAGGGTGTGTGCGTAAAACCAGTTTGTCCTTGTGGATAGTAAAGAAAGGATCCTGCACTGACAGAGCCTGAATTTCACTGACCCTTCTTATGGAGGTAATGGCTACTAAGAAGGCCGTTTTATAAGTCAGGTGTTTGAGACTACTTTTATGCATGGGTTCGAATGGGGGTCCCATGAGCTTAGCTAGCACCACGTTGAGGTCCCATCCTGGCGGTGGGTTCGAAATAGGAGGGTGAAGTCTCTTTACTCCTTCCATGAAGGCTTTAACCACTGGTACTTTCCACCACGAGACCTTGTTATGGGATGTGGTGTAAGCCGAGAGGGCTGCCAGGTGTACTTTCAGCGAGTTAAAAACCAACCCTGCATCCAGCAGGTGGAGCATGTATGTCACAACGTTGGAAGGAGTGCAATCAACCGGGTTGATTTGTTTATTCTGGCACCAGATAACGAATCTTTTCCACTTATCAAAGTAACAGTGCCTTGTATTTGGTTTCCTGGACTCCTTTAGAATGTCCATACACCTCTGTGGTAATTTGAGATGTCCAAACTCTATGACTTCAGGAGCCATGCTGCTAGGTTCATAGAGTTGGGTTCCTGATGCACTGTTTGACCCTGTTGCTGGGACAGTAGGTTGTACCAGGCTGGGAGTCTGATGGGTTCGCACACCGCCATCCTGCGTAGGTGTGGAAACCATGGTTGTCTCGCCCACATGGGAGCAACTAGGATGAGCGTCATAGATTCCTTGTTCATCTTGTACACCACCTTCCTGATGAGAGGAGTTGGTGGAAAAGCGTACGCAAACATCCCTGACCAGTTCATCCACAGGGCATTCCCTTGGGAGTCCGGCTGGGGGAACCTGGATGCAAATCCTGGGCATTGTTTGTTTTCGCTTGTGGCGAATAGGTCTATAGTGGGGAAACCCCACTGAGAGAAGAGATCTTCTACTACGTCTCTGTGAAGGACCCATTCGTGTTCTTCCGGGAGGGAGTTTCTGCTTAGAGCATCCGCTAGGGAATTGAGCTCCCCTGGAACATGTTGCGATGACAGGAAGATGTTCCGTCTGAGTGCCCATATCCATATTTTCTGGGCAAGCTTGGACAGATTTGGCGAACGAGTCCCCCCTTGCTTGTTCAGATAGAACATGGCTGTCGTGCTGTCCGTCCTGATCTGCACCGACAAGTTCAGTAGATGGGGCTCGAACGCCCTTAGCGCTCGGAATACTGCCAGAAGCTCTAGCAGATTGATGTGGTTCTTGGCTACTGAGTGAGACCAGAGACCCTGAGCTGTGTGGTGGAGATGGTGAGCTCCCCACCCAGTCAGGCATGCATCTGTAGTCACCACGGCTTGTACTTCGGGATCGTAAAAGGGTTTCCCCTTTGCGAGATTCTCTCTTGTCCACCAGTGTAGGCTCTGTACGAGTGTTGGCGAAACGACCACTAGATCGTCCCAATGACCACTTGCCTGAGACCACTGTTTCGCCAACCATTCCTGCATGGGACGCATGCGCAGACGCGCGTGGGGGACCAGGTAAATGCATGACGCCATCATGCCCAGTAACCGCATAGCTTTGCGTACTGTTATCTGTTGACCTGACTGATAATGCGGAATTTGCAGAAGTATATTCCGAATTCTCTCTTCCGAAGGGAAGGTCAATCCTTTCTGAGTATCTAGGATAGCTCCTAGAAACTGTTTTGAGGTGCTTGGCACCAGACTTGACTTTTTCTCGTTGATGGAGAAGCCTAATTCGTGGAGGAGGTCGATAGTCCTCTGAATGTTTGACCTGCAAATTCCTGGGGTTTCCCCCGTTATGAGCCAGTCGTCCAGATAAGGGTACACCGGGATTGCTTCCCTGCGTAGGTGTGCAGCCGCCACCGCCAGTACCTTGGTGAATACCCTTGGTGCTGAAGCTATCCCGAAGGGCAGTACCTTGAATTGGTAGTGGCGACTGTCCACCTTGAAGCGCAAGTACTTTTTGTGCGCTGGGAGCATGGAAATATGAAAATAAGCATCTTTCATATCCAAGGTTGCCATGTAATCCCCCTTTTTTAGGAGGGGGATTACCTCTTGTAGCGTGGTCATACGGAATTTTTGGGGCTTGACATATTTGTTGGCAGGCCGTAAGTCCAATACTGGGCGCATTGTCAAATCTTTCTTTGGCACAAGGAAGTAAGTTGAATAGATACCCTTGTTTACCTGGTGTCCTGGGACGAGTTCTATCGCGTCCTTTTCTAGCAGAATGGCGATCTCCTCGAGAAGGATCCTTTGATGTTCTAGGGAGTGCACTCTTTGTCGTGGAGGATGATTCCGGGGACGCTGCAGTAGTTCTATACAATATCCTGCGGATACTGTTGACAGCACCCATCTGTCTGAGGTGATCCCTTCCCAAGCCTGGGTGAAGGTGGAAATGCGTCCCCCTACTGGGGTTGCGTGGCAAGGGACCCTGAACTGAGCGTCACTGTTTTGGTGGAGGCGTGCCCCCGCCCTTGTTGGGGCTGCCTCTGCCTCTTCCACGACCTCTCTTGTTACCCCTGCCGTAACTCTGGGTAGACTGCTGGTTGTTATTCCATTGTGTACCTTGTCCCTGGGCATAGTTGCCTCTTTGTGAATTTTGGCCGCGTGGGCGACGAAAATTATTGTTCCCCCTCTGGTTAGGGGGTTTGTTGGTAAGCTGGCCAAGGGATTTGAGAGTCTCATATTCATCTTTGGCATTTTTAAGTGCGTCTTCGACCGCTTTCCCAAACAATAGGTCGGGTTCCACTGGCTTGTCTATTAAAGAAGCCTGGGTTTCTGTCTTGAATCCCGACTGCCGTAACCACGCATGTCTCTTGATAACAGTACCTTCTGCTATCAATCTCCCTGCGTTGTCAGCGGCGTCGAAAGTTGCTTTTAAAATGCAACCAGACACGGCTCTCCCCTCTGCCGAGATCCGAGCCAGCTGGCCATTTAGCGGTTCTGGAGCAGAGGCAATGAGCGCCGCGACTTCTTCCCATTGATGGCAATTGTAACTAGCCAACAGGGTGGTGGAATTCGCAATCCTTGCTTGGTAGGCGGACGTTGAGGCTACCTTTCTGCCAAACCCGTAAAGTTTTTTGCTCTCCTTGTCGGGAGGAGCTTCTGATGAAGATAAGGGCGTGCCAGCCCTCTTTCTAGTGTTGGTCACCACTAGGGAATCTGGTTTAAGATGTCCCTTTATATACAGAGGGTCAGACTGGGCTGCCCGGAAAATCTTTTCAATTCTGGGGTTGACAGCTCTGGTGAGGTTAGGATTCACCAGGGAAGGATCTATTTTTCGTTGGATGGATTTGAGGATAGGGATGGTCTGAGCGACCGGTCTTCTCTCTCCTACAAACTCCTCCGCGAAGTCCCTTTCCTCCTGTACACCGTGGGTGTCGATGTGGAAGTGTTCCGCTGCTCGAGCGAGAACCTCGTTAAGGAGGGGCTGGTTATCAACTGGAGAGTCAGTAACTGGGGCTTCGCTTTGTACTGGGGAATCTACTCTGTAAATTTCCTGCTCATCTTCTCCCTCCTCCAGGTCCTCATCCTCTGCATAGTAATCTGTCCCGGTTTGTTCTTCCATAAATGCAAACTCCTGGTCCTCTTCAGGGAAAACTTGTCCCTGATAACTGGGGAGTGGAGTAGAATATGGAGTGGAGTAAGGCTGAACCTTGAAGGGTTCAGGTCTTTCGACCCGGGGCTCTTTACTTAGCGGGATAGGATCGGAGGAGCCTGAGGGTGTGGCCCCTTGAGGGTTATATGAAAGAAAGTGTTCTGGGTTCTTATCATAAAAATCAGCCAAGGAAGACATCCTAGACATAACCCTGTCTATGTCCTCACTGGACCATTCCCTGGAACAGGGTATTACTTTAGCAGGTGATTTATTTTCAAGGGTAGACTTGTGTTTGCTTGTCTGCTTAGGCTTTACAGGGGTGGAAGGCTGTGCTTTCCGCTGTTTCCCCCCTTCTCCGTGCGTGGAAAAATGTTTTCCCTGTCCCTTGGGGGCCCCAGAGACTTTCGACGCCTGGCGTCGAGGGTCTGGAGAGGTATCTGTGTGCTTCGGGCGTGGGGCCTCACTGATGTTAACCGCGGTCTCGGTATCTTGGAGCGCGGCCTGGGGGTGGAAGTCGTCTTCGTCTCCCGACGATCGAACTTCCGTTAGTGTGTGTAGCGAGGCACTCTTGGCAAGAGTGGATGATTGCCTTGCGTCGTGAGGCGATCTCGATCGAGAGCGCCCAGAGGACACCGAGTCGGACCGTTCTTTTTGTGCCTCTTTCCGGGAAGTCGACGTCGTCGAGGTCCGGTTGGTCTTAGTGTGTTTAGTGTGTGTTAGGTGTGTAGCGCTTGCGTCGCCGGGGGTCTTCCCCATAGCCGCCCTGCCGGACGACCTTCCGAGGTCGGGGACCTGCGCTCGTCGGCTGTCTTTCGACGCCGTAATGCCCTCGCCGTCCGAAAGTACGGCGTCGCTGCCATCGCTGAAGGCGCCCTCCGCTGCCATGGCCTCCTGCCTGGCGTGGTGGGCCCAACGCTTTGTCGAACGGTCCTTAAGTGTCTTAGGTTTAAACCTACTACACGCTCTGCAGTTCGCTTCGGGGTGATCCCTCGGCAAGCAGAGATTGCACGTGGCGTGCCTGTCGACCCAAGGGTATTTGCGATTGCACTTGGGGCAGAATTGAAAAGGGGTACCCTCCATACGCACCTTAAGGCAGCGGGCTGCTAAGTGTAGGAATATATATAAATGTAACTATATATCAAGAGTGAAGAGTATGTACCACCCCCCACTCTCCCTACTTGTAAGGGCCGAGGCCAGCGGCCTACTAGGCCCGGGCCGAGGCCAGCGGCCTACCGAGGCCCAGATCCGTCGTGCAGCAGTCGACGGTCGATGACTTCTCCAGCCGTCGTCGAGGTTGAGGGTCGACGTTGGGGTGGGGAAGGGAATGAATAAGAATTAAAATTATAATAACAGCAAAAGTATGGCTAAGGCCAGGGAACTCCGCAAGATGCTTCCGACCAGTATGGCGGAAAAAAACAATCTGAGGATCCTACACGCGTGAGGGATCTTGGGTACAGTGGACGTCACACTAGGGATAGTATTACTGGCACGCCTGTGTCGACGCCCATTTTCGACTTTCGAAAAACAAACTGTAATACTCCGCAGCTTCCACTAGATGTCGGCCTATGCACAGCATGTGATCTAAGCAGATTCCACAAGCCTCAGAAATATATATATAAATATATGGGTGTTGGGGGGTTTGGCGTTTCCCCTAACATATATGGTACCATTGACCTTCACAATTCGGTCAATTGTGAAAAGGTCAATTGTCATTCAAACAGTTGTAAAACAAACAATTTGTATACAACCTTAAAGACTGCACTAGCTGAGAAAGATACTCCCTTAATGACTGCACTAGCTGAGGAAGATACTCCCTTAAAGACTGCACTAGCTGAGAAAGATACTCCCTTAATGACTGCACTAGCTGAGAAAGATACTCCCTTAATGACTGCACTAGCTGAGAAAGATACTCCCCTTCCCGGAGTGGCGAAAGGCCAAGGATTCTCAAATTAGCCGCCGAGAAGCATTCCCCAATCTTTTCACTTGTGGCGTTAAATCAACTACAGAAGCAACTGTAAATTCTTGGATTGTCTGATGCTCAGGGTGCATTTCTGCAATATTTGTCACTCTGGTATCAAGGCTTTCAACTTTAGTTGGGACCAGCGAAATTTGAGCCTTAAATGCTTCAGTCCAGGAATGCATTGCCTCCAGTGTGGCCTCCATATATGTAACTTTATTGCCAATACTAGAGGTGTATTCTGTTTTGTAAATCTCTTAATGCCTCCAGAATCTGTAAAATTCCCTGAGGAAATGTAGAGGTTCATGGGCTTGATCAGACAATTCGCTTTTGAATCCCTATCTCTAGACCTGGATTTTGGGTCAATAACCTCTCTTTCTTTGCCTGGTGTTTAGCATCCCTTTTCAATAATCTATGGCGTTGAGAACACTATCATATTATCACATTCCTCCAGGCCACAAACCTTCCAAAGGGAATCAAGCCATAGCGGAGCGAGTAGGGGAAGTTCTCTTCAGTTATATCAGTAATATGAACAGTTTAAAAGGCTTCTGGGCCCTCACTTCATGCAGCCATTCAGTGGCGGCCCAAGCAGGGTTGCCTAAGAAAGTCACGCATACAGCTGGAATCTTCCCACTGCTCCACAGACACTGTCTGCCATCAGTAGATCCCACAAGGACCGCGTCCCTGTAAGGTTGTGCCATTAGCAACCCCTCCTCTTGATCACTCAGTACAGACACACAGCGCAAGATGGCAGGCTAAGAGAGCCATCTTGCAGAGTGGGGAGGAGGAGGTGCATGCTACTGTGTACCTTTGAACGCTCAAGCGCAGCTGCTGCAGCAAACGGCACCTACCGTAGAGCTTGCGCTGGAGCTCTGTGGAACAGCGTCCATTAGTGAGCCCGGCTAGCTACAAGCCCGAACCCTACATCTTAGTCCTTTGCCTTAAATGTGTCTCCTTTTCTAATTTAGATAATGATGCTGTGCTGTGTCTTCATTGGTCTTTTTTTCTCCTCATTCACTAATCACCAGAAGAGAACATTTCCACTGATGATTGTACTAATGCCGTCTCATCTTGTGTTCTTTTTCTTCTTCTTATGATCAAACATAAAATGTCCAAAATCTTGCGTTACCCTTTCCCTCATTTGTAATAGTAGTTGAAGAGAAATATCCTGTGCATTCTGAATATCCTCTAATTGCCTATGCATCCACCTTTTCTGCGAGATAATATCTGTGGCTATTTTGGCACCAAATACTTCCTCGTCTGGAGTTCCATTTCATGGCCCTCTTTCATAACTTAGATTTTCCCTAGCGTATTCTTTTCCAGGCAGCCCTCTTTCCCGCCAGAGCCCTCTGGAAATCTCCTCAGAGAAATGGCAAATTGGTGAGCCAATCTTCCATTATTCCTGTTGTTTCAAATGCACATTTAATCGGATCACCAGCTATATTCTGAAGGCACATTCCTAAGGTTGGGCTCAGATTTAATGTAGCCATATTTTATTTTCAGGGGAAGATGGCCAATCTCAAATCCTTTTAGCAGTCAAAGTTGTTTTCAACTAAAGTGCTTCCCTGTCTCAGTTCTAGATTCTGAGGAATTTTATAAAAGATATGTATACTCTGCCGGCACATCTCCACCTAATAGATGTATTCTACTGGGCTTGTTTGTAGCTATGCTCCTCTATGGAAAGATAGCACAGCGAGGGGAGCACTCGCTTTGACCTCCGTGCAGAGCCAGCCAACGCAGGTTCAAATCCTGGCAGAGCCAAACTCAGCCTTTCGTCCTTCCGAGGTCGATAAATGAGCACCACACACTGTGGGTAACAATAAGCAGCGCTCAGATTCCTGAGGGTTCGTAGCACTATATAAATGCAAATTATTATAAGATATCTGGGTGCAAAAAATGCACCCAGATACCTAAAGGTTTGTTGCGCTATATAAATAAGCAAATACAAATAAGGCTGCTATAATTCAGCCTTAAAGACACTCATGTTGTGCTATGATGCCTCTAAAGTGCCGGCATCTTATGATAAGCATCATAAGAAAAGCCTATTGATGTCATTACCAATGAAAATATTCCCTTGTTAAATGCTGAAAACTACTGTCAAAGTCTTATGAGGCTGCTATTAGCACTCAGGCAACCTACCTGGTTGAATGGTCTCTCACTGGGGCACTGGGGCACATGTGTGTATTCTGAATACAATGCCTAGCAGTTGTGTTCAGAGCACCAACAAGTTTTCCGATGAGCAATAAAAATACAAAACAAAGGACATGCCACGCCAAGCAGGCCCCAGACCCTTAACCACCCCACGCCCCCCCCCCCCAATTGTGTTTGCGAGGATGAACATGGCCATAGAAGGCAACCAGCTTACACTTGTACTTAGAATTTTCAATGACTCCTGTGTTTAACAACAGAAGTGCATACGCACCAGGAAGGGGCTTTGCATCACAAACATGGATGCGGATTGTTGAGAAGAGCGACAGCAGATAGAAAAAAGCTGGGACCAGCCACAGAAGTGTAGACAGATGCCTTTGAAACTACTGCAATTTAAGAGGGTCTTATTATAGAAACATTGCACTGGTGCAAGTAAAGATTTGCATGATCTAAGCACTAAGGTAAAAATTGCCCTGGTGCAAAAACGTATTCCATCAATGCATTCTTGCACAACAGCAATGTGTGTTCTAGTGCTAAAACTATTTCCGGTTCCGTGACTTAAGAGCGAAGCTTTTAGCTCAACACAAATACCATGCAGGTTCTTTTTGTGCTCCTCCTACCAGTGCTCTGTCCTGCCCACCTCTCTGCCTAGAAGACGGGGCTCCACCTCTCAAAAAACCTCCCATTTTGACTGGAGGGGCCCCGTTTCACCATGTCAACTCCACCCCTCACTTACCTCATCCTCCATATCCGTCCGTTAGAAACCACCCCCTTCCAGCCTCTTCCCCGCCTCATTCCAGCCCCCTTTCCGAAACTCATACCCACGTAGTGGCCTGCACTGCCTTTGCAGCGTGGTAACGGTTCATGTGGCAAAGCCAGCGATGTAAATACCCACGCAGCAATTCACAGCCCGGACTGGACATACCACCACTGGTTCACATAAGCACTAGGGCAAAAAATTGCTCTGGTGAAAAAAATGCATTGGATCTAATTTTTGCAAGTCCCACAAATTGTTAAAGGAAGTGCTAATAGAGAGGTATATCTGCTTTACCAATCTTAACACCTTTAATTATCTGTGCGATTTAAAGGTTTTCTTGGAAATACTAAATGGACCGGCTGTGTCCATCATGCTTCCCTGCTCCAACAAACACCACATTGTTCAACACCAGCATATATTTTCATGCAGGCGTTAAATATTTATTTTTTATATCGGTAAGACTGGGAATCCAATGTAGATGCCTTCCCGCAGTGGCTAGCTGCAGTAGGCATTTACACATTGCCACACACCCAACAGTAATATAAGTTGTAAAGTCGAATTGCCTGTGTTTTACGGTTTACTTTTACAGTACATGTTGGCAAGGTATAACGTTGCACAGCAGCGGGGACCTTGCATTTAACGGATGGGATTCCCTCCTTGCAATCTAGGTGGGGTGGCCTCAATGAACACAGGACACTGGATTGGGGTAGAGGTGTTTATTTTGACATCTTGCATGGACAAAGGGGAGAGCAGGTGCTCACAGTTCAAGGAGTAGTACTCACAGTTCAGTCCTGCTACAGCAGTTCAGTTGGCTTCACTGCACTGGAAATACAGTGGATGGTATTTACATCCTCTACCTGCTCGAGCTCCAACAATGCTTGCTTTCAGCCAAGGAATTATGCTTGTGGTGCAGATTTTAGTTCTGGAGCTGGTTCCCCTATTCAAGGAGGAACGCAGAGGCCTAACCATCCTCCTGGTGCCTCGCTCCAACTCTGCTGGGTTTCGGCCCTTTGCACGCTTCCCACGCGTAGTCTTGCGAGATCTCGCGTGATGGGTCTTCACACACCTCCTTTCGTTGGAAAAATTTGGTCCTAGTCCATGATAAAGTCTGTGAATTTGGTTGACTTCCTTCTTTCATGTTGAGGTTGATTCTGGTCAATGGCTGCCTTGGGGGAATGGGTGGTCATGCAAGATGTGTCGCTTGGGGTTTTGTCTGATGAGGTCGCTACTCGGTGTGGCTCTCTGGCCAGGGGTGTGAGGCTCATAGGGACACCTTCACTTTGGTTTTCTTCTTCCCTGACCCCTATCTCTTGAGGTTGGGGGCTGTCGGTTAGTCCCCATGGGTCATTGCCCTCTCCTATTCTCATAGACGGGCATGCTGTCGGCGCCTTTTTCTTGGACACGGCCACCCTTTCAAGGTTCCACCTTTTCCCGTCACGGGTATAGACGTGGTTGGTGCCTTTCCGTGAGACTTCTATGGCTTGGCTGTACTTGGAGCCCGTTAAGTTGTCTTTGTGGGGCAGAAGTATCTTCACCAAATCCCCTTCATTGACCACCATGCGATATGCTGCTCTGCGCTTGTCACTCAGCGATTTCATGATCTCTTTGCTCTTTTGTAGTCGAAACACGATCTCACTCATGTCGATGTCGTCGTCCTGTCTGACCTTGTGTAGCCACGGTGGTACCAGTGTGGATGCCACCCTTCTCCCTCTTAACATCTGAAATGGCGAAATGCCTTCAATGGCATTTGGTGACAAGTGATCTGCCGCCACGGCCTCTTTGACTGTCTTGCAGGGATTCACGCCTGATGCACATATCAGTTGTAGAGCTCCTTTAACGAATCGGTTCAACCTTTCTACCAGCCCGTTGGCTTGTATGATACAGGCTTGCTCTCAATTGCTGGATATTGTGCTTCTTGAGAAAGCCTTCCATGTCTCTGGAAACCAATTGAACTCCATTGTCCGTCACAATCTCCTTTGGCAGTCCTTCTCTTTGGAAGACAGAGCCGAATTCTTTAGTGACTGTGGCCATGGTGATGTCCGGCTCAAATTCATGTTCCTCCCACTTGGAAAGATAGTCCACCATGATTACCCATACTTCTTGTCGCTCGACATGCCATCCAATGGGCCAATGAAGTCCAGCCCTATTTTATGCCACACAACATCTGGAATTTCTGTGGGTATCATGGGTGCTTGCCTTACTTTTAGCAGTGTGTCGCTGTTTGTGCATTCATGGCACCTCTTGATCATTGCCCTCACTTCTTGGTCCTTTCCGGGCCACCAGTATACATTGCACACTCTACGTCAAGTCATTTTGCTGCCCAGATGACCCGCATGGGCTCTACATAGTATAACTTTGCGGATACCTCTTGGAGGAATTACTAGGTCGCCTCTCATTACTAGGCCATCCATTTCTGCAATCTCGTCATTTGCTTTCCAATACGGTCGCAGACCTTCTGGGATTGTTCTCTCGTTTGGCCAACCTGTGCAGGCCCATTCTTTTACTCAGCCCAGGGTATCATCATGTCTTATTTCCTCCTGCCAATGACACTCACTCATTTCCATAAGTACTTGTTTCTTAGGTCTCCTATGAATACCACCACGCATTAGTCTTCCATGAATGTGGTGCCCAGGGTACTCTGAGCCAGTAACTTGGACATGCAGTCTGCTTGGGCGTTCTTCCAGCCGGCAATATGGGTGATCTCGTATGTGTACTCTTGCAGTAGTTTGCAGCAATTCTTGCTAGGCACAGTGTTGCTGTTTCTGTGCCCCCGGGGCTCAACATGTGCACGAGGGGTTTTTCTCTGAAGTTGACATTGCTTTTGACAGAAGATAATTATATTTTCAAGATCCCCCTTTTTAGGGTGAGGGTGGCGCCCAAAGCCTTATGCACTGGCATCTGTAGTTATGTATGTTTCCCATTCGAGATTGAATGGTTTCAAACAAAGGCCATGTAGGTTTTTTTGGGGATATTATGGTGAAGGCCTCAATTTATTTTCTGGGATTGCCACATGTACTCCGCTCCTTTGTTCAGGAGCTCTCTCAAGGGAGACGATATTCCTCAAAATCGGGAACGAATTTCATGTAATACTCCGCAAACCCCAAGAATGACCGGAGCTCGTCCTTTGAGGTCGGGGCTGGGGCATCAACTATGGCTTGGAGCAGGTTTTTGTTAGGGCTCACTACTTCTTTCGAGATCCGGTAGCCCAGATACTCTACTTCATGTGCTCCAAATATACATTTCTCGTGGCTTAGGTGGACTCCTCCACTCTGGGACTTCTATCAACACTCTGTTGTGGATTTCAGCATCTTTGTCTAACACCAGGATGTCATCCTGGAAGTATGACACGTTGTCGTTGCCATGGAGCAGTGAGTTCATCAGTCTTTGGAACGCTGACGCGGCTGATGACAACCCGAACAGCATTTGTGTTTATTGGAATGTGCCGAATGACGTGATGAATGCTGTGAGAGGCCTTGTGTAGATCAATCTAATGGTAGGCATCATGCATATCGAATTTTGAGAAGAGTTTTTCTTCCTTCATCATGAGTATAATTTTGTTCATGCTGGGCAAATGAAAACTGTCTGTGACCACCTTCAAGTTGAGGCTGTGTAGGTCTATTCACACTCTCAAGTCGTCAGAGGATATTTTCATTTTAAGGCCCACCGGGCTTAGCCATTCGGAGGACTCAACTATCTTGTGTTTGGCTGGCACGGCATTGGGTTTTAAGTGGATTTTGTGCATGTAATTTTTTTCTCTATGTGCGTTTCGGAGAACAGCAAGGGGAAATCACTTCTTAGATCTGACGCTCCTCCTGAGGAGACCAGCAGCACCTGTTCGGCAGTGCCGGGGTCTAACCAGAAGCTCAGTTTGTGCTGGTCGTCCCATCCCAGCACTACAGGATCTTCATTCGAGAAGTAGACTTTCGCTGTGGTGCATCTATCCTTAAATTCGAGTTTGGCTTTGATGTAGCACAAGAGGTCTACGTTGGCTCCCCCAAAGCCTGTGGGCTTTTGCTTGGTGCTCCTAATCTCAGCCAAGTCACGTCCTACCATGTTTTTGTATGTCTGAATGGGGAGGAAGGTCAGGTCGGACCCTGAATCGGCCATGACGCGTGTTTCGTTTCCACCCACCTTTACTATGTAATGGGGTTTCTCCCTTCTGGCTCAAGATGAGTTTACCATGGTTACCATTGGCCTATCATCTGGCTCCTCCTCATCACTCGTTCCTCTGTCTCCTTCGATATGGGTGACTTTCTTTTCCCGCCACATGCAGGCTACAGCAACGTGACCAAAATGCCTGCACTTCCTTGCAGGACAGTCTCTATCATTGGCCAGATGCTTGGTGCTGGCATATCTGTAACACTTTTGGGGATCTTTTCACTTGTAACCTTTCTCTTTGGTAGCTTCTTGTGGCTGCCTGTCTCTGCACCCCTTCCATTGCACAGTCACCATTTCAGGTGAAGGTGAGGGTCCGCCAACTTCTCTGCGTCTGTTCGAGGTTTCGTCCTCTGCTCTCCTATTTGAATAGTCTTGTCTAGGTCCAGCTCCTTTTCCTGGATGAACTTGTTCTGGACTTTGCAGGAATTGGTGTGAACCACCAACATGTCAGAAATGACTTGCTCCACATTGTTCTCAAATCCACACAAGGCTGCTAGTTCTCTCATTCTGGTAATGTAATCCTCGACTGGTTCAGTACCTTCTTGTTTTCTTGTGTAGAACTTGAGTCGGTGGAGGACCACATTTTCTTTGTTGGAGAACCCCTTAATTATGCTGCGAATCGCTTCCTTGTAGACATCATAGCCTTCGTCTGTGGGGGACACAGTTTTCAAGCCTGCAAATATGTGCTGCCCTTCAACACCCTTAATATCATGGCCTTTTTCCTGGCCCGCGAATAGCCTGTGCCACCCAATGCCTCTAAATATGTAGAAAATAGTGGCTCCTATTGTTGCCAGGGAATGGCAGGCCTGCCGGGGGACTGAAGGAAAGCGGGAGGTGGTGTGGTGCTCTGCATGGTTGCATCATGGGTTGTTTCGGGTCCTAGTCGCCAATTATATGGTGGCCCCAATGGACACAGGACACTGGATTGGAGAAGAGGTGTTTATTTTGACAGCTTGCATGAACAAAGGGGAGAGCAGGTACTCACAGTTCAAGGAGTAGTACTCACAGTTGAGTCCTGCTACAGCAGTGCAGTTGGCTTCACTGCACTCGTAGTACAATGGATGGTATTTACACCATCTACTCGCTAGAGCTCCCACGAGGCTTGCTTTCAGCCATGGAATTACGCTCTGCAGGCACAGGGGTCTGCTTATGGTGCAGACTTTAGTTCTGGAGCTGGTTCGCCTATTCAAGGAGGAGCGCCGAGGCCCGACCGTCCTCCTGGTGCCTCGCTCCGACTCTGCCGGGTTTCCAGCCTTTTGCGCACTTCCCGCGCAAAGTCTTGGTAGATCCCGGCTCCGCGAAATTTTGCATGATGGGTCCTGACAGTAGGCATTAAATTAAAATGACTCCTATTGAAAAAGTCAATTTTTGCACCAGGTTTATGTTTGCTCTAATGCTAATACTGTGCGGAATTGCACTTCCGCTAGTACCAGGTTTCTGTAATCTGGCTCGTAGGCGTCAGCCTGCATTCAAAGGAAACGGATTGGCTAACATGCATGAACTTTCAACCTGAATACGGTGGCTTCTAGGCCATGGTACCAGAGCCAACAAATTCACATTGCCAGCACACTGCATGCTAATTACAGATACTCTCCAGAAACTGCTTACAATTTGCAACGAGAACAAAACTGAAGAAAAAACATCACAATATTAAGGAACTGGCAAGCCCTGTGCGCATTTAGAAAAAAAGATTATTCCAGCAAGCTCAGCCTGATGTACATGAACAAAAGCCCAAACACGTTAAAGGCCTTTGTTGAAGCAATCATTCACAAAGGTAATATTGTCCTGTGAAGTTCTAAAAAATGACAGTCAAAGTGCAATTGCTTTTTTACAAAAGGGTGCATTAAAAGAACAGCTTGAAAAATGACCTGTGCGTTAATAGCGTATTGTAACCTGCTTGTTTAATCTCCTGCCGCTAGACACATTGATCGAGCTATGACGTGAACAACTGAAGGGAACATTAAAGGCGGTGGGATTCTTTTTAAACTCTCCAGTCTGACGGCTACACTTTAGATCTCCTTCGCAAGTTATCATTGATTTGGTCTAACACTGCGCCTCATTTGTGCGCGTGAAACTACCCGCTGATCTGCTCTAATACTAAACATATGGCTATGTTTCTCAACCCCTGGAAGAAGTCTGCACAGTGACCTTCTGACGGGTACCTTCATGGATGGAGGACGTAATCTCGATTTTGAACTGCAGATAGCCGCTGACGTGGTCCGCTGGGAGCCGCCGCCCCAGATTATAGCTCAGCACCTGCTCTCTGCAAAGGGTTAGAAAAGTAGTGTTTGAACATTTCAAAGAGTGGACACTTTCAATTCAACATATTTCAACCTGTTCATCTGATATCCTGATACTTGCACATTTGAGTCGTTTCATTACCCTCAGCTTGCTTTGCCAGTCGCAATCCCGCTGCCTTGTCTTGATTGCCGATGTACAACTAGTGGAGCTTTGTCCACCTTCCTGTGTGAGCCCAGGCCCACATGTGAATCATTACTGAACAAGAGGTGGTTGGGCGGCATTCATTGTCTGGATAGCACCTTTTCTCGGTTGCTTTCAGAAACTGCATTCTCTTTCTTCACACACATGACATTCACATTTCTGATAGATGACCACACGTCGCTCATCTTGTGCATCATCTCCAAATGTTTAAATGCACAGCAATCATGTCTCTCTCGAAATGTGTACATATGGGATACATTGCTGCTTTGTTATATGAGATTATGGGCTACATTGCTGCTATGTTCTATGAGATTATGGGCTACATTGCTGCTATGTTCTATGAGATTATGGGATACACTGTTATGTTCTATGAGGTTATGGGCTATATTGCTTCTATGTTCTACCTGATTATGGGATACGTTGCTGAAAATTCTATGAGATTATGGGCTACATTGTTGCTATGTTCTATGAGATTATGGGCTATATTGTTGCTATGTTCTATGAAATTATGGGATACACTGTTATGTTCTATGAGGTTATGGGCTACATTGTTGCTATGTTCTAGATTATGGGCTACATTGCTGCTATGTTCTATGAAATTATGGGATACACTGTGATGTTCTATGAGGTTATGGGCTACATTACTGCTATGTTCTTCGTGATTATGGGATACGTTGCTTTTAAATTCTCTGAGATTATGGGATACATTGCTGCTATGTTCTATGGGATTATGGGCTACATTGCTGCTAAATTCTATGAGATTATGGGATACATTGCTGCTACATTCTAAGAGATTATGGGCTACATTGCTGCTTAATTCTAGGAGATTAAGGGATACATTGCTGCTATGTTCTATCAGATTAAGGGCTACATTGCTGCTAAATTCTATGAGAGTATGGGATACATTGCTGTTATGTTCTATGATATTATGGGATACATTGCTGCAATGTACTATGGGATTATGGGCTACATTGCTACTATGTTCTATGCGATTATAGGATACATTTCTGCTATGTTCTACAAGATTATGGGTTACATTGCTGCTATGTTCTATGAGATTATGAGCTACATTGCTGCTATGCTCTACGTGATTATGGGTTACGTTGCTGTTAAATTCTCTGAGATTATGGGATACATTGCTGCTATGTTCTATGAGATTATGGGCTACATTGCTGCTAACCTCGATGAGATTATGGGATACATTTCTGTTATGTTCTATGAGATTATGGGATACATTGCTGCTATGTGCTATGAGATCATGGGCTACATTGCTGCTATGTTCTATGAGATTATAGAATACATTGCTGCTATGTTCTACGAGATTAGGGGATACATTGCTGCTATGTTCTATGTGATTATGGACTACATTGCTGCTATGTTATATGTGATTATGGGATACATTGCTGTTAAATGCTATGAGATTATGGGATACATTGCTGCTATGTTCTATGAGATTATGGGCTACATTGCTGCTAAATTCTTGGAGATTTTGGCATACAATTCTGCTATGTTCTATGAGGTTAGGGGCTACATTGCTGCTATGTTCTATGATATTATGGGATATGTTGCTGCTATGTTCTATCAGATTAAGGGTTACATTGCTGCTAAATTCTATGAGAGTATGGGATACATTGCTGTTATGTTCTCTGATATTATGGGATACATTGCTGCAATGAACTATGGCATTATGGGCTACATTGCTACTATGTTCTATGTGATTATAGGATACATTGCTGCTATGTTCTACAAGATCATGGGTTACATTGCTGCTATGTTCTATGAGATTATGAGTTTCATTGCTGCTATGTTCTACGTGATTATGGGATACATTGCTGTTCAATTCGATGAGATTATGGGGTACATTGCTGCTATGTTCTATGAGATTATGGGCTATGTTGCTGCTACATTCTATGAGATTATGGGATAGATTGCTGATGTGTTCTATGAGATTATGGGCTACATTGCTGCTAAACTCGATGAGATTATGGGATACATTTCTGTTATGTTCTTTGAGATTATGGGATACATTGCTGCTATGTTCTATCAGATTAAGGGTTACATTGCTGCTAAATTCTATGAGATTATAGGATACATTGCTGCTATGTTCTACAAGATTATGGGTTACATTGCTGCTATGTTCTATGAGATTATGAGCTTCATTGCTGCTATGTTCTACGTGATTATGGGATACATTGCTGTTAAATTCGATGAGATTATGGGGTACATTGCTGCTATGTTCTATGAGATTAAGGGTTACATTGCTGCTAAATTCTATGAGAGTATGGGATACATTGCTGTTATGTTCTATGATATTATGGGATACACTGCTGCAATGTACTATGGGATTATGGGCTACATTGCTACTATGTTCTATGCGATTATAGGATACATTGCTGCTATGTTCTACAAGATTATGGGTTACATTGCTCCTATGTTCTATTAGATTATGAGCTTCATTGCTGCTATGTTCTACGTGATTATGGGATACATTGCTGTTAAATTCGATGAGATTATGGGCTACATTGCTACTATGTTCAATGCGATTATAGGATACATTGCTGCTATGTTCTACAAGATCATGGGTTACATTGCTGCTATGTTCTATGAGATTATGAGCTTCATTGCTGCTAAATTCTACGTGATTATGGGATACCTTGCTGTTAAATTCGATGAGATTATGGGGTACATTGCTGCTATGTTCTATGAGATTATGGGCTATGTTGCTGCTACATTCTATGAGATTATGGGATAGATTGCTGATGTGTTCTATGAGATTATGGGCTACATTGCTGCTAAACTCGATGAGATTATGGGATACATTTCTGTTATGTTCTATGAGATTATGGGATACATTGCTGCTATGTTCTATCAGATTAAGTGTTACATTGCTGCTAAATTCTATGCGATTATAGGATACATTGCTGCTATGTTCTACAAGATTATGGGTTACATTGCTGCTATGTTCTATGAGATTATGAGCTTCATTGCTGCTATGTTCTACGTGATTATGGGATACATTGCTGTTAAATTCGATGAGATTATGGGATACATTGCTGTTATGTTCTATGATATTATGGGATACATTGCTGCAATGTACTATGGGATTATGGGCTACATTGCTACTATGTTCTATGCGATTATAGGATACATTGCTGCTATGTTCTACAAGATTATGGGTTACATTGCTGCTATGTTCTATTAGATTATGAGCTTCATTGCTGCTATGTTCTACGTGATTATGGGATACATTGCTGTTAAATTCGATGAGATTATGGGGTACATTGCTGCTATGTTCTATGAGATTATGGGCTACGTTGCTGTTACATTCTAAGAGATTATGGGATAGATTGCTGATGTGTTCTATGAGATTATGGGCTACATTGCTGCTAAACTTGATGAGATTATGGGATACATTTCTGTTATGTTCTATGAGATTATGAGATACATTGCTGCTATGTTCTATGAGATCATGGGCTACATTGCTGCTAAATTCTATGAGATTATGGGATACATTGCTGCTATGTTTTATGATATTATGGGATATGTTGCTGCTATGTTCTATCAGATTAAGGGTTACATTGCTGCTAAATTCTATGAGAGTATGGGATACATTGCTGTTATGTTCTATGATATTATGGGATACATTGCTGCAATGTACTATGGGATTATGGGCTAAATTGCTACTATGTTCTATGCGATTATAGGATACATTTCTGCTATGTTCTACAAGATTATGGGTTACATTGCTGCTATGTTCTATGAGATTATGAGCTACATTGCTGCTATGTTCTACGTGATTATGGGATACATTGCTGTTAAATTCGATGAGATTATGGGGTACATTGCTGCTATGTTCTATGAGATTATGGGCTACGTTGCTGCTACATTCTATGAGATTATGGGATAGATTGCTGATGTGTTCTATGAGATTATGGGCTACATTGCTGCTAAACTCGATGAGATTATGGGATACATTTCTGTTATGTTCTATGAGATTATGGGATACATTGCTGCTATGTTCTATGAGATCATGGGCTACATTGCTGCTATGTTCTATGCGATTATAGAATACATTGCTGCTATGTTCTACGAGATTAGGGGATACATTGCTGCTATGTTCTATGAGATTATGGGCTACATTGCTGCTAAACTCGATGAGATTATGGGATACATTGCTGCTATGTTCTATGAGATCATGGTCTACATTGCTGCTATGTTCTATGAGATTATAGAATACATTGCTGCTATGTTCTACGAGATTAGGGGATACATTGCTGCTATGTTCTATGAGATTATGGACTACATTGCTGCTATGTTCTATGTGATTATGGGATACCATTGCTATTCAATTCTATGAGATTATGGGATACATTGTTGCTATGTTCTATGAGATCATGGTCTACATTGCTGCTATGTTCTATGAGATTATAGAATACATTGCTGGTATGTTCTACGAGATTAGGGGATACATTGCTGCTATGTTCTATGAGATTATGGACTACATTGCTGCTATGTTCTATGTGATTATGGGATACCATTGCTATTCAATTCTATGAGATTATGGGATACATTGCTGCTAAATTCTATGAGATTATGGGATACATTGCTGCTATGTTCTATGATATTATGGGATACGTTGCTGCTATGTTCTATGAGATTATGAGCTACATTGCTGCTATGTTATATGAGATTATGGGATACTGTTTTTTAGATGGAATTTTGTCATTATATGTGTCAGTTTTTGGATATCAATTAATTGAAATATTAAATGTGTTTTTAATACAATATATATATTTCTATAAAAATGACTATTTCAAATGGTTGAACTTTGTGATGTATGATGGTGCATACTATGCAAAATATCTAGGAGACCTGCAACTAGTGGTCCCAATGCTTTGTACCTTAATATTGAAGGTCAAGTCTCTATGTCCTAACAACCTTTGTTGGTGTTAGTATAACACATTAACAATAAGTATTTGACAATTATTGTTAAATGAGTAATTGGCCACATGGAGAATGGGTGTTCTCTATGAATGTTTTTCCCTGTTGTCCGTGTATTTCCATGGTACCTTTGCGTATCTATGATAATTGGTACTACACTCCAGCTTCAGACCAATGCCCCACTCCTTGGCATCAATAGGATTCCGCGGTAACTTTTTGCCGACAATATTATACTAATTTCCATGACCTTTTCAGGCATAAAGAAACAATATTAGGAAATCAAACATGCCACCCCCAGAAAGTGAAGACATTAAGGTCCTAGTGTTGGACAATCGGAACTTTGTTATCTCCAATGTTCCCAAACCAGTGAAGAACGGACCTAGAGACGCACTCCATAGTAAAGTTCTGGCCTGGCTACGTGCACGAACGGGACCAGGTGTAGTGCGTTCCTCCGATTTGAAATTCCTGCGCAGAATTAACCTGGCCAATTGGTGCTCCCAAAGGAATAGTGACTGTATTGTGGCAGGATGTGGAGCTGGTACCTACCCTGCCTATGTATATGAAATTGTGTAAATACCTGCCTATGGGCTCTACTAATCTGGAGCTTATTATCTGATGTTGTTACTATTTGTAAGCCAGAGCTTCTTCCTCTCCTATGTACCAATGGGCCTTTCTAATTCTTTATGATGTTAGTGTGATACTTAATTATTTTACCAATGTTATTTTCTCCTTATTTCATTTCCGTTGATACTTTACTGTTAATATTTTTTGTTGTATTTATTATATTTATACTGTTAGTAAGTTCTGTTTTTTGTGTAGCGCTCTGAGGCCTAAGGGTTTGTAGCGCTTTATAAGAAAATAAAAAATACAAAATATGCATCTTTCAATGACAGTTCCAAAAGTAGCGCCTTGTTATAAATTGCACAAAGACAAAGTCAGTGATTTCTTTCACCCACCTCGAAGAAAGCTGCCTAGGTTGATGCTGCCCCTGGATAGAATAGCAATAGGGCAGGTTGCAATGTACAACCACCGAGCCATAGGTTTCACACGCAATTGTACATGGGAGGACCAACTTATAAAATCAAACTTAATTTTAGAAAGAACAAGTAAGGCAATCACAAAATGTACTCTATCACGTGCTAATGGGGTACTCTCTCCGTCCATCAATACTCATGAAACGCAGGCGAGGTCAGGAGCTGTGCATGGATCAGAAGTATGGGGATATTCTAAGACAATCCATTTGGCAGTTAAAGAAATCAACCCCAAATATACACCTACATATCAAAATGAAGGAAAAAAACACAGACAGAAGAAATGCAGCTAAACCCGTTGCTTTATTGGACCCGCCTATGGACTTGCAGGACCGTGCAAACCACAGAGAAGCGTTATTGGACCCGCTGCACAGGAAGGCGGGCAATTTCGGATGTGCGGCATAAGGTCCTTTTTCGTTAGCTTCTGAAGAGAATCCCTTTTATTTAGATCTGAATCTAACGCCTGAATTCGATCTATTTATTGGATTTTGATACATAAAAGACATTTGTTCAGGCACTCCTGATTTTCCCTATACTGAAGATGCAAACAAATCAAAACCAAGCACTTAATAGAAAGCACCATCTTGTGCAAGAGTGGCCCACTTGGTAATAAGCTGCAGTCCTGCCTCTTGTCTCCTTGTCTTGCCTCTAACAGAATAAATCAAGTATTTAGCCAAGGGACCACCAATCTAGAAACGGGATTGGCAGAATCAATAGATTTAGTCTATCACGTATAGATCACGTGCAGCTTCGAATTCCCAATAAATTTGATGTTATGGGTAAAAGACTGCCGTAAGGTTTACATGCTAAAAATCATTAAAATACTTCACGAAAAGACAAATGCTGTTCTGCCATTTCTGGACATCTGAGATTCATTCCATTGCATTGACAGGCTAGGCCACCAATTGCAACTAAGTCGCACACAAATGTCACCTTTCAATGAATCTTAATGCAAATTCATAATGCAAAAAACATACAAAAGTAAGGAAACATTCCAACATCCCTAAAGCAGATACGTATTCATACACTTTCACCATCTACCACTGCACAGGCCAGGTGTTACTGCACAGTTGCTAGGCTCTTAAAAGCAGCAACTCTTCTTCACCATCCCAATTCCTTGCCAGGCGCAAATATCTTTTTTTCACTTTCTCTTCTTTCTCTACCTGGACCCCAACCACTCAGTGGGCCTAAGTACAAATCTGGCGGTGCAGGAAAAACAGTGGTAATGCAGTGTTAACTCTGTCACCACTGCAGTACCGTTGCATTACTGCACCGCCGTGCTACAACTTTGGTAGTGGGATGGAGGAACACCAAAATGTTGGAGGTAATTCTGCTGCCTTACTGACAAAAATCATCAAAATCCCCAAGGAGTCCTATGAACGTGTAATCGGGCAGTAACTCCGCCTGACCAAGAGGCATTAGCAGTGATTCCGTTTGGCAGTATTCCAACAGATTTGCCACCAGAATACTGCCGCATTTGTAATCAGGCCCACTGTCTTTCTTGGTAAGACCAACCACCCTGGGCGTCTTTGGAAATTCATGTGACTGGAAATTAAATAAAGCTTATTTAAAAAAAAAGAATGGTGACAAATATTATTTGACCAGCCATCAAATTCTTTAAACCAGAAGTAAATGATCTCTTTGTGTGTGCTTGCCCAGCTATAGTTATACAAATCTGTATTAAATTAAAGGGCTCTAGTCTCTTCCTGCATTTAGAAGATGCAGTGTCTTTCTTGGAGAGGAATACAGATCCCAGTCCATGCAAACTTCATATCGCTCTATTGTGCTGTTAACACCTGATCCGATCCGGCCAGCAGTGTTAAGGCCATTAGCACCGCCCGGGTTACCAAAGCGGCAACCCGGGGTGCTAAGAAAAGGTTTTTCATTCCTACAATGGGACGCGTGCAGCGTCGCGTCCCATTGTGCAATGGAAAATCGTATACCAACAAGGCCACCACGGAAAAGGAAGGCGGGGCTCTGTACAGAGCCACTCTTCCCTTTCCATGGCGGCCATTCTGCGCAGAGAGGAAGGTGCGGCTGCAAGTGCCGCTGCAGCCGCAATAAGGTAAATTGGTGGCCGAGGGGGATTAAACATAGGAAAGGGGACGGGGGATAGATGGCGGCTTGGAACGCGGGCTTACACTGGCTGTTCAAGCCACCATTTCTAACCACCTGATTGGCTAGCTCTCCCCACCCGGGTGCTAGTTTTCTTTATAGCATGTCAATGCCTGGGACTGGGCATGACTGGGTTATGAGAGGCAATGAATACTTTTATCAAATGCTATTTTATATACTATGGATGCAGCAGGAGCTATACAGGAATCATTATTTCCTAATTAGCAGAATCCCATTAACTCACATGATGGATTGAGCAAGAGGCTGTCAAGGAAAACACATCATTTATAAATCTCATCTTTCCAGATATGTGGAGCTATTGGGAGGTACGGTTGGAAGGGAGCTGAAAGCGTCTCAGGCATGCAGTGCCACACGAATCTCCTTTTTGCATTTTGCACTAACACACGTGTTGCTGGCACTTTGCTGTTGAAGCGAGTAGACTAGTATGGGCCTAGTGATCCTTTAGGGGCAAACAGACACTCCCCAGCTGATTGCTGCAGTACCTAAGCACTGATGCATAAAACAATATGTGTTGCAATTCTTCTCTCACATTCAGGTGCAGTGACAAATCCTAGTGTAGGCATTAGATAGACATTTGCCAAACACTGCCATAATATGCCGGGGTACTAACACCATTTAAGAGCTGTTGCCATCTTATGGGAAGGTACTGCCATTATGGCAGTGCCTGGAAAAAGCCAATCCCATGCCAACACAAAAGCAAAAACTGTTGGCTTTGTCAATGTGTGTTGACATTTGATTGGTAAACTGCTCCCTGGTATTAAAAGAACGGCAGAGCCCCAGAGCGGCAGCTGAAGAATAGGCATAAGAACTGGCACAGGATGTGTCTCGATGCTGGATGGGTATCTCCTAGGACTAGGGATGGGTGAATGACCACTGTCAAAACGAAATTGGAAAGATTTGCCACCAATTCCGTTTTTTTGGCAGAGCAGATTTTTAGCAACCTCACGCCTTTTATTTATTTTTTTTCAGGATATTATTTTCCTGAAATGTTGTGGGCTTTTTGGCAGAAACATTTTGTGGCCCCTAAAAACGAAATGTCGGAAAAATGAATATTCAGTCAAAAAAACATGAAATTAAATTTGTTGTTGAAATATACGTTTCCTCAAAATAATTTGCACCTCCTAAAAAATTAATTTTGAGAGGAAAAAAATGAAATTAAAGGTTGGAAAAAGCATAAAACGGACAAGTTTGATCTCCATAAAAAAGTGTCCAAGCAGGTGAATTTTGATTGGACTTTGCCAATTTATCCCCGGAATTTGCCAATATGAGCACATGTAGTCTGTCCTGGTAGCAAAGAAACCCACCGCTGTTACAGAATTTGACGACATTCTGGGAACCTCTTTGGGGGCTATTCAATTCAGCTACGTGGCCGGTCCAGCCCATTCCGGATGTAAGTACTTCTCAAGAAAGATGGAGAGAGTTTGTTATTATAATTGTCACATTGGAAAAACCCAATCTTGCTAAATCGTTTCTCTGTGATTTCTCTCCTCTGAAAACCTCGTTTGCTAGGTTGATATAGAATGTCTCCTTTCAGTTCTTCCCGCTCAGCTCTTACCCTGAGAGGGGTATACAGCTGACCACTGGTGGGTTGACCATCATTGCGCCTGCATGGGTTTTTAGTGCAATGGTACATTTTAGCAAAGGTGGTCCAGAGGTCTCTTAAAGAGATCTTTGGTCGGCCACTTCTGAAAATCCCAAGATTAGATGTTCAGCTTATGGCCCACTATCACCCGTCGCGCAAAGTTTCATTCTTGCGATGCGTGATGACGAGGATGGTCCATTCTCTACTGCAGGACTGCCTTGATGTGGGGGGTAGGGGAAGGTTCATTCAAGTAATACAGGGAGGTTTTGGGGGAATTGTATGAGACTGGATTTGGGTATAATGATCATCGCTTGGCTTTGGATTTTGGTCAATATCATGTTGGAACGATCAGCGTCTTTTGACGCTATTGACCAGAGAGGGCTGTTGTGCAACCGAAGGTTTTGCAGGGTCTACTTCACACGGGGAAGCCCTGTTTTTACAGGGTAACCCTCAGCGTGTTGAAATTAATCCTCATATGCCATCTTCAAGGATGTTTCTTTTTGGGCAACCAGAGGGGCCGGATCAATCCACCTTCATAGTAATTATATTTAGTAATGTCACTGGAGATAATAGATGAATCTGTGGTGTATGTCTTCTCTCAGGCAGGGTCTGGCAGGTGCTGTTTATACAAAAGAGGAAAAAGCATGGCACTTTACTTTCCAAACATGGAGGTCCGTCTTTCAGACGAGGCATAATTTCTGCATGAGCTTGTCATAGTGTTGACCGAGGTTGCGGTACAGGTTTGGAATCTACATAAATACATTTTGAATATGATCAATGTACTTAAGGAGCATAATCTAGGCAGCTTCAGTTTGAATTTCCAGTGTTGGGCGGTTTCGATCGACCACCTGTTTGGATACGGGTGCAACTGATGAACATTACACACTGATAGATCTGTCATACTGGCAGACACATCACATTTGTAAGCACTTAGCTATTTACATTCAAACTTTTTGGATAGGACCACATTTAATTGAAAAAAATGAATTAACATGTGGGTATTTAATTTATAAAACTGCATTTTGTTCAATGCATAGTGTTATCAAAACTAATACCATTTGCTAGTCTTCGTTGCATGTTCACATATATCTTGAACTGCAGAGAAACAAGGGTTATCATTTAGTGCCTTTTTTTCAAGGTTTTGCAAATATTTATGAATGGAGGACATTGTTTTCAGTATTGTTTTTAACAGCTTTTTCACTTTTTTGTACTTATTTCATTAACGGGTTTCGCGGGTTAACCCCCCAATCTGCTTGTAACTTCATGGACATGAACTTCAACCCCCCAATCTGCTTGTATTTCTGGTGGGTCTGCTACAGCCACAGAACCGTACCTTATAATTAGACTCATTTTTATGTATTGCGTCTATTTACATTTTCTGTAATAATCATTTGTTAATATACAAGTGAAACTTTTTCCTGAATCTCATAACAGCTTTTATATTCATTTTGGGGTTTTTCGAAAGCATGTCAATGTACAGTTCAACATATCGACCACTAGGTGGCGATCAGTAATGACAATTGTATTTCATTTGGTTAATTTATTTATTGTTAATTTGTAATGCGCCTATACACAAGTGTTTCGAGGCGCAGCAAGGCATGGAGGGGTGGGGGGAAGGAGGAATGTAGCGATCCTAATAGGCTATGGGACATTCAGATCGTGCAAGTGCAGTAGCGAGAAGGGCAAGGGGGAAGGAAGGTGGGGAAGTGCAGGAGCTGGGTAGAAGGGACCATGAGAAAGAGAGTGTCAGGAAGGCAAGGTGGACAGGGTCAGGGGGAAGAAGACAAGGAGGGGGGTCCACAACTAAGTTCAAGTAAAGAGGCTGAAGGGCTACAAAGGTGCAAGCTGATCAGCTAATTGTGGGTGGGGGGCCTGTGAGGGCAAGTGCCAGATAAGAGTTGGGAGGGAAGGGAACGAGAGAATAAGTGGAGTGGTAGACTGGGAAGGGGAGGGCCTGGCGCCCTGTGAGACTCTGAAGGAGCCAGGCCACCCGTCTCAGGCCGAGGGGACATTAGCAGGGGGGGAGGCGGGGGGAGGAAGAAGAGAAAAGGAAGGTCTCGAGGAGCTTCTGGAACTTAAGGAGATCCGGCTCAAGTCCGAGAGGGGCAGGGAGGCGATTCCAGAGGGAGGCACCTGCGGAAGAGAGAGGTCTACCCCCTGACCTCCCCTCCACCCCCACTCTCGGCTTGGAAAAACGTCTGATTTGCAGAGTTAGGTGCTAGAGGAGCGAAGGGCTCTAGTGGGGAGGTATTCAGGGAATAAATATGGACCAGTTTATGGTCTGTTTATACCAATGAGTTGGAATGTCGATCTTCATTTGGAGATCAATAGACATACATCAGAATTTTCCAGTTCATTTGACCCTGTTAACAAGGTACTTTGACTTCTGTGGCTTCTGTTCTTTAATGCTCCTATAGCCATAGACCACTGATCTTTTGTAAGTGAGAAACCACTATACATAGACCCGCCAGTGGACTTCTCAAATGCTGACCCACAAGCCACACAGGCTTCCACTGGCTACAGAATCCCTTCAACCTTGCTTTTAGGGCATGCGCATTTCTGAAAGCTCTGTATTGAAAGCAGCAATTTGCGCCACCATCGTGGGGGCCAACCATGGGCTTCGATCCACAGAGCCGTACCTTCTTGCCTGCAGCGCACATCACTGTGAATTCTGCAGTGAACGCCAAGGCCTACAGCAAAGGCAGAGATGCTCCTTTATCTGTTCAAGACGTACCTTTGCACACTCCACTGCCATCTCTTCTAGTACGTGTGACTGCAGGCTTCACTATAAGAAAAGAAGGTGGCGGTGTCCATGAGGAGTGGGTGACGAGGCACCTGTGTCATAGGCCCGCAAGCCATTAGTCCTATGTGGAGAGGAGGCAGTGCGGTACGGCCAGTTTATGCGCACCTCTCAATGCATTTATAGGTTTTTATTAGGTAGTTCACTCAGATTCAAAGGATTCGGCAAAAATGACCGAATCCAATTTACCTACCTCAGCAAAAGACCTAATATACATACCACAATAAGTTTGAACTACCAAAAGCTCAATTGTGGTTTGTATATTAGGTCTTTTACTGGGGTAGGTAGAAAGAAAACACAAAGGCTGCGGGGGTGTCCCCCGCAACACCCCGCTCATTATACCATACAGTAAAGTGAGGGGGGGTTGCAGGGACACCCCTGCAGCTGACCCGCTCAAAAGAAGAAAAAAAACAAAAGAAAAGAAAAATCTGTGGGGGCTGTTGGGGTGTCCCCTGCAACACCCCGCTCACTATACTGCACAGTATAGTGAGCGGGGGTTGTGGGGGACACCCCTGCAGCTGACCTGAATTTTATTTTAAATGAAGAATAAAAAAGGACCATGCGGCGCCGGTTCCCAATCACCAATCACGGAAGTGAAAGGGAACCTGCATCGCAGGGACACAGCGCATCGCGATGAAAAGTAAGGGGCTGGGGGTGTGTTGGGGTGTGGGCAGGGGTGGGGGAGTGGGCAGAGGTTAGTGATGGTATGGATTTGGGGTTGTTTTACTACGAATGTCCGCATGAGAAATGTACGAACATTTATATATAACGTACATTTCTCATGCAGTCATTTCCGTCACTGACATTTCTGCGGCGGTAAAACAACCCCAGTTCGATTCAAAGCCACCATGGAGTGTGGAAGGACAGGGAAGGGGACCACACAACAGCAGGGAGAGAAGCAGTTTGGTTGCCGACCGCCCTCCGGTAACAGACTGAGGGAAGACGCAGTTTGATTGCCGACTGCCCTCCGGCGACAGACCGAGAGGACAGAACAAGCAGTAAGGAGTAGAAGGAGAGAAGTCATGAATTCTGATGGAAGATCGCCATCCTTTCCATGCTGCATTGATGGTAAAAGATTGTGATGGTGACGCCAGTGCTTGGCCAGTTGCCATGGAAGAAGGGTGTGTCTTAGGCTTCTGACTGACAACAGAAATGGTAGTAAGGTTCGGGGTGTATGTGGGAGACTCACGACTGAAGGCCACATGAATGAGGTGTGCCTTCACTGGAACTTAAGGTAACCAGTGTCAGTCTTGGGTGGGACTGAAGACCGCTCCAAAGAGAGGAGCCATCTTCATGGAGGGTTCTACCTCTGACTCTGTAGTAGCCTGAAAGGGAAAGACTTACCGTGTGTCAAGCTGACGAAAACCCTAATACTCTAATATGACAAACTAATAAGATGTTCCAGAATATTCCATAGGTGCTGAGAAGCATGAAGAAATGCCCTCTTGGCACTAGGCAAAAAGATTCCAAAAGATATCTCTAAAAGTGTCCACTAGTCAGTGGTGGAAGTGGGCGGCAGCGGGCTCCTCTTCTTTTTTTAATTTAGATTTACCATTCCTATACTTTTCTTTTAAAAAGAAACCATTCGGAAAGGTTTCGTTTTAAAATAAAAGTGTAGCAAGAAGTTGAAACGTACACTTTCAGTGCACTGCACAGGACGTTTCCTTAAAGAGCAGCCACATGAGTGTTGGAGTTTTTATTGTGCATGGGAGGGGCGCAGCAATAGGGTCTGTGGGGAGCGGTGCAGGCCTTTGGGGAACATAGCTCCACTACTTCTTTTCGTACACTTTGACCACTGCCCGTAGTGCAAGATATCAAGCAGCAAATCATGAGGGATCCCTATTACTCGGAACCTGTGATCTCATGGATCACTTCCTGGAAGGTGGCCAATGGCATGGCTGTGATGCTCCTTCGATTTGTTGCCCTCATCTGTCATTCAGTTATATCCCCTCCCACTTCTCCCTCCACACTGTTGTCAATCTCATTTGATGGGGTGATTGTTCAGAATGGGAAGCAATTCAACCTCTCTCTCAAAAAACACGTGTTACATAAGGACTAAGTATGGAGTGGCATAAAGTACCAAAGCCAGCGCTTTAAGTAGGCCGGGGCTTGCTGGAGCAGAGCCCTGGCAGTCTCCAAAAAACGGAAGTTCAGACAGGGCTCCCTGATGTCCCACCACTATTGGGTATATGACACAACAAATATCACCGGTTTGCAATTCAAAGGTTAAATAATAATATTTCTACCAAATGTGTAGCCTAGGTCTAACTTGCCTTCAAACAATCTAACTAAACCCTTGTGGATGTTCTATCCCTAGTCAGCGCTGATGCTCTGCTTATTTAGGGTGATGGTAAAGAGAGGATTCCAGCCCTTAACTCTATCTAATCACCATTAGTTTTTAGAGAAATAACATTTACTAGAAATGTGTGCTGTTTGCTTTGCAAATTAAAAATATTTACCTTTCTCTGTTTTCTTTGATCTGCATATTCACACTTTTTCTTAAAAATAATTTGTACAGAACAAGTAGAGGATTGCTCCATTTCAATTTATAAAAAAGTGTGCACTGTCTACCGGTGTTCACAACAAAACACTTTGTACCCACGTCTGATTTGGGGTGCAGTGTTTGTTCTTAAGCAAAGAAACCTTGTCATCCAATTTGGTAGCAAGGTATTGTGTTAAAAACAATTACTTTCATCTGTTGCCCCGGTTTTGTTGCCCAGGGTCATATCTGGCCTACCAGTTTCGGTGGTGTTATGGTCATTTACCAATTTTCTTCAGGGCCACAGAGTGTGGTGTCATGCTGTCACAAAAGAGAGTATATCTCTGCACACCCCACCTGCAGATAAGACAAAAGGAGGGAGGGGAATAAATATAAACAAGGTAAGGAGATGTGTTATCATCTTCCATGTTGTTACATTGATTGGTAAATTTCGTGCCCCAGTTGCTTTGCTTACCCTTATCTCTCTGTTGTCTCGGATTCAGGGGTAGATACAGTGATTCTTAAATTATTGTCGGATGCAGGTTAGTCACTGCATTCCAATGCAACCTGCAAGTGCAAAGGTTGCTGTGGAAAGCATAGTTTTACACGTAATCCGTGTATACATTCTTTGGTTCAAATTGATTTTATCTAGTGTACGCTAGTAAATGCACATGTCCATGTTGGGCAGCGGTGCCTGATACATCGTGCCGGTTGTTAGACTCGCCATATCTTCAAGAAGGGGGCCGTACCTGCTTGGTCTGGTTGCAAATGGAGATTAGTTGTTCCCTCGCATCTGCGGGATGTTCTCGCATACCGGGAGTGCTCCCGGTGTCTGTTTTCTTTCCGCATACATTTCCGTATGCGTCATGTACGCGCATGCGTATTAAGAGTCCTGTTGTCAAAGAGCTGGATGAGGGACTACGGGATGGTGTCAGCAAGACACCATCTTGGGAAGGTGTTTTTCACGTGCCATCCAATTGGGTACCCTGTTTCTATTGATCAGAATCCTGCCCACTGTTATGTTGGTGTGCTCAGGGACAAAAAACTATTGATTGTCTTGATATCCTCTATACCCTCATTTCGAGTCCTTTTGGTTTTTTGTGGAAAGAGGGATCTAAGTCAATATCTATTCCAACAGAGATGCATCCTGTGGCTATGTCTGCACATTCCACCCAAGGCCAGTCTGATCTTGGCTCATCCAGGCTGTGAGTCTGTTTTGTACCCTTATTGCTACCTAGAGCGACATGGGTTTCTGAGTTAAGTGGTAGTCCACCGATAGCTAGTTGATGATGGGGGGGTATGCCTATCTGTATGGGATGTATCCATAGATAGACCAGATGGCTAAGTACAGTATAGCACCCTCATGTATGTAGGTGCATTCACATGTTATCATGAGGTCTGGGCTTTATAGTTTTGCCAGGTTCTGCCAGCAGGTCTGTTCGGTTAGCCCTATGCGGTCTGTTTTGAGGCAGAAAATCCACAGTTCTTTACGTTTGTATAGAAGATTATGTATATTTCCGCCTCTCTTGGGGATGGTCAGTTTTTCAATAATGGTCCTGGTGAATTCAGTGGGGCCATGTTTTTGGACACGTAATGTCCTACCATGGGAGCAGTCAATTTCTTAGTGTGGATACATGATCTGTGTTCTGCAAGTCATGTTTTGATTGGGTGTGTGGTCATGCCCACATATCGTAGTCCACATGGGCATGTGATCAAATATATGACATTGCTGCTGTTGCAGTTAGTCAATGTTTTCTGAGTCCATGGAAAGTGCCACCCAATTTCAATGGTTGTAGTTCTGGTTGTGTTAGGGCAAGCACTGCACTGTCCACATGGTTTGCGTCCTGTGCGAGTGAATTGATTCCACAGCATAGTGGAGTGTGTTCCCTTGGTTCTTTGTAGGTTTCGATATGTACATCTCGTAGATTTCTTCTCCGTTTCATTGCGAATATTGGTTTTTCCAGTGCTGTTTCGCCAACATTAAGAATTGGCCATCATTTCAAGATTTCTTTTTTCAATTTGTTTGTCATTAATGAGAAACTTAGGACTGCTGTGATTTTTTCCAGCTCAGTCCTACCCTCATGTTGTTCCAATGTAGTCTCCACATGGATGTTATTAGCTCTTTTTCGGGCTTGCCTGATGATGCATTTGGGATGCCCACAGGCTTTAAATTTTGCAGCTAAGTGGCCAGACTGGTTGTCGTAGTCAAGTGTGTTAGAACAGCTTTTACGATACCGGAGGAATTGTTCGAAGGGTAGATTATGCCTCAGACTGGTGGGATGGTAGCTGTCAAATAATAACAATGCATTTCGGTCTGTGGGTTTATTGAACACTTTGCTGGAAATCATTCCATTACTTATCTGGAGGTGTAGATCTAGGAAGTGTATAGAATCCTTGCTGTGTGTTTCAGAAAATGTTAGAAATCTGTTCTGTTCATTCAGCCATACCATGAAATTTCCAAGGTCATCCTCATTCCCATTGAATACCATCAGGACATCATCTATATTTCTAGACCACATTTCTGTTTTTGCTGTCCAAGGATTAGGTGTACCATAGATGATTCTGTCTTCAAAGTCTGCCACGTATAGGTTGGCTAGACCTGGTGCAAATGTAGCACCCATCGCGGTACCTGATATTTGTTCGAAGAATGAGTCTTCATGTAGAAAGAAGTTCTTGTTCAGAGCAATTTCTGCCAGTTGCATGACTAGAGTTACTGGTGTTTCCATTGGTGGGGTTTTGTTTCTCAACACCTTTTTGACCACTTGTAGGGTCGCCATTTGTGGTATTATGGTATACAGCGCCTCTATGTCTAGGGTAACCAAGAGCTGTGATTCATGATTAAATGGTCGGTTCTTGATCAGACGGAGAACAGCTGTTGTGTCCTTCAGGTAGGATTTCATTTTGCAAACTTCAGGTTTGAGGAAGATATCCACGAACTGTGATAAGGGTTCTAGGATGGATACTATTCCCGATAAAATTGGTCTTCCAGGTGGAGGTGTTACGCCTTTGTGTACCTTAGGCAAGGCATAAAACGCTGGGTTTCTCACTGATTTTGGGTTGAATAATTCATATTCATTGTAGTTTATGTGTCCCTCGGCACTGGCTTCTTCTAGGATGGGAAGTATTAGTTGGTGAATACTTTCTGTGGGGTCATTCCCAAGTTGTTGATAGCTAGTGCGGTCTCCAAGAAGATCCATCACAATTTCTTTGTAATCCACAGTGTTCATGATAACAGTTGCTCCCCTCCTTGTCTGCTGATTTAATGGTTGTTATAATTGGGTCTTTGCTCTTGTTCCATTTCTTCCAGTTTCTTAAAGATGGCTTTTTCAAACGACACTGATTCAGGAGTGATTCCGTTTGGTGGTGGGTAGTAGGTGGACTTGCCCTTCAGATTGGTTGCACATTTTTCGTTCCTTGTCATGATATTGCCAAAGAATTGTTTGAGGCTTATCTTCCTGATTAGCTGTGCCAGCTCAATTCTGGTTTGAAACGGATCATGGGTGGCTGTGGGTACAAAAGATAGACCTCTTTCTAGCAGTTTGTATTGATCGCGATTGGGTCTATAGCTGGATTAATTCATCACGAGGGACATGTAGCAAGGGTCACTCGTTGTAGCCTGGGGTCTCTGTATGTCATTATCTTCAGGTTTAGGGGGTCTCCTATTCCCTTGATTTGTTATATTGGCGGTATATTCCATCCGCGGCCCTTGCTCCGTGTCACCCATGGTGATTGATTCTGTCATTGTTGTTGCCAGTGTCCTCATCCTTTGTTCTTTATTTTCCCCTGTCCTCTGTTGAAAAAAGGAGGGATTTGATTTGTGTTCCTGCCCGTATTGCTTGGTAGGGTGAAGCCCACATTCCTATTAGTCTGATTGCTTCCAGAGCCACTCGCACTTGACGTGCTTGGTCCACTCCCGCTCGAGCTTCCTGAGCTGTTGGGAACAGCAGAGGACGGCTTTGTTTGCAGGCTCATCTGAACACCGCTGCCACCATGCCAGGGGGGGTGTGGGGTTGCCTTGGGAAATGAAAAGTTCAGCTGCTCCAAAGCTGCCACCCAGGAGTTATGTGTCACACACTACTGAATGGGGTGAATGGGCACTCCCACTCCCTGCTACTTAACCTTTACCCATGGCGAGGCATGGAGACAGCAGGGCACACTGTGAAAGTGGCACAGAAGTCAAGGAATCAAAATGCCCTTTTAGCCTATCAGCCCCGAAAAGGTGCGTTAGAGATGCCAGCTTGCAATGTGTGTAAAGGCTACTGCAGGTTTGCATTTTTTAACTTGGATTCTTTTTTTTAGCCACAAAGCTAGGTAGAGGCAGTCACACATTTTTATATGTCCAGGCCCCAGTGCAGCTGAACGCATCCTGATGCTGAATTAGGAAGCTACCAAACGAACTTCACCCATACACCTGACCACATATGTCTTGCTATATACCCTGCATTCTCTGTATAAAACTTAGTGCAGCACCGTGGAGTATAATATCTCACGCAACTACACAAAGCGGTGCGCACAAACATTCCATTTCAGTATGATGAGATTTTACATCTATTGCATCACGGTGGAGAGAGGGGCTGCCAGGGTTCCACTGAAGCCAACGGGTAGGAGACAGCGGTAACCAGTGATAAAGACGCCTAGGAAAACATCAGCAGAGGGCGACATTCCCCCAAATTTGCACTCCCAAGAAAATCAACCACTTTACCCAAATATGGACCGGAGTTACAATAGTAAATAATACACGTCCTAGAATATATGGGGGAAGGCTTTTAGGGTTGCAGGGGAATAAAATCGCCTACCTGGAGACTTTTACACTTTCACATAGATTTGCGACAGCTGGTATCTGCTCCCCTAAGCCCACTGGTTGTCTTTGTAGGTGAGGCCATGGTGGATTGGTGAATGGTCTTTGTGTTGCAGCAGCTCCATTTCACACCAGTGGCTGAGGTTTCTGCGGGAGTGCTTCATGATGGCACACCTGCAATAAATGACGGAGCTCCGAGTTGGGTGCTACCTTCAGAGGTGGGGTGGTTGAGGTAGTGAGTGTGCTCAAGGCTATAGCACACGGGCTGTGGCTTCTTGTTCCCGCAAAAAAAGTAGAGAAAGAAATCCAGACAGGGGGTTAATAGCTGAAGATTATCATGGGACAGGCAGCCAGTAGGAGATCTGAAACAATAAATGAGTGCTTAAAAAGGTATTAAGCACCCTGCGCCCGGGCCATCCAGAGAATTAAGGTGATTTACTCACTGACTGAATAGCTTACATCCTGATTTACCAACAGACAGCAGGTTTTGCAGACACTGAACCAGAAGGAGCTTCCTTTACAGCAGGGGTGCACAACTGATTTTGACAGAGGGCCGAAAGTACCCTACATGATGGCTATAGTGGGCCGAAAAGTAAATGTGGGTGGGGCGGTAGGCGTGGCGTGGCAGGAGGCTTTTTCAACCCCTAATTTTTATTAAACACTATGCCCCATAGCCCTCACCCCTCAAGCAAACACTATGCCCCATGGCTCCCACCCCTCATGCAAACACTATGCCCCAAGGCCCCCATCCCTCAAGCAAACACTATGCCCCGTGGCCCCCACTCCCCAACCAAACACTATGCCCCATGGCCCCCACCCCTCATGCAAACACTATGCCCCAAGACACCCCCCCTCAAGCAAACACTATGCCCCATGACACCCCCCTCATGCAAACACTATGCCCCAAGTCCCCTACCCCTCAAGCAAACACTATGCCCCATGGCCCCCACTCCCCAACCAAACACTATGCCCCATGCCCCCCACCCCTCATGCAAACACTATGCCCCAGGACATCCACCCCTCATGCAAACACTATGCCCCAAGGCCCCCACCCCTCAAGCAAACACTATGCCCCATGGCCCCCACCCCTCATGCAAGCACTAGGCCCCAAGACACCCCCCCTTAAGCAAACACTATGCCCCATGACACCCCCTCCTCATGCAAACACTATGCCCCATGACCCCCACCCCTCATGCAAACACTATGCCCCAAGACACCCACCCCTCAAGCAAACACTATGCCCCAAGACACCCACCCCTCAAGCAAACACTATGTCCCATAGCCCCCACTCCCCGACCAAACACTATGCCCCAAGACACCCACCCCTCATGCAAACACTATGCCCCAAGACATCCACCCCGCAAGCAAACACTATGCCCCAAGACACCCACCCCTCAAGCAAACACTATGCCCCATGCCACCAAGCATGCACCATGCATACATACTCATACAGACCCCAACCCCCCCCACCCCTGCATACAAACTCACAAGCATACACCATGCACCCATACAGACCCAAGCCCCCCACCCCCACTCAGCCCACAAACCCACAAGCATACACCATGCACCCATACAGACCCGAACCCCCCACCCCAACTCAGCACACAAACCCACAAGCATACACCATGCATCCATACAGACCCCACCCCCAACTCACCATACAAACTCACAAGTATACACCATGCACCCATACAGACCCGAACCCCCACCCCCAACTCAGCACACAAACCCACAAGCATACAACATGCACCCATACAGACCCGAACCCCGCCACCCCCAACTCAGCACACAAACCCACAAGCATACACCATGCACCCATACAGACCCGAACCCCCCACCCCCAACTCAGCACACAAACCCACAAGCATACACCATGCACCCATACAGACCCGAACCCCCATCCGCAACTCAGCACACAAACCCACAAGCATACACCATGCACCCATACAGACCCGAACCCTCCCACCCCCAACTCAGCACACAAACTCACAAGCATGCACGCATACAGACCCCAACCCCCCACCCCCACATCTCAACATACACTTCACTTGCACACAAACACATTCAGGCAGACCCGGCCCCCACACCCCCTCCGCATCTCAACACACACTGCACTTGCACACAAACACATTCAGGCAGACCCGACACACACCCCACCCCCGCATCTCAACATACACCGAAGTTGCACACAAACACATTCAGGCAGACCCGACCCGCCGCATCTCAACATACAATCCACTTGCACACAAACACATTCAGGCAGACCCGACACACACCCCACCCCCGCATCTCAACATACACTGAACTTGCACACAAACACATTCAGGCAGACCCGACACACACCCCACCCCCACATCTCAACATACACTGAACTTGCACACAAACACATTCAGGCAGACCCGACACACACCCCACCCCCGCATCTCAACATACACTGAACTTGCACACAAACACATTCAGGCAGACCCGACACACACACCCCCTCTGCATCTCAACATACACTGCAGACATACAAATACAAACACACCCATACACACCCGACACACCCTCCCACCTCCGCATCTCAACATACAAAAACAAAAACACAGTCAGGACGGACCCGAGACAGAAAGACACACACACACAAACATACAGCCCCCCCCCCCATGTACTTACCCAGATGTTCTGGAACGCTGGCGAGGCTTCTGGCACTACGGCTGGCGTGGCAAGCAAGGCTGAAATGCCTTCCGGCATCAAGCCTTTCTGGCCACGCCAGCCGTAGTGCTGGCAATCAATTGGTGCAGCACACACGCACTACGTGGCTCGTAGGAGCTGCATGGTTCGTGTGCACTGAACCAATGTGGGCCAGTGTTTTGTCCGGCCCGAAAGACAACAAAGACTTTCCTAATGGAGGGCGGCCGATGCTGCTTGCGGGCCGCCCTCCATTAGGAAAGTCTTTGTGCCTCGCGGGCCGGACAAAACGGCATGGCGGGCCGCATCTGGCCCGCGGGCCGTATGTTGTGCACCCATGCTTTACAGCATGTAAACACGACCCCCTATGACAACGCTTAATGATTCAAAATACATGTTTGCAGGACTGCATGATGTATTGCCTGTCTAGGGTAGGTGGCCCTTGCCGAGGCCAACTGCCCCTCTTATTGGGCCACCCCAGCACAATTTGGCCACGCCTCCTTTCCAGGGGGCACTATCCCTCGATTTCGTATCCGGCTTAAAGCACTTCCTAAAGCTAACTTTTCACTATGACTTTCCATAACACACACTCAGTCCTGATGAGAGGCGCAGGAGGGCACTCCAAACGAAAAACGCAAGACAGCACCGGTGACTCACAATATAGTGATCTATCGTACACCAGGCTGACTCACCATGCCACCGAGATCACACACACGTTCTCATTGCCATATGAGTGTGTGATGGAGGAGGACATGCCCGCAGAAATGAAGAATAGCTTGAAAATCCCTTCAAAGAAACACTACGCCCAGACACCCCTCGCGGGTCGGTAATAATTTAGAATCCAAAAAATGAAGGTGTGCTCCCAGCATTGTTCCTTTGCAGAATGCAGTGAAGTTAAAACAACAATTAGCACTTTGTAACCATGACTACACAACAGCAACAGGCAGGACAGCGCCCACTGCAGCTTTCAAAGTTCTGCCCAGTTCCCAGGAAATACTAGATAAAAATAGCTCTGCTCCTTCAAGCGAAAAGATTAAATGGCGTTTTTTTTAAGCACTCTCACTTTCACCGCCTTCACTTTTAACAGTTCTCTTTCCAGAAGTGTTGACCAGGCACTTTCATTTTGGCTGCAAGGGGCAAAGTCCCCTTGACAATAGTTGGGCTTTGCTATCTAACAATAAAATAAAAGGCCAGATGCATGTTTGTCCGATGCAGTAGCTTCGCCTGTTGTCACTGCTAGAGGCACCTATTGCCTTAGGATATATAGAGACAATGCCAATTTGCATAGCTTTACGTTGTGGCCACTAGACGGAGGTGTTGGCTTAGGATATATGGTGGTCCTACTGTGTCAATGAAAACCTGCACTTTGGCCCGTGTACAGGGGCCTGTACACTAGTTTGAGTTATATTTTGCTTTTCTAAACTGAGGTGCTGCAAAAATATCAGTCTTGTATCAAAGGAGGCCATGGGGCCCGCCCAGGCTGTTCCACAATGATATGATATGATATTTTATTTATGTCGCGCTCATACACAAGTGTTTCGGTGCGCGAGAGTGCAAGCTCCCATTTCCACCCTAACCCCGTGTAAATCAGCTGCTTACACAGAAAACATGGGACGTGGGTTGTACGTTCATTAGAAGCCACAGGGGTAGTGCAAACACATGCAATCCACTGGGTATGTCATAAGATTATTTACAACCTTCAAGTCTGCTTAAATAAACGTCATTGAATGACTATTAGGAAGATTTTGTACCGTTTTCAAACGTTTCAACAATTTCAAAGGCTGCTTTCTTACTTTCTGTTTCCGTTGACCTTTAAGTTATCTGCAGACTTTCAGGGTGACCTTTCTGCGGGACGGCAGCAGGTGTGTCGTCGAGATTGCTATTCGGGCAGCCTGTATGCCATGCCTGAGAAGGAATCGAGTGCGCGTGCGCGAAATGAGAAAGGGATCACTCATGTGTGGGCTGCCTTTCTCTGTGGCTCTTGGGAAGGGGGTCTTGTCCCGAGGCACGCCACGTGCCTCCTCGAAAAGTGAATTCAAATGAAGAATTCCCATGGATGCAAGATGCATAAGTGAGCTTCTGCAGAACGTGACGACACGCGGACACAGGATTCTAAATGATGCAATAATGCATTGCAACCGGAACCATGTGACTGCTGTCCCAGTAGCCCTGCGTGCGCTTCCGTCTCCATGTCTACACTCTCGGTGACGCCATTGCCTTTGTATCTATCACTTGTATTCAGTGCTGGTCATTGGGCCGGCTCTTGGCGGATCTGAGATCCAGCACCAGATGTGTAGCCGGATCTCGGGATCCGGCCAGAGTCAGCCACCCAAGCCCATGAGCCACGCTGGAAAAAAGAAAAAAAAAAGCGTCCGCGACGGCAGCATTGCCTTTTACGCTGCTCTGCCACTGATGTGTAATTCACAATGCTCACTACATGTACAACTGAAAGGAGTCAGTTGTACATGTAGCGAGCATTGTGCTTTACACACCAGTGCCAGAGCAGCGTAAAAGGCAAAGCTGCCCTTGCGGGCGTTTTTTTTTTTTTTTTCGTTTTCTTTTTTTAGCAAAACAAAATGAGCCAGGGCTCATCAAGGGGGCCTGGCCTAACTGCAGGGGTCCTGCTGGCCCGTTAGGCTATGCTCCCCCGAGGAGCCCCGGCTCAATGGGCAACTGGCACCCCTGCCAGGCAGCCTTTTGTAGTGATCAACACCCTCTCCCCTTTAGGGAGAGGGTGTTGATCTCTGCTTTTATTTTCTATAGGCTTGCCTGGCAGGGGACAGGGCCTCGCCTATTCAGCCTTAATGGTGGCGTCGCCCCTTGCCAGCGGGGTAGGGGCAGCATCACCATTAAGGCTGAAAAGGTGAGGCCCCTGGAAGCAGAGGCCCTGTTCCTTAAGACTGAAACTCCCGCAAATCCACAGGAGCTTCAGTATTTAGAAAGCAAGGCCTCTGCTTCCAGCGGCCTCACGTTTTCTCCATAATGGTGGCGCTGGCCCACGTGCATCACTTGATTAAAGGGATGCCTCGCAGGTGCGACGCCACCATTATGGCTGAAAGGCATTTTTTTCTGGAGCCTGAAGCTTTCGCACACGAGCGAGAGCTTCAGGCTTCAGAAAAAAATCCTTTTCGTGTAGTGGCCGGGGCTGGCAGGGGAGATTAGTGGGCCCCACAAGGCCCCGCCTCAAATCGAAATTTTGGAGCCTGCTGGGGCTGAGCCCCAGCAGGCCCGTCCCACTTAAAGCCCTGGCCGGCGGTAAAAGGCAATGTTGCCTTTGTTGGCGCTTTTTTTCTTTCTTTTTTGAAGTATTTATCTGACCGGATGGCCACTACCAACCCCGCCCCCTCTAGACCACGCCCCCTCTGCCCCCCCCAACTCCTCCCCCACCCCGGCACTTGTGGGACCCCCCACCACATTTTTTCCATTTCCACCACTGCTTGTATTTTACTCATCTCTTTTAGGTGATCTAAATGCCACTCTCTTACTGACCTTTCTTCCTTTCGTGTGTTTCTTTGTGGTGAGGGTTGTTTCTTGTTTGCATGTGTCATTGTGTGCAATTGTGAAAGTGATTTCTGGTACTGGTCCATCACCCTCAGGCCTTTTGCACACTAGGTTTGATGGCGCAGAGCACACTGCTAGAACATTTAGCAGTTTACAATTTCATTTGGCTTAGAAAATAATTGGTGGTTCTAAAAACGAATTTTAAACGACTTATGTGCTATATTATTTTTTGAAGTTTGAAATCATCAATTAAAAATGGCAACATTTATTTTTAAACAAGTTCAAGTAGTTAGTTTTAAAAGTTGTTTGAATGTCTTCAGCTAAATAGATTCAACGATTCGAATCTGATTAAAGCTTCCCCAGGTCATTGTTTTTAACAATTACTTTCAAAGTGTCTACAAGCATGAAACAAACTATTAGAACGTTTTAAATGACACATAGTAACTTTTTTCATGGCTTCTAATGGTAAAATGCTGAAGACAGATTTTAAGTTTATCAAGGTATTCCCAAAAATTCTAAAAAATATAGTTCATGGGGAAGGCAAACGGCACAAACACAATTTCTGTCAGTGGCCTTTACAAATAACTGCATTAAATGATAGGAAAGCCCTGAAATAAGGCGCGACTTCCCCGTGCTCATTCCTGCACATCCCAGCCCAGAGGAAACATCTCAGCCGCCCAGACATGAAGGAAGGACAAGCGTCTGGAATGCACGTATCTGGCACGCTGATAAGCTGAGAGCTGATAGGCTGTCTCCTGTTGATAAACGAATGTCAAAGACGCCAGTTGCACTTTGGCGTGTTTTGTTGTGTGATTACAGAGGTTTAAAAGGCCCTCAGTACTCGCTCTTCTTATGTTTCACAATGAGAGCTTGTACTTCTCAAAGCCAAGAGGAATTGCGGGTACTCAACTATGTGGTGAGGTGAAAACGAAAGCTTTTCGTGTAACTGTATCGTGATGAAGCACTAAGTACCTGCAGCCTTTGCAGTGGAAAGCAGCGCCTTCTCCCTCCTCGCTCCGCCACCTGCAATGTCCGTAATGTCTCCTTCAGGGCCCACCATGCAGAAAAGAGGGAGGAGGGGCATGGGAGCCGACTTATGAAATTCCCGGGGGGTGCCCAAATATAGGAAGTGACATCACCAGCGGTTATATGACCGCATTTGCACATTGTTGCCAACTTGTTGCGAGGGCGGTGGGGGGGAGCGCTGAACAGGGGAAACATTGGCTAGCATGCACTGAATATACTAAGTCAAGTAAGAAGGAGGTTTAAACCATCCAGTTGCATTCCAGTAGGCCAACACTGCCCCTACTCCACCCCTCTATAATCATCCAGTAGCCCTCAAAAGGCAGAGCAACACAACTAGGATGGGTGAACGAAATGCCATCCCATTCTGTGAGTGTGTCAAACCTCAGAGCAAAGACTATGCATGTGCCTCCTACCTTGCGAAGAGTGGTGCACAGATGTACAAATACACCCAACCCAAAATTATTTTTAGAAATTGAGAGACAGGCTTGCTTTGCATCTGTGCCTCCATTTCTAAAAGTCGTTTTGGGTTGGGTGTACCTCTGCATCTGTGCACCCCTCTTTCAACGAGGGGTGCACAGATGTAGAAGTATACCCAATCCAAAACAATTTTTAGAAATTGAGGGACAGATGCAAAGCAAGAGCCTCTTGCTTTGCATCTGTCCCTCAATTTTTAAACATCGTTTTTTACCCGGCTTTCACCCGGGCTGCCAGAGAGAGACACAGTATGGATGGAACAAAGGGCTCAGCCCCGACTTCATTCTGCCGGGGGGTGCCCGGGCCCCGGAACCCCCGCATACTCAGCGCCCCGGGGGTGGGGGGGCAAACATGCAGCCCCGGGGCTGCCTGCACATCAGGCGTGGAGCACCATTTCGCTATTTGGGCTTTATCTGTTACCCATCCCTTGAACGTTAACATATTGAGCATGGATTTATTTGGAAAGCCTGGGCAATTACTTTTTTTCACGCATTTCTTTGTTATTGGCAGTGCCTAGTCTAATATGTACATGTTTAAGCAATTGGATTTGTAATAGAACTTTTAGAAATTAATACCTTCCCCAGGGTTCCAGTTACCTACCAAATTCCTTATTATTAAAAAATAAAAGCGAGCACTAAAACCCCCCATTTAAAGCTTAGTTTACATTAATCATGCCTGTGTAGGGTGACCAGACGTTCCGGTTTTGCCGGGACTGTCCCGGTATTTAGTGCTCTGTCCCACTTTCTCAAGATTATGTTCCCATTGGAAACTGCAGTTGTCCCGGATTTTTGTAGTAGGTCTTCATAGCTGGCAGGCAGGAATGCAGAATCTCGCACAGAAGGAATGCTGCATTTTACAACTTTAGATAGTGTTTGTGATAAATTAATTATAATATGTGTTTCTTTGAACAGTAACATTTAAACCCCTTCTCCTCCAAACGCTACTGAAGCGTAGGGCCTTGACAGCTACTTTCAAGAGTTAGTCCTACTTTTATGTTAATTGCCCTGTCCCGGTTTTTTACTTTTTAAATCTGATCAACCTATGTCTGCAAGTGTTGCACGCAAAAAGGAAAGTCTCGTTGATATGCAAAGCATAACAAAAAACTGGAGGTTTGTGAGAAGGAAACCCAGATTCGCTGCTCAACTAAAGTGCGTGATCCTTGGCAAATACTTTGTTTGGGAGTTCTCAAAGCCTGCCATCTTTTGTACATCATAATGTGGGGTCAAACCAGGTCAAAATCAGTCAGTGATTGATGAACCTCTTTGAGAGATGGTTGCATTAGGCTGACAGAATCAAATTTAAAGTTAATGACTTAACAGTAAAACTTTATACTGAGATTTTGGTTGCAATCACTGAGATGTTCCGCACAGCATGCACCCAAGGCCAGGCGCAGAAAAAAAATGCATCTTGCAGAGAGAGTTAAAGAGGGGTGTGGAAGTATGGGGGGAGAGAGACAAATAGAATCTGACATATATAGAGAATGAGACATGAACGAGGCACAGATAGAAAGTGCCAAGAACGGATAACTACGAAAATGGAGTGGAAAACACAGGGCGAGATTAACTGAAATGTGTTGACCGGGCTGCGGTGTGAGAGTTATTTTAAGACCCTTCCATACAGAGCCCTGGCCCATTTAAAGGCTAGATTAGTGAGTACATGTGCTTCTTTTTTCCATTTAAAGCTCTGGTGATAAATGTTTGTTAGTGCAGGCCAGGGGAGTCAGTCTTCCTGCACCCGAGAGCGGCAGGCCAATGAAGCAGTACAGCTATATCTTGCATGCAGATATAAACTGGGCGGTCTACTTGCTCAGGAATCTGAGGAGTTTCTTGTACAAACTAAAATGTATTGGGATGTAGAATCTATCCCTGAACCACACCAAAGGGAGGCGTGGACGTGTTCATTAATCCCTGACCAGAGTAACTCTGGATAGTTTTCCAGGAAGGAGGAGACCCAGGCCAGAACCATGCCCATGAAATCCATCCGATGTTCCAGGACCTTAATAAGGACCGCTTGATGTATCATGTTGCAAGCTATGGAGAGATCCAACAATGCCAACAGGCAGATGCACCCAACATCCAGCAAGCTCTGCCTCAATACCAATGTTCAATCCCAGCAGAAAGGCTGGCATCGACAGGAGGCACCTGTGTAGGTGAGAACAGCGATGCCATGTAGAGCCTTTGGTCTGAGAGGGCAGCTTGGGGTGCAGCTAGTGACATCTTTGGCCATGTCTGCGGGCACCTTTGTTAGCGGGGGCAGACACTGGGGTTAGATGCTTGCAGAGGGCTTGCGGTAGGTCAGAGCTTGGTAACATTAAGGGTGAATGTTAAACTTGACCTGCTGCAGACACTAAAGAACTGCATGGGGCCTTGTTCAGTGCAGGGCCTCGTACACACCTGAGGGAGCCTTTAAAACCAGGCACATACTACTCTGCAATGGGGCAGAGCAAACTCTGGACGAACTCCATGACCGTCATCAAAGGGGGGCGAATGAGGAGCGTATTGACTGATACGAGTCGGACCGCAATTCACGAGGAGCTGTCGCTACGTGCCAATCACAAGCATATTTAATACTGGAATCAGGTTTTGCACAGCCTAATAGGCAAGTATACTGCAGTAGCAGTGCATTTCAGGCAACGACCTGAGTTGCGGGTGCTTTACATGAAATCAAGTACATAACATCCAGTCCTGATTCTACTATAGACTCGAGTTAAAGCTGCCTTCCTTGCTATTACGGACTGTTAGAGTACCTTTATATCACCATCTAGCATTACGTTTAGGGAAGGGTGGTTAATATACCCTTAGTGTGGGATTTTACAAAGATTGTGTGAATCGCATACGCCAGCACAGTAAGATCGCCCTGGTGGATGTGTAAGAGAAGTCCCACACAAAGAGGATGTTCAAGGATGTTCCCTCACACCCCTGTCATGATGCCTACCCCCGGAGCACCAGGCCAGGCCCAGCACCCCCGGGAGCAGGCATCATGCCCCCGGGTAAAAGCCCAGCGACCCCTTATAGGGGCTCTTTGGACTCTGCCCTGGCGCCTTTGGCGCAAGGCTCATGTTGGACATCAGTCCTGGCGCCATAGGCACCAGGCTCATAAAGGAAAGTGTTTGGTGCACTTACCTGATGCAGACCATGCTGCATACTCACCTGATGCAAACCATGCTGCATGAAGACCCAAGCCAAATGAGGCTTAGGAGGGACTATTTTTCTGAAGGGACTATTTTGTTACTTGGGTGGGGCTGTGGAAGAATACGTACATGGGACTTCTTCCAAGGCTATTTAAGCCACGCCCGGACAGCCACACGTGCTTCGCGTTGTTCTGCATCCCAGCAGCTGAACGCTCACTGTGTCTGCTCCTGCACCTGGACTCCAGCCACGCCCGCCTCGAACTTGGAACACCTGTAAGGAAAGAAGAGAAGAGAAAGGTGAAAACCAAGAACTTGTTCAAACTTCTTACCTGCATCCGGAATCTTCACGCTAGCATTCTTGAAGAGAGACTTCCATTTACAAGCATCGCGTTGCTCGCTGCAGCGCCGCGCTTCACTCACCTGTCCTCGAGACATCTCCCGGCTCCATCGCGGCTGTCAGCACCGGTCGCCACATCTCTGCACCTAGGGGAGAGAAGAAGAGACAAAAGGTGAGCAGAGGGAACACAGGAGGAAAGCTGAAATTTTCAGCCATAATACTTACCGGCTTTTCGTGGTGAACCATTCCACATTTCGGGTCGGCGCCGCTACTTTGGCAGGTACCGCACCCCGGCCCCTATGGGGAAAGGACAAAAGACATTACTGGGGAATTATAAAGACATTTAGAGGGGTCGCCCTCATCACTAACTCACCTGATTTTACCGTCGGCAATTTAACCCCTCAACGCATCGTCTTCGTTCTGCACCTGAAATAAAGGACAGATCACAGGTTAGGAAGACAACATTAAAAGAGGCTCATACTTGAACTTTTGAATCTTCATACTTACGGCGTATCGCTCCGAAAAGTCAAGTGGATTTTGCCAGCGCCATTCTGAAAACCAGTGAAGTAACTGGGCGAACGCGCGCCCCTGCACCAGAAGCAGGATGGAGAGTTCATCCTTCCAAACCATAAGGTGAGCTTAAACCGGGGGTTTTGGAGGAAGTCAGAGAAGAACGAAGGGGGAAAAGGGGAAGCAAGCACACTATTCTGCAGACAGTTAATTCCCCTTTCTCATCTGCAGAAGGATATTCCTACGGGCCAGACAAGCAAGATTTGGGGGTCCTGTTCAATCGGTGGTCCGAGTTCTGCGCTTCACGCTTGAAGAGGCCACAGCAACCCAGACTAGAACAGCGCCTCCGTGGGAGCCAGGTGAGCGTTACAACCCCATTGCTGCCTCCAGCAAGACAGGCTCGATGCATTGCCATAATAATGTATGGAATGAAGGGCATATTTTATTCTGTATAATACATGGACATACACGTTCATCCTCTTTAATACCTGGCCTCTTGCTTTATGTGGTATCAGGTAATAAAATGGCGGCAAAAATGCTGTGGTTTGACCCGGTAAAGGTGTACCCCATTATACCATTTAAGGGGAGTGGGGTTAATGGGTCCAGGGGTTGCGGGGGTGTCCCCCGCATCCTTTACATGATTGTGGCGTAAAAAATCACTGCATTTTTGTCATGATATTTTGTATTCACAGTTATTTTTGCTGCGATTTTAAGACATGGAACCCTTTATGTAATTAAAGAGACCTTGCAGTTGCTGATGCATAGACTGCTTGGATAAAAAAAAAAAAACGAATGTGCAGCTTCTAATGCATTGCAGAAAAATAGTTGAAGCAGTTTCATAAAATGCATCTAAAAACGGTTTCATTTTGCACTTTGACATAAGTAATAGCATAGAAATTCTTACTCTCATGTGTTAAACCCTGCCACTGCATAAAATAAACATACTTCCTTAAGCAATATCTTGTCAGTTAATGGTTGCAAAATGTCACAGAAAGACACTTTACAAGACAGGTATGTCAAGATCTTGTCATGGTTTTAAGTAAGTGCTGCAGTGTCAGCTGGAGTTCTGTGGCTCAAGCAGCAGGCACTGTGACATCACAACTGAAGCACAATGACTGATCACAGAACAGTAGTGGTGACATTTTCTTATTACAGGTCAGCAGTGATGTCACAACTAGCCTGTAATTAGAACAGCATTTACAGGCGTGTATGCGGGTATTTTAGGATGACATGTATTATAATATGAGTACAAATGTCTGATCTTTTGCAGGACTTCATGCCAGATTCCTTCCCATTGCATTAACAGGTGTTCATGTTACCCAGTGCTTGGCGCTGAACTTCACAGAGGATGGATGCAAATCTCTGTCGGCCCTGCCCTGGGATTCGAACTTGTGAAGTGCAGACTGGGCCCATGTGGGAGGAGAGCACTTCTTTTATTTTATTTTTATTTTAGTTATTGATTTAGCTGTTTTTCACAACTTTCCAATATTATACATAAGAAGGAACAACAAAAGAAACATCAGAAAAACATGTACATTAAGTTTACAATGTACAAACATATTCACTTTAGCTTTTGCATTTTCAGGTGTTTCATGTAATAAAACGGATGCATCCTTTATGAGGCAAGTGTAAAAACAATCTGTTAGTCTATGAGCGTTTCTGTTTGAACACACATATTTAGATAAACATACAAAATATTATTCCTATCGCCTTACAACGAATTTATGAGGTCTACTATTCAATAATGTATGCCTCTAGTAAAACTGATTTGAAGTAAAGGTGAAAAGAATGAGAGAGGCGTAATTATTCAACTACGTCCCAATTTAGATTTTCTAAAAGGTGCATTATAGCTATTCTCACGCCATCTGGATTAGTTAGGAAAATTAAAGTCCATCGATATTCAGCATAGAGATTTCGAAAATGCAAAAAGTGAGGTCTAAGAAGTACATTACTTCAGTTGGAGCATTCAGCTATCAATTGTTTCAAAGTTTCCACATGGGCCCCTTCATTACAATGGGCCTCATTACAAGTATGGAGGTAGCCATGCCCCCATACCTGGTACCGGGTCCGGGTTCCTTGAATGGGGAACTACTGAGCCATTCCGACCTTGGAGGTCCCGGTTTTTCCCCATTCAAGGAACCTGGACCCGGAACATCCCCATTCCCATTTGAACCCCCATAGGGCTCAATGGTAATGGGGAGAATGCTAACAATGGGCCAGTTAATGATGGGCCCGTTGTTAGCATCCTGGTCTGCTCGCGGGACCTGTTAAGGACGCCCGGTTTTACCAGGCATCCTTAGCGGGTCCTGCAAGCAGCGCTCATAATGGTGCAATAGGAGGTTAACGGCACCAGCAGCTCTAGCGGCACCGTTAACCCCCTACCTCACTCGCTGCAATGAGGCCCAGTGTCTGCATTCCTTTGCATTCATTGTGATCTTATTATGATGAGCTAGAATTTGTTGAGTTAGCCAAAGATTCAGTCACTTCTTCATCCACCCGTACTGCATATGGTAACTGGAGTCTGGAAGCGTGCTTGGGTCGCGTTTATGAGTAAATGCCTTTAAATGTATAAAGCGATGAAAAAGGTGCACAACACATCATGATATATAGGTACATATGCATAGACTATATTCAGTGATAACCATGTGCTTTAAAGTAGCCAACAAAGTAGCTTTTGGTTGAGAGATTTCTGCCCCCTGCAGAATTTCTGGGTGGGGTGTGTGCTGAGGAAGTTGCTGCCACAGTCCTGGCGTATTTATGATTTACAAAGTGATGCATTCGTGGCGTGGCAGTCCTTAGGTCTGTTTCCCCCCGAGTTTAAACCCCACTTTCACAGGCTAGACCAGAGGTCTTCAAACTGTGGACTCCAGGGTGGCACGGCTGCATCCCAGAGGGGGTGCGAGACCCCAGCATGAAATTTCAACAAAACATTTTTTTAGATTGGATGAAATGGTCATGGTCGGCTCACATGGTCGGACTGGACCATAAAACTGTCTCGGGCACCAATGAAAAAGCGCCCCCAGTTGCAAATGGATAATTCATTCCTTTAGTCACAGACTGTTTGAATAGTACCGAAGGGGTTTTTTTTTGTTAAAATGTGATGCAAATTGTGATATTTAAAGAATATTTATTCAGCAACAATGGTCAAAACTACTAGCTGCATAGTGAAGTAAACTCATCAAATTGGCCCACATTGGCCAGAAAGGGACCCATTTTCACTGGCCTACACTAGAATTTAGCATTTTTGGTACGGACATTGCCCTATTGCCCTACAGGCCAGTCCGAGCCTGGCGGCTCCTCCATAATGGGCGAGGGGGCGTCCACCCAGTGGCCCCCTTCCCCATTATAGAGGAGCCGAGGAGTCAGCCCAGTGAAACACTGAGCACTTACTCGGCTGCTTTTCCCAGCTGAGGGAGTGCTCCTGGGCTGGCTGAACCGTCTAAGGGAAACACTGTTTCCCTTTTGACAGTTCAATTCCCGAGCCGCACATGCTCACTGAGCCAAGCAAGGCTGGGGGCGTTTTGCTTTGCCAGCCTTGCATAGCTCATTGGAAATGCTGGCTTGGGCTCTGCATGTCTGTATGTGTGAGGGGGAGCTCCTGCGCCTCCTCGGACATATGGACAGAGCAACCTGGAGCGTGGTATTTCAGTACCCACGCGCAGTCCCCTGCAGAAGGTACCTTTATGTTCATTTATTTTGTATTTAAATATGTGTACGGATGCATGTATGCTTGTGTTATGAGTGAGTGTATGGTGATGGGTGCTTGTATGAATGATAGAGTGATTGCTGTGTGTGTGTGTTTGTTTGTTTGTTTTGGTCCATTGAGCTCATTTTGGCGAGTGGGGGTAGACGGGGAAAGAGGGTTGTACAACAAATGTATTTTAAAAATGCGTTTGTTGCACAATCTCCTACCCACCTGCCAAAATCAGCTCTCCTTCTGAGGCGCTGTCGAGCACAGGGGACAGGGATGGTATTTCCTTTTCTGGATATCTATCATAGATGTCCAGTCAAAAATACCATGCTTTTCCCCTTCGCCCCCAGCGCCAAATGCAAGCTGTTTGGCTTTTTACCCATTTCTTTTAAAGTATGCTCTAAAATGCAACATTTTAACCCATTATTTAAAAATAATTCACAGGGGGAAAACCCCCTAACCTGCCTTGATTGGTTACGGCTCCCTCGCTGCGCTCGGTCGCTATGGCATTTTTGTGGGAAATATTTATGCCCCTCCACTTAACAAATTCACCAGCTCCCACTGGCCCTTGGACTGTGTTTGGAACGGGGTCGGGGGAGCCCAGAGACTGTGGTGGGTGCCAGATGGCCGGGAGATCTGGAATAGTGGTGGGAGTAGGGTGGGGAGAGTCCAGGGTCTGTGATGGGGTGGTGAGAGCCCAGGGACTGGGTAGGAGTGGGATGAGGGAACCCAGAGACTGTGATGGGAGAAGGTGGGGGAACCCAGGGACTATACTGACAGTAGGGTGTGGTGACGGCACGCAATAGTTCATAGCCCTTTGTACATACTGTGCATTTTTGAAGACCACTGGGCTAGACCCCTGCCGGAATGTACGCACGCAAACGCATCGGCACTGCTATTAAGCTCTACAGTGCTTATGCACGTGTCAATAAACATACCTGACACTTATACACGTGTGCAATGGATGGTTGAGGGTCCATTACACCAACAACCAATCACTCTTCCTGCATGCAAGCCCCCTCGTGAGAAATGTGTGCCTGCAGAAAGCGAGGGGCACTTTGTCACTCGCATTCTGGACCACTACTGTTAGTGACTTGCCCTCCCCCGCCGCCACCCCAATGTAATAAGACACGTGTGTTTAGTTACAATGGTTGACTTCTGTGGAGAAACCCTTCAGCGTGTTAAACGATTAGCTGCTCAAACTCAAAACAATGCATTTCTCATCCACACCGAGGGTGTACTTTACCCAATCGCGTGCCGCTCCAAAAGCCTCTGGACTGGGATTGTCAGTTTCCCAAGAAACCTCTTGATGATGGGACGACTCTTGGCAAATTTATCTTTGATTTCAATTTCCAGGACGTCCGTGAGGAGTGCAACAAATGAATAGCGCTGCAAAACAAAAGGCATGTGTGTGCGTTAAAAAAGGAAGCAGGGATTCCTGAAACAGGTAAGCTCACACAGTCACGCACGCCCTCGCATGTGATTTTCCTAGCACAGCTCGCCCATGTCCAAATGGGCATAGGTGGTCACGATCATGGTGGCTTTTGGGGTTTGCAGACATAATTTCCTGTGTGCCACACAGTTCCTTTCCAAATGCCACAGAAACTAAAGCAAGCACCGCATTTTTGTAAAATGCAAAATGAATTTCAGCACTTAGCAACTCAGAACACAAACTAGATAAACTGTTATTTCTGCTTAAAATATTTAGGGCCAATTCAAAAAGAAGTTGCCAGGAGTAAGCTTCTCGGAGAGGGACATTTCATTCATAAAGAGGTTGCCCATAAAAACTCGGAGTTATTCTAGACTTCAAGAGTAATACATCAAAAATAGCCTCTGTCCAAGAGTGCGTCAGGAGTAAGTCAGAGATACTACTAGTTATATTTTTTCTGAATCGAATAGACTCTCTTCAGCCTCCAGGAGTAAGTTACTGTTAGTACCAATTACGCCATTGTGAATTGAGTGGCCCCCCTCTCATCCCCACAAGACAAGAGTAAGTCAGAGTTACTACCAGTTACGCCTTTGTGAACTGAATAGTCTCTCCCAGGCTCCAGGAGTAAGTCAAGAGTAAGTCTGAGTTACTACCAGTTATGTCTTTGTGAACTGAATAGTCTCCTCCCAGGCTCCAGGAGTAAGTCGAGAGTAAGTCTGAGTTACTACCAGTTATGTCTTTGTAAACTGAATAGTCTCTCCTAGGCTCCAGGAGTAAGTTAAGAGTAAGTCTGAGTTACTACCAGTTACGTCTTTGTGGACTGAATCATCTCTCCCAGGCTCCAGGAGTAAGTCACTGTTACTACCAGTTACGTCTTTGTGAACTGAATCATCTCTCCCAGGCTCCAGGAGTAAGTCAAAAGTAAGTCACTGTTACTACCAGTTACGTCTTTGTGAACTGAATCATCTCTCCCAGGCTCCAGGAGTAAATCAGGAGTAAGTCAAGAGTAAGTCACTGTTACTACCAGTTACGTCTTTGTGAACTGAATCATCTTTCCCAGGCTCCAGGAGTAAATCAGGAGTAAGTCAAGAGTAAGTCACTGTTACTACCTGTTACGTCTTTGTGAATCAGCCCCTACATGTCTGTATGATTCCTACATCCAGATGCAGAGCTGGAGCCCAGCTGGCGTCAGTGCACACTGTAGGGGATAGAAGGTAAGCTGTCAGTGTTCAGTGTAGGCGATAGAAGGTAGGTTGTCAGTGCACACTATAGAGGATAGAAGGCTGAACATTGTGACCTACGATGTGCAAACCAGATCAGTAGGAGTCCATGAATCAGTGAAAGAAACCAAGGTAGGAGCTTTTTATTAAGAAGATATATGGGGCTGACTAGTTACTAAGCTAAATACGAAGCTTAAGTAAGAACTGAAGTCATTTTTTGGTGTAAGTTTTACTTACGCTATTTATTTTAGCTTAGTAAATTCAGTTTTACTTACGCTATTTGTTTTAGCTTAGTCAATCAGCCCGACAAACACACACACACATATATATATATATATATATATATATATATATATATATATATATATATATATTTTATTTTTTTTTCCCCAGATTTCCTGGTGCCCCAAGGACCATCAAAGACCACACTTGCACTCACACGTAATATATATATATATGTATGTAATGGGCTAATTTACTAAGCTCAATTTACACCCAAAAATCTCTTAAATTCTAATTACTATATTTTGTGGACCTTAATACAGCCTTACTTAAGCTTGAATATAGAATGCCTCATTATAAGTTTCCCTGTAGTTTTGCAGTATTTCCACAGAATTACTGCCAAATTAAATTACGATTGCCAACTTGCGATTACTGATGGAGTAACAGCTCCACAGGACTCCATGGGGTAATTCCGCTGTGGTAAAGCTGCTGATCTTAGGCCTTTAAGTGGAGGATTTACCTCCAGCATTTTGCTAGACTTAAACCCATACATTCAAGGCCAAGCTTACAATTTGGCAGGGTGGTAAAATAGGCAGTAATTACATTACACCCCCCAAAAAAGGGCTGGTAACAGAATGAATCCCACTTTTTCATTGGATTGCCAAAATTGTAATAAGGCCCAAAGTATCATCTGTTCCAGTAATGTGCATAGATGTTATTTTATGCTAATATCCTTTTATAATGTGCAAATCGCCACCAAAATGGTCTCAGACCACTAAGGCTTGTCCGAGCTTTGGTGCATTACACCCCCACCAGGAGTATCCAGACCTTAGACTGAGGAGCAGGAACTCTGGAAATTCTGTTATCAAATGCTAGTAAAGTGTATTTCCTACACAGATAGATATGTACACAAAATAAAATGCACTGCTTCGTATTCAATGTCCACTGAAAAATCTCACTTTTCTTTCTGTACAAGTCCGCTACAAAAAATGAGTTTGGAATGTTGCTTTTGTAGAGGAGGAGCCAAGTACCTCTACCGGAAGTCCCGCCCCCATTTTACCTATATGTTGGCAGCTGGAAATTGTGACATGTGCAATACCAGTCAGGGTACCTATGCCGCAAAGAATCCTTGAAACAAGGAATCCATTGAGAAAACCCAATATGCATTCACAAAGAAATAACAGTCTTCTGAAGGAAGTTCTGGAAGAAGTGTGAAAATGAATGAGAGAAAAGACTGGTGACGTCACACAAAGCAAAAATTACGCACCCAGAAGAGATGCCAATGAAGAAAGAATATAGACCTTATAGAGAATCTTATAATGAAGTATCGAAGTAAGCAACATTTCGGGATCGAAATGAAGATTGCACGTGCGAAGAAGCACTGAAGAAAATGCAAAGTCCTTTTACAATTGTACAGACACAGCAACGCAAATAGACAAAGTAATCATGAGGCTGGCTACGTAGTGAATCGACTGCAGGCAATGCGCCAATGTACATATATGTATAGGAATGTATAGAATCTGGATGTTCCACAATGCACTTTAGCAAACTTGAACCCCATGAATGAAAGGGTTGAAAGTGTGGCGTAGTTGAATAGAATTGCTGACAGCGAAGGAAGATTCAAGAAGGCTGGCTGGCCCAGTGTCAAGAGTCGGGGCCGCAGAGAGCCTGGTTATCTATTCTAGAAGATACATGAATGTGAGGTGTAATGGAAAAACACTAGAAGTGCCAGGTTTTCTTAATTTAATAGTATTAAATGCAACGAAGGAGCTCAAAGCGTGGTGTACAGTCACATGGTCAGATGAAAATAGACTTTGGGTCGAGCTACACCGAAACCAGAAGATAAGGCCATGCCTTCACTCCTTTATTCTCAGGCACAGTGAGCCTATACAACGCTGAGTTCAAACGTATTAATTGAATGACAGACCGCAGGAGTGATGATGGATGTGGGCTAATTGGATGGGGAGACATGACCAGGCCAATGCTCCCAGCACCAGGGTACCAGCTTGCGTGCTGCTAGCGAGTGCAATATTCCAGAAGGGTAGAAGCGTGCCAACCAATTGTAGAGGGTCACGTAATACAGAACCCAATAGTTTGACAAACCAATAGGATGTCGTATATTTTCATGACACGGCAGCTGACTTGCACTTGGGATGGGCTTAGTTGTCCACCTGACTTTAGAGACCCAAATCACAATCCCCGCCTATAGAGAAGATATACTTAGATGTTTCATTTAAGCCTATTATATCCCTCAGCAGGTTTTCTTATTTTGCCACATAGAATGACATCAGCAGTGACACATTTTTAGTATAAAAACATGTTTTTTCATGAAATGATTTGAGAGAAATCGAGCCAACGTCCGTTGATGATCATTGTAACTCCCTGTTTTAGATAATTGTTAATAAAACAGTTGTGTGTTTCCAACTTTCTGAGTCGGTCTGATTATTGATGTCTTAGTAATATCTGCATCCCCATCCATCTCAGATACTGTGGGCCTCATTACGACCCTGGCGGTAAGGGGTTTACGCCAGCGTTAGCTGCGCCGACCCCTTACCGCCAATTACGAGGTCCCTTAGCGCCATGGAGCTTTTAACACCCGCTTTTAGCGGGTGTTAAAATCCATGGCGCTAAGGGACCATGGAGTTAATTACGCCACCGTAATTTACGGTGGCGTAATTAACGCCTTCCCCACTCCCATTATGCCCTATGGGGCAAAAATGGGAATGGGGAAGGGTAAATGGGGATTGGGGACTTACCGCCCCGCCAAGGTCGGAATGGGGCGGTAAGTCCGCCAACCACCATGGCGTAAACGTAGTTTACGCCATGGTGGTAAAGTCACGGCCCATGCGGTAACTTACCGCCTGGGTCGTAATGAGGCCCTGTTACTTCGTCTTAAAGGACCGCCAGCCCGGGTTCATGTGGTAGCAGGAGAGGATGGTTCAGATCCATCGACCAAGTAGACTTTTAAGATTTTTCGGAATATCAGGTGCTTCCTCCACCATTTAGCTGAAGGATAGCAAAGCTTTCTGTGGATAACGGATCATATAGAAGTTCTTGCAAGATAAGAAGATACAGGTGGGAAGAGTCCCTCTTTCACAAAATCTCTCCTGGTTTCCACAGGCGCTGAGTGGACCGAAGGCGACAGTGGCCGGTTGGAGGAGGAAACGATCCCGAGTGTCAGGAGCCGAAAGGCAAGTGGTGAGTAGATTGAGGAAAGTGGCAAAGTGAGCAAAAATTGGGGATTGTGGTAATACAAAAAAGTAACAGGGTTTAGTTTAATTTAAGACGAAGTGCGTAAAAGAGATATATAACGAGGTGCGTCAAAGGTAGCCCAGAGTCCTAAGCTCAAGGAACTTCTAGAAGAAGTCATTTCAAAACCCAAAGTGGGTAAATAGGCGACACATGTAAAAGGTCTGTGAAGGGGAATGATTTACACTATCGGGGTATTTTAGGGGCAAGAGACAGCAGCGCAGAGTGCTGAGGAGATATGTGTGGAAGTCGACTAGTTTGTATGTTTGTGCATTTTGTGTATTGAAAAATTGAAGTGTCGACGAGCGACAAAAGATAGGTTGTGTTAAGAAGAGATCGAGGTTAAAATCTATCTATTTAGTCATTGTTGGCGCCGACCGAACAGGTAGATTGGAGTAAATTGAGGAAAAGAGACTTTGAGCAGCGACTGTTGGTGCATGCTCATATTTGTTATTTTTATGAAATGTATTTTTGTGTAAAGCAACGGTAAGTGTCGACAGTCAATTGAGACTCGTCATAATGAGGGATGTTACTTCACTGCTGCATCTTTGGAACCAACTGCCAAAACACGCATGCAAGCTTAAACAGTATAGTGCCGAATCGGTTATGGGTACAGCAGACAAAATGTTCATGCCATGGCCGCAAGGGGGGGTCGCTGTCAAAAGCGGTTTTGCAACACATGACCACATACATGCACGCTGCGTATACAGGAAAGAAATTGGAAAAGAGGTTAGCTAGTTTTTGAGCTTTGTGGGATGTACCAGGAGGAACGGGAAGATCTGCCTCTGGAGGACTGGTTGCTTAACCAGTCTAGGGAGGAAGGTGTTGAACCTTCTGCTCCCCTTATCGTGCCTGAAATAAATGGCGATAGTACAAAACATGAAGGATTGTATCCATTAAGGGAACTAAAAGCGGCAATAGGATATAGTAATCCGATACATGAACCGCCGGCTTTTAGCAGTGACAAGAGCCTAGAAAGAACTCCAGAAACACCAGAAAAGGAAGTGATCTCTAAGGTCTTACAAGAAAAATGAACCACCAAATGTGACTCTAGATATAGTATGAGAGATTAAAAGATGGAAAGGAGAAAAAGACAGAGCTGACGAGATAGCACTCGTACAGAATGAATGGATGGGTGGACCGATACTGCTCAAGCTTGATGGGAAGAGCATTGAGGAAGTAAGGCAAGGGGAAGATGAAGATGAACAGGATAAAAAAGGCAGGGAACCAGAGAAAGGAATGAAAGAAGAGGAGTACAAAAGGAAGAGTAGACATAGACAAGAGTAGATGTATGAGGAGGAGCAGCTTAGAAAGGAAAAAAGGGCAGAGCAAAAAAAAATATGACAATGGGCAGAGAGCAATTGAAGAACGAGACAGGCTAGAAAAGAAGAGAGAAGAGTAGGAACAATAGAAATTAAGAGATAAAAGAATGCAAAGATGGAGGGACAAAGAGGTGCGTTGGGAAAATGAAAGAAGGGAAGAAAAGGGTTGGATGGGAAGCGAAGAAACGCAGGGAATTCAACGAAGAAATGGAGTGAAAAAGGAGACAGAGGGCATGCGACATTGATCGCATTGAGAAAGAGCTTATGGAACCGAGTCCAGTAATATCATGGGGTGAAATAGTGGAGTTGCTCCCGTCGCAAGAAGAAATTCCACAACCGTCTAGGGTAAATCTAGATAGGAATTTTGAGATAGGAAGCATTGGAGATAGGATCGATAAAGCTTATCAGGAGATGAGGACAACAAGTGAATCGAGAAGCAGGGGAAAAGAAGATCAATCTATAATTGTCCAGTCACGAGGCAAGGAAGGAAGCCTGTTTAGTCTCGAGCAAAGAGCCTTGTCTTTGGACAGGCTGACCTTAAAAAGAGATGAGAAAGATGAAAGCCATACCAGTTGGGGACTAGATATGTCAGACGAAGACAGAGAAACCTTCCATGGGGAGGAGGGAGAAAGTGCATGTGGTCCTGAGGGATGTTTGCAGCAGACAAGGAAGTGAGATGGTCGGATTTAAACCAACCTAAACATAGAATGCCCGAGCCTATGGCGTACCCAGAGCGACCTAAAGGACGATCGCATAGTGAGAGGGGGGAATAGCCATCATGTGTAAGCAGGTTGAAGTCATTACCAGGTAGAAAGCGATCAGGAACCATGACAGGCAGAAAATGGGAGCCGATTGTGGATTTGGGGTCACGCAATTCCCCCTTTTGTAGAAAGGAGGGGTAAGACCGCAGTATATCCCCTGGAACCAGATGGATAAGGATAATTTAAGATGCAAACTCCCCAGTTTAATGGCGGCTGCAGGAAAATGGATCTATGAGCTAGAGAAGATGACAGGAGGAAATACTCTAGCCATAGGGGACATTAAGGGTCTTCTAGCAGCTATTCTTGGGGAAAAGGCTGATGACATTTGGACAAGACCAGGTTACTCAAGTGTCACAGCACAGTACACAGCTCCTGATGGAGCGTGTTTAATAATTGTAGGGTGGCAGTTTGGAAAGCGCTTAGGGTACAGTATCCTGATACGTCAGATATGGGTGCAATTATGGCGTGTAAAATGAAAGATGACGAATATCCGCTTGCTTATATTCAAAGTATTCAGGAACGCTGGATTTTGGAAACAAGGGAGCTTTGGGGGAAATCAATACCAGTATTGTATCACGTTTTGTGTCAAGGATTGCCAGAGCAAGTCCAGAGGCAGCTCAAGAAATTAGTGAGAATGGAAGTGAAGCCATGGGCAGAGATACAGTTGACTATCTCGCATCATTGCCATTTGTTGCAAGAGAAAAATAAGAATAAGGAGGATGCTAGAAAACCTGAGGACGCTAAGTTAGTTCAGAAGAAATTGTCAAAGTACGCAATAGAAGGAGCAGTACTGATGAGCGGCGAGGGGTTAGGAACGCAGCAAGCAGTGGGTATGCCCAAGCAAATAACCAACGTCAATCGGATCAAGGAGGAAGTGGTTGTATGCCGCGAGGCAGAGGAATAGGTTTCAGGGGAAGAGGTGGCTTCCAGAATAATCAAAGTGACTTTCAAGGTAACCAAGGTGGGTTTCAGAATATACAGAATGACAATCACAATATGCAGGGAGGGCAAATTAGATGGTTCCCTCCTGTATGTTGGACAGGTGGAATGACAGGACACATCGTGCAAAAATGAGGGAGCCAAGGGAATGTACAGAATGGGCAATTTTCAAGACGGGGGACAGCTTATCCTCCAGCATATAGTTCACAAAATAGGGACAAGTTTGCCCAAGATCAGACAGTGTATTAGGCACAAGCGCTGCAAATGCAACAGGCTTTGCAACCACAGCAAGCACCATTGAATCTGCCGCAAGAGCAGTCACAGCATGCACCCATGCAGATACAGCAGAGTGCACACACGGGACGGTTACTGACACCTAGAGTAGGGGGTGTCACTGTCATGGGAGGAAGTCCTTTTACAGGTACGGGAATAAGCATGTACCCACAATAGGACAGCTCACATGGGGACTTGATGTGTTCAGTACTATCAGTGACACTGAATCCTCAAGCGGAACCAAGGGTTGATGTTACCATAGGAGGCAAATCCTTTTCTTTTTTAGTAGATACTGGGACAACACGTTCGTGTATACGAGAGGGAAAATATCCATTATCGGGAAATGCCATGAATGTGCAAGGCTTCTCTGGAGCTACAAGTAGAGTTCCTTTTACTGATAAATTGCTGGTCTCCATAGGAGAGTGTGACATGTCTGTTGCATTATTGTATTCAAGACAGGCACTGGTTAATATTTTGGGCCGAGATTTAAAGACAAAGTTGAATATGACGATTTCATTCACTGATGAAGGCATAGTGTGTTCCATGCCAGGAATACATTATTTAAATGCAGGCAAATTTATCATGGCGTTTACAGGACAAATAGCTCTGAGAGGAATGCCATTAGAGCCAGAAGTCTTTCACTATAGGGTAAGCATTTTGTTGACATGGCTACCCGGTTTAGTGGCCAAAATTATGAGGATACTTGACAAATTACTGTTCAGGCCAAAGGTACCTATGGATGAAGAGGGGGGACAGATTATTCCCCTAGAATTACAGGCAGCCATTGTGCGAGGGGAAATGGCCATGCTCGAAGGAACCGATGATGAGGGTAGGTCATGGAGAACAGTAATTGCCATCGGGGAAGGGTACCGATTGACTGACGTCACTGATGGGGATGTGTTTAAAGACGATCCATCAGAAGATGAAGTAGTGTTTGAAATGAGTATTACATTTTGGATTAGAAAAGAACGAAGGGAAATCCCACAGCGAATGGTGACAGTGCGGCTGCGCCCAGCATTTTTGGATGAGGATATGGAAAAAGTGCCATCCTCTTTATGGACTACAGGCCCTTATGACGTAGGCTTATTGAGGGGGGTGGGAGAAGATAAGATTAAGCTGAAAGCAGGAAAAAAATTTCCTTCGACCAGGGGAGTACGAAATGTCTCGAGAGGTGGATGAGGGGATTTTTAAGACTATGGGCCTCATCACGAGTCTGGCGGTAATCCTTAAATGCAGCGGTAGCGCTATTACCGCTGCATTTAAGGGTACGCCAGATCATGGCCTTGGCGGATTTCCCCCCAGCTTTAAGCTGGGGGGAAATCTGCAGCAAAATTGCTGATTTTCGGCGCTATTACCGCCGGCGGGAAATCCGTCGGCGGTAATACCGCGAATTTTCCACATTGGGCCCAATGGGGAATGAGGAATTCCCGAATGGGCCTAATGGGGAATGGGCAATAACCCTTTCCCCAAACCCGTGATCCGGCGCTAATAGCGCCGGGGGGTTTGGCGGTAGGGCTATTAGCGCTAGTGCTAATAGCGCCGGCGTTACCGCCCAACTCATGATGAGGCCCTATTTCAGCCATGATGGAACAAGGCATTTTGGGGAGGCCAGAGTCACTGTGTAATACGGATGTTTATCCTGTGAAGAAAACAAAAGGGGGTCATGGAGACTAATTCAGGACATAAGAACAATTAACCAGATTGTAGAGGCAGAGTTTCCTCTTGTTCCAAATCCTGCAGCGATTCTATGTAGTAGCCCCACAGAGGCAAGATATTTCACAGTGATTGACTTGAAAAATGCGTTTTTCTCAATCCTGTTGCATACGGATTCCCAAGATCTTACGTCATTCACGTTTCATCAGACTAAGCTGAAGCGTACTTGTTTGCCCCAAGGGTGCTGTGAGTCTCCATCGATCTTTTTTGGGTCCTGCAGATCGACCTAAGCAATATTGATTTGCCAAGTGTTGTGCTGTAGTACGTAGATTACATTTTAGTTTGTAGCACAACAGAAGAAGAGTGCAGACGAGATTTGATTCAGTTAATGACTATCCTAGTAGACAAGGGATATAAGGTAGACAAAGAGAAATTGCAATATTGTCAGGAAGAGGTGTTGTACATAGCCAGTCTCGCACAAGGGAAAGAAAGTTACACCTGAAAGAGCTGAGGCGATTTTGAAAACACCAACACTGCACACGATAACGCAAATGCAGCAGATTCTGGGGTTGTGCAACTATGTTAGAGCATGGGTATTTGATGATAGTTCATATAAGAGAACCTTTTGCAGGCGCTTAAGAAAGCACAAGTAAACAAGGAAAAAATTAAATGGATGAGGAAGGGTTTGAGGAATTCAAAAAAGCAATTTGTACAGCTCCAGTTTTAGGAATTCCCAATTATTCAGAGTTCTTCCTGTTTTCGCACACAAATGGAACAGTTATGACAGCAGTACTTACACAGAGAACCACACCTGGATACAAACCTCTGGCATATTACAATGGGATTCTAGATCCAGTTATGAAAGGACACTTTCCTTGTGAACAATTGCTGGCAGCAGCCACATTCGCTATTGAGAAGTCTACAAGCATTGTAATAGGGTGTACCATGACTTTATTTGTTGAGCATTGTTTGTTTGCTGTTTTGGAAAAACCTAAGGGTACACTGACATCTCAGAGGACTTCTGCTTATGAGGTAGTTATATGGAATCCGACAATCAAAATAGTCAGGTGTAAAATAGTGAACCCTGACACGTTTGTAGCCAAACCTTTGGCAGTGGATGAGCAAGTGCATGATTGCTCTATGACAAATTTTACGACGAGATTCTGAAAGTGAAGGAGAACGCTCTGGCAGGGGGAGGTTGTCTTTATTGATGGGTCTTCGAAAATTGATCAAACTGATGGAGAAATGTATTCAGGCTCAGCTGTGGTAAGGCACAGAGCTAATAGGGTATTCGAAGTAGTAGCAAGTGCAAGACTACCATCTCACTATTCGGGACAGGCTGCAGAATTGGTGGCGCTTATTGTCGCGCTTGAAAATCACAGAGGTCAGGAAGTGACATTGTATAGTGACTTTGCCTATGTGACGTGAACCGTGCATGCAGGACTAGCATGTTGGAAAAGGAGGGGCTACCTCCGAGCGGACAGCACTCAAGTGCAACACACAGCATTATTGGACAGGCTTATTAAGGCACAACAACTCCCAGTAGCTATTGCAATAGTTAAATGCGCAGCACATACTAAGAGAACTGATTTTATCTCACGCTGGAACAAAGCCGCAGACTAAGATGCCAAAAGGGTTGCATATTCACCTGATATTTCAAGTTTCGATACTCCAAATGTGAAAGAAAAAATTGTCATGATTGTGTTTGTAAACAAAGGGTTTAATCATTTGTCCAGAACGCAGTTAATGGAAGTTCAAGAAAGTGCCCCACAGGAAGAGAAGGAGCTATGGACATGGAGGGGGTGTTCCCTTCTGAAGCATTGTGGTGACAGGACAGTACTGGAAAGCCGGTGATGACTGTAGCCTTATTAAGGGTAGCGTTAGAACAGCTACACTCCCTGTGCATGTAACTAGGGAAAGCCTCACAGCAGCTATTGTGAAGGACTGGTCCATACTGAACCTGTTAGAACATGTTGTTTTTTATGTAGTAAATTGCATCGTATGTCAAAAGTTTACTGCTGGGCACACACCACGAAAAATCAGAGGAATGATTCTTTGACCGAATGGTCCTTTTCAGCATTTACATATTCACTATGTTGATATGCTGCAGGTTTGTAATGGCTACAGGTATATGATACTGGTGGTGTGCCCCTTTTCGAGATGGATTGAAGCTGGTTCATATACACACCCTGAGGCCACTTGCACTGCAAAGTTTTTAGTTCAAGAAGTCTTTCCTAGATGGGGAGCATGTGAGGTGCTGAGAACCGACAATGGGCCCCATTTTGTAAATGATTTATTCAAGCAGGTTAGCCTACTGCTTAGTATTAAACACAAGTTTTCTTCTGCTTATCACCCGCAAGCGAATGGGATATGTGAGAGACTCAACAGTCTTCTCAAAGAGAGGATAGCTAAACTCAATTTGACACTGTAGAAGGGATGGCTGTATTGCCTACCCTTTGCATTATATGCATTACGGAATCAGCCTGGGCCGGACCACCACTTCACACTCCATGAGCTAGTTACAGAAAGGCAAATTAGAATGCCCCTGACACCTCAATCGACAACTGCAGAATTGTAAGAAAATGAGCTAAGTGCGTATTTCACATGTATGACCGCTAGTATCTCTGTCATTTCAGATCAACTCAAGGGGAAGGGGTGCCGGTCTCAGGACACAGATGAAGACCATTCAGCAACCATATCTAAAGAATTACCTATACCTAAACTCTTTGTTGGAGATTCCGTTTTAATCCACAACTTCACTAGGAGGAGGCATGAGCCCCGTTTTAGTGGTCCATGCATTGTGGAAAATATCACTCCCTCGGCAGTAAAAGTTCAAGAAAGGCGTGCCTGTATCCATCTGGGCAATGTGAAGCCATATGCTGATGAGACCATCTCACCCCCACCCAATTCGGAAGCGAAACAAGAAGATTTAGTTCATCACGTGCAGACTCGGACGATGACGAGGAAGAAGGACGCTAAGGTTGCTGATTAAAAAAATGCAAGTGTGCATTTGGACTATGGCTTATCCTGGACACTCCTTATAGATATTTTAGCAGGAGTGTGAAAATAACTGTTCTTGAGCCACAGGAATCTTTAAATCGAACTTTAGAAAAGTGCTGATGGGCTAAAAAATGGCAGATCTTGATTTCATATTAGACGATTGGAAAAGGGAGTAGTTCCCTGACTCGTTTCTTACTGAGTTTCTCTTTGGTCACACCCATGGTTTTGACTGATGTCGATGTCCATAGACTACTTCTTGCTGTCTTCATTTTCATACTCTAAGCTTATCCTGCTCTTGTTGGGTGTAGCATTGACGTACACACCTTTGTGCAGGTTCCTAAGAATGGCCCTGCGAGTAGAAGTTTATTGGCAGCGATAATTGAGCAAATTTGGCAGATACCTGAGAATTTAACGAGGCTGCCTGATTAAAAAGGTTTTTTCCATCCGTAAAATGCAATATACAGGCAAAATGTGGTCCATTGAGAATAATGCAATTCAAGAAAGTGAGCAAACCCAGCGAAGTGTGGAGAGACACCGATGGTGGGGTCTGATGTATTGGTGCATAATATAGGAGTGCCCAGCATTTATTATTGGTTTTTCTGCTCCTACTGATTCACACTGTGTACTTTGTTGGTCCCAAAAAGGAAGGAGTCCCTTTGATCCTTCCCACTCCAGAGACCTATGCAGAGCTAGATGTTGCAAGAAAGCCAAGGCCATATGTGATTGTCCCTACACCAGTGACACATGTAAAGTCACCATTTTTCTGACAAGTGTCCCTAGGATTCCTCCTGTAGGAAGAACTGTTTTTGATATAATGCAGGAGTATTATTCACAAGCTCACCTTTTAAAAGGGAGACACAAGAGAAGTGCAAGCAAAGATCATTATGAGTTAAATGATTATCTAGACAGTACAGTACATTTGGGGAACAACATGAGTTATCAACACATGAGAGAGGTAGGAAAGAGAACCTCTGAGGAGGATTGCTATGTATGTTCTCTCCTACCTTATACTATGGGGAAGTCCAAGATATTCATAGCTATAAAAATAGACGTTCAGACAGCTCATTGCCTGAATCACCTTGCACTCTGTCATACAAGAGGTCAATTCCAGGGTCGAACAGCATCTTTGGTATGGGTGACAGAATGATTGGCTCCAGAAGAAGATGTTTATGTTCAGCATTTGAAGACAAGAGAAAGAGCACACACCAGAGAACATGTGATAAGATATGAACAGCCTGGCATGAACATGATGGGAGCAGGAATCAGATGGGAAATAAACAAGAAGATCAACTGTCAAGGAAAGACTGATGAAGAAATATGAAGATGCAAGAAAAGAGGCCAGATGCAGATCTGGGGAACAGTACTCTCTCCAGATGGCTGGCAAGAAGGCATAGTCGTATGCAGAGCTGTGGCAGCAAATGGCTATCACAAACCAGTTGCAGATTGTGTGGAAAAAGGATGCAAACCTCTCTGGCCGAGGCTTGAAAAGTTGCTGACATGGGTCAAAGACAAAAGGAGGCCCGTTGCAGATAGTGCCTCTGGCTAGTGCAGAGCTATGCTTCAGAAATAATGGCACAAGAAAAGTTGGAGAGAATCAGCAGCGTGGTCAAATCTTGGATGTACCAGGAATGAAGGATGGGACAGTAGTGATAATGGATCACTACTGGGCCTGTGGATCTAGAGCATATATGAAGCTGCCCAGAGATTGGGGAGGACTGTGTTCTATAGTACATGTTCATGTTAGAGCATTAGTGATTCCAAGGAGTGACCTGAGCATGGGGAAGTTTCCAAATGCAGATGCTCACCTGAGGAAAAGGAGATCAAATGGATTCCACAATCGAACAAAAAGGGAGAATTACTTCTCAGCCAAATCGATAGAAGCCTTCAACTCTATTCCGTATGAGCACAGGTTGTTCAGTCAGACTTCAGCAGTGTTCACAACAATCTTTATGCCAAGGATCCAGAAAATGGCAAATGCCAAGTGGTTACAAATACCCAGATGGGAGCTTCTGCAGACGATCAATACTATCATAAAGGGATTTAATGCTATCAAGGAAGAATTGAGCGCCATACAACTGATGACTCTTCAAAACAGATATGTCCTGGACATGATCACAGCTATGGATGGAGGTGTTTGTGCCAAAATCGGAGACTCATGTAGCACATTTATACCTTCTCACGATGACGAGAATGCGACCTTGACAGATACCATAATGATGTTGACAAACTTGCCCGTCAAGATGGAAGATGAAGTGGAAGACATCGCAGATGACAGCTGGTTTGCATCGATCTTCTCATGGGTTCAGCAATGGATGGCTAATATATTCAAGTTTCTTGGAGCCTTGTTGGTGATGATCATGTTTGGATTCTGTGTGATCAGAATAATAATCACACAGTGTAAGAAGACCACCAAGAAAGCAACAGGAATGAAGATCATGAATGATGTCGAATCTGGGTTCAAACCCAAAGAGCTGACAGATGAAGAAATCAGAGACTAGGTGAAGGCCAGTATTCATGCACCCGAGGGAACAAAGTTCCTGTATCCGAAGAACCACAAGAAGTATGTGGGACGGTGGATCTATTGCAGTCCGAATGGACAATGTAGTCTTATGACCTGGAGCATTGATGAACATGTGAAATCAGCAGGATGTCTGAAAGGAGTCATAAAGATATGGACTCCAAAGAAACACTTCTTCAGAAGAGGATGTCTAGATGTGAAGACTGATGGGAGAGTGGTCGATGAATCGACCTGAGGGGGGATTGTAGAGGAGGAGCCAAGTACCTCTACCGGAAGTCCCGCCCCCATTTTGCCTATATGTTGGCAGCCGGAAATTGCAACATGCGCAATACCAGTGAGGGTACCTATACTGCAAAGAATCCTTGAAACAAGATATGCATTGAGAAAACCCTATATGCATTCAAAAATAAATAACAGTTTTCTGAAGGAAGTTCAAGAAGAAGTATGAAAATTAATGAGGGAAAAGACTGGTGATGTCACATGAAGCAGAAATGACGCACCCAGAAGAGATGCCAATGAAGAAAGGATACAGACCTTATAGAGAATCTGATGACGAAGTATCGAAGTCAGCAACATTTTGGAGTCAAAATGAAGATTGCACATGCGAAGAAGCACTGAAGAAAATGCAAAGTTATTTTACAATTGCACAGATGCAGCAACGCAAGTGAACAAAGTAATCATGAGGCTAGCTACTTAGTTAATAGACTGCAGGCGAGATTCAAGAAGGCTGGTTGGCACAGTGTCAAGAGTTGGGGACGCTGAGAGCCTGGTTATCTATTCAAGAAGATACATGAACGTGAGAAACAAGCAAAGCTCCTGTTTGAGGTGTAATGGAAAAACACTAAAAGTGCCAGGTTTTCTTCATTTAATAGTATTAAATGCAACAAAGGAGCTCAAAACGTGGTCTACATTGGGTCGAGCTACACCGAAACCAGAAGAAAAGGCCATGCCTTAACTCCCTTTTATTCTCAGGCACAGTGAGCTTCTTCAAGGCCAAGTTCAAACGTATTAATTGAATGACAGACCACAGGAGTAATGATGGATGTGGGCTAATTGGGTGGGGAGGCATGACCAGGCCAACCCTCCCAGCACCTGGGGTACCAGCTTGCATGCTGCTAGCGAGTGGAATATTCCAGAAGGGTACAAGCGTGCCAACCAATTGTAGAGGGCCACGTAGTACAGAACCCTATAGTTTGAGAAACCAATAGGATGTCGTATATTTTCATGACAAGGTAGATGACTTGCACTGGGGATTGGCTTAGTTGTATCCCTGCCTATATAGAAGATATACTTAGATGTTTCCTTTTAGCCTATTATATCCCCCAGTAGGTTTTCTTATTTTGCCACATAGGATGACGTCAGTAGTGACAAATCTTTTGTATAAAAACATTGTTTTTTCATGAAATGATTTCAGAGAAATCGAACGAACGTCCGTTGATGATCTTTGTAACTCCCTGTTTTAGATCATTGTTAATAAAACAGTTGTGTGTTTGCCAACTTCCTGAGTCAGCATTATTGATGTATGAGTAATATCTGCATCCCCATCCATCTCAGATACTGTTACCTAGTCTTAAAGGATTCCCAGCCCGGGTTCACTTTCTTAAACATTTTAGAATCCTGGACATTAGTTTGGCTATGTTTTACATTTTTGTTTGCATTTTGTCAAGTCAGCCAAGGTATCCTTTCTGTGTGTGCTCACCTCTCTGCTTGATAATATTGTTTTCTTGTGTCTGGCTTCTATACTCATGCATAACAGTATGGGGATCCCGTAATTCAGTAAGGAACTCTGGAATAGTCAAAATAACAGTCAAGCTAACTGCAACACACAGGTTCAAAATATTCTCAGAATGTGATTTAAGAGTATTTCATAGAGGTTAATTTACATTCATTAATCCTCTCTTAATCCAACATCTATAAAGTTAAAGAGTCTAAAAGTTACCACTTAATCATCAATATCTTGAATTTAAATCTCTATATGTACAAATATCCATCATTATTTTACAAAGGTAAATACAGGTAGTAGATCTACAAAAATACACACAATACAAAAATAAAACAAAAATGCACTTAATATGATAGTAGATAATCCATGTGTGCTTTCTTATTCCTTTTTGGAAGCCTAGTGTTTTAGCATTTTCAAGTTTGCAACATTGGAAGTCCTCTATAGAGTATGCTGGTTCTAGGTCAGCGTGTCACTAAGTTTCAGGATAATCTAATTCAATCGTCTTCATCAGTACCACAATGTTATTCCAAAAATTCCTCCCTAAATTGAAGATAAGAAATGTGTGTCACTTAAAACTATCTGTGCCAATTTATGGACACAGAAAGTAGTGTGTCAGAGAATTACTTCCAATGAGGTAGCCCAAGACTCTCTCAAACTTCTCTTAAACCTTATCACCTGTTTCACTGCTCTGGTGTTGTTTCTTCAAGAAGGATTTGAGATATATTACTGTATTGTTCTTTTCATGAAGACTTAAGAGTGTCCTTGTGCAATCATATTTTTAAGTAATATTTCTTCACTTATTTACCTTCATGGAAAGCACATTTTCATTGTGTCTATGGTAACCCGAATCCAAAAAAGAGGATTTCTAACACAGTTTTGTGTACATGACAAAGGCTATAAAGGTTCACCAAATGTGGCATGTGTGTTTAGATGTGGCCAACATATTTTGTTGGCTATTTTCGTGAACTTCCACGGTTTAGGCCAAAAAGGTATAGCCGAAATAGCCGAAAAGGTGTTTTCATTTTGCTAGGTAAATTCATATGTAACCTTAATTACAATGGTATACCATTGCTACGGAAACACTATATTTTTATGTGACTAATGCATATGAATTGGTATTTACATGATGTACAATTGAAGTCTCAATTTTAGACCCATAAATAAAAATGTGCAACCCAGTAAGGTTGCACGAAATCGTTAAATTCTGTTTGGTCTGCTGTGGAAGCGAAATCTGAAAGAAAGTTTTACCAAAATCCGCCGTTCCGACACCCCTGCATATCGAAAATTGCAGCACGAAGTTTCTAGTGTTTTCTCGTGACCCAAAACAAGCTGTACGAATTTTCTTGTTCCACTGCACGAACCTAGCACAAATAGAAAAGAGCTGCAAGAGATTTCTCGTGCTGCTGCACAAACCTAGTACATATCAAACAAAAAGCTGTGCGAAGTTCCTTGTGCCACTGCACAAACCTAGCACGAATTGATAAGAGCGGCACAAAGTGTCACGTGCCTCAACACAACACTAGTATGGATCTAAAATAAGCCTGTACGAACGTTCTCGTGCCGCTGCACGAAAATAGCATGACTCGTGGAATAGTGCACACATTTTCTCATGCTGCTGCATGAAACTACCATGGATCGAAGAAGACCCACCCAAAGTTTCTTGTGCCACTGCACGAAACTAGTACGGATTGAAAAAAGACCCACACAAAGTTTCTCGTGTCACTGCACGAATCGTTCATGAATCGAAAAACCATGCAAAGTTTCTCTTGTCACTGCATGAACTAGCACGGATCAGAAAAAAGTACCTGTGCCAAGTTTCTTGCCTTGATACATGAAACTAAAATGGGAACGAAACAGCATGCTTCATGTGAAATTGCAGAAAACTGGGCACAATTTCAGTGGCAGTGGAAAAAAGTAATGCTAATTTCATAGATCCAGCGGAAGCGGAATCAAGTCCGGATTCCACACTATTCGCTTTCCGGGTGAACATTTCACTCACCCCTACAACCCAAATTCTGGGGGAAGTTGAACCCAATGCATCTAGTTCCGGCTTCGTACTACACTAAATCTTTAACATCAGCTTGAAGAAGAAGTGTACACATCAATACCATACCAAGCTAATCAGGGAAGCAAATACTAAGACTGATGGGGCGAGTTCTTATTTCGATCTTACCTCGGTATGCCATACTGGGTTTGTTGTGTTAGTGATGATAGTTGATCTCCTTTCCTGACCGTGGTGGGCAAATGTAGGGAAGGTGCTCTTCTTTCCCGGCCGAATGGACATCTTGAGGTACGGATCAGGATTGAAGAACATCCCCTTCTTGAGTCCAACTGCTCGCATATCTGAACAAAGTGAGGAAAAAACAGAAGAAGAATCCATCACGACCCACCGGACATTCGCGTCTCACAATTCTAGAAGTTCCATACCTTGTAAGAGGGTTGCTACACATATTGTGATATATTGGCACATATGGGCACCACAAGCTATTAGAGGACATTTACTTGTACATTAAAATAATTGTAAAACTTGTTGCACGGTTTGATACAAAGGCGTATTGCATCCAAACAATTTTGATCAATAACAGAAATCTAATAAAAGTATTGGTATTGAGCGTTAAGGTTATTGTATTTGGGTAAAAGGTGAGAGGGTATAACCGCTTCTGGGTGTGCTCAAGCCCTTATAAATACAGTGTGGTGTGCCGCATCTCCAGTACACTGAGGTTCTACCCCGGTCCTCATATATTGTGTAAGAATTGGCTGGTTGTACAGGTGATTTGCGCTTTGCCAGCAGGTAATAACTAATTGTCGGTATATATCACAAATTCCACTGTACAATACACAGTTTACAAAAAACAAGATTTATTCTAATCCAGATATGTTTTCTGATTACAGCTGACATGTGTTTCGACACAAGGTCATTTTTAAGGCAATTGTCGCATAATAGTCCTGTTGTAATCTTGAACTCCTATTAAGGACTATGTAAGGAGTACTAGAGGACATAACCCAATCATCTTTTAATACAATCCTAATGGAATGATACAGCATCCAAGCTATCACAGAGCATTTTGCATCAGCAGACCAGCATAGTACTGCCATCTCCAGACAAGTTATCTTCGATCCACTGGGAAAGACTATTATGCTACAATTGCCTTGAAAACGGCCTTGTGTCAAAACACGTGTCGGCTGTAATCAGAAAACTTATCTGGATTAGACTAAATCATGTTTTTTGCAAACTGTGTATTGTACAGAGGAATCAGTGAGCTATAGCGACAATTAGTTGTTATTACCTGCTGGCAAACTGTGATTCACCAGTACAACCAGCCAATTAATTGCATTTAGTCTTGGTGGTACAGACGCTTTCAACACACCTGTTTCATTGTTCCTGGTATTGACAGAGTTTTAGTATAAATGTAGGAGGCTAAGAGTATGCTTGACCCAGTGCACCAGGATGGGACAAGTTAGGCACCAGTGCCTTTGCGCTCATTCGTTAAAAATGAGTTCCCCTACACAGCTGCTCCACATCGGATCAGCAGCGCACGTTCTGACATAGTTGCAGGTAAGTCCGTCGCTCCAGGACAATTTGCAGATGGTGTGCCTTGGCAGTGTAGCTCATGCCATGCTCTCAGTGATTGAGCTGGCGTGCCAGGCTTTCCTCTGGAACTGGACTAGACCTGCTCATGGAAAATCTGCGCTCCAGCAGTTTGCTGCGACAGTCCAGCTCCTACTATGCTCTCAGTTAATGCGCTGGAGCATAGGGCTTTCTTTGGAATGGGGACAAGAACAGGCCACCAGGGTAGCAGTTTGTGATAGCACTTTCCCTCTCCCTTGGAGGAGGGGGGCGGGTCACCTGGAACACTTCATGCCCCCTATCAAAGAGCACCTTAAGAGTTTACTGTGCATGTGCACCACTTACATTCATCATGTGCATGTTTTGCAAACACAAACATGCACTTAGACAATAGGAATTCCCTCAATTGAATGTTGGACATGCCCATGTCACTGAGGAAACAGCATCTTTTGTTTGGTGTGCCAACAATAAAAGTGCCAACCTCTTCACTATTACCACTGTACAATCCCTGTAGGGCAAAGGGCACAAAGCTCTGTTTGCACAGGGTCCACACTTTTTCTAATCGGACCCTTCATGAGTTTTAAAGATTTTCCACCTACTTACTCCACAGGGGATCTACATGGGAGAATGGGAAAGTGTTCACTGTGCAGAGAATTTAATAAAAGTCCCTTTATTCATGTGACCAGCTTCATGAAGGTGACTCTAGCTTCGAAGCGGGTTAGTCGTGGGACCCAGGGGATCCCATGTTGGCAAAGGAACGGCACTGAGAAATTATGATTGCCCAAAATGCCAGGTGTTATCATGCACCTGATGGCATCACAGGAAATAATGTCACATGATCTTTGACCTAGGTGGAAACACAGACCTAGATAATATATATGCTGATGACGATGCAGCCGCACATACACATGTGCTGCCCCAACACCAAAACCCTCCCAAATCCCCAGTATTAAACATGATGCAGATTAGTGGTCCTGTTTGCTTTCGTTTCTGCACTGCCCCTGTGATCCCTGAACCAGGTGCTCCAAGGGCAGTGCCAGGGGTACCAAGGGACTTATGCAAAACAAAAGAGGTGATGGCGAGAAGGTTTGGAATTAATCCTAACGTCTGGCATTGCTCTGGGCAATCCTCCAGACCATCGTTCTTCACCTACCAAACCATTACAGAAGGGAAAAAACCCATATGCAAATGAGGCTTAGTCCAACCCCAAAAGGGGCAGTCCAGCCCGAACTGCTAGGTCACATCAGTTCTGCACGAGACCACAAGCATCCCCAGCCATGTTTCAGACTCATTGAGAGTCATCAGTGAGGAGCAGCTTGGGTCTCTAGGCCCCGCCTGGGCATACACGTCCCACTCAGCATGATTTATGTAAAACAAAGGAGATGATGGCTGGAAGGTTTGGAATTAATCCTAACCTCTGGCATTGCTCTGGGCAACCCTCCGTACCTTCGTGGATCCCTTGCTCGCTGCGCCATAGGGAACCATGCTGCACCTCACTAGGAGGCCCAACAAAAAGGCCGAAACATATCTGGGGTTGCTTACGTTTCGGTGCAGAGGGGACCTGCTCTAGCAGTTCGGGCAGGGCTGCTCCTATTGGTGGAAGTACCCGACTGATTTGCATATGGCTGGAGCCCTTTTGCAGTGGTGCAGGCGGGCTAAAAACCAGTCGTGTGCAGGGTTACCCAGAGCAGTGCCAGTGGTTCAGATTCATTCAAGACCTTCAACCCATCCCTTTTTTGGGGTACCAAGGGAGTCACCAATGGGTGTCAGTTTATACCCCCAAATAATGCCATGCCGGTCGTTCAAAAAACCGGAAACAATCTAACTAAATGAGGGTTCACCTACCTCAGCGAGAGGCTTTAATAGGAAACAATAAACTTTTTATAAGAAAAGGGAATGGAAGATTAGCAGGAAAATATGAATTTCAAAAGAATGGAATTGAAGGCCTGATCAGCATAGCATTTCCAATTAGTCTGGTGCGCCAACCACATACATATTCATGATATGCCCAGCAGTTAGCATTTCCCTGTCATAGCGTCAGCATTTAATGTCTCCTTTTCATGCAGAGAAAACATATTTATCCTCGCGCGCATAGAGTCAAGCTGGCTAGCTCGGTTTGCAATGCGCTAAGGACGCAGCAAGTGTCACGGCGGCTGACGTAATAGATATTCCACGCTTGAAATATGCAGAACAGTGATAGGGACATTCCATTATACACATGTGTTGCGCTGTCAACATGGGAGAACTGTTTCTGAATGTAGTCTGCTTTTTCCCTGGCATGGACAGGAGTCATTATCTGGCATGTCAGCAATTCACCCGGCAAATCACTCGTCAGACGGTCAATATTTGTGTGCACTTTGCTTTCTCCTCATGAGCTTGTTTTAACTGCTGCTCGTGCACGTAATTAATACCGGACTAGTCCTACAAGCTTTGCCATTGAGGGGCACATGGCCACCCAAAGCATACACGTTGCGTATCCAGAAGCTACAAAACAACCGCAATAAAAAGCTTTATTTGGCACCCTTTGGGGAATCACTGGTGGTGGATAACCAAATAATCCGGATAACAGAATGCTTGTATTCCTCACGACAGGAAACACAGCGTACAGTCTGGATGCCGGATGGCTGCTCTATTTCCCAGCCCACGACCAACTGGAGGGCTCTGTTAGCTAGACCTCTAAACTCCTTAACTTTTTGTAAGGGTCATTTTGTCATCCCGAATGCTACTAATACTGACCATACCAAGGGCCTGTAGATATGTTGTTTTGAATAATAGACTGCTGGATCACAAAGCTTTTACTGTCTAAGAAACTTACCAAAACTTGGCTCTTCAACAAATTCTACCCCTTAGCCACCTCATTTGTCACGAGGAGCTCAAAGCTGCCCAATGCTTCTTTAATCTATTGTAAATAGCCTTCTGTATAATAACTTACCTGTACCTCTACAAGTACTGCCATTGCTGTAAATGAACTCTGTATCAATATCTGTATCAATGTTTTTGAAGTTTGTAACGAGATAAGCCTTCCGTGTCACTGACGCCGTGATACCTCCAGGTTTAGGCGTCTAACAAATACCATAAATAAATAAGTGTTTCTAGGCGCCACAAGACAAGCTGTGTGTATATATATATCTATATATCTATATATATATATATCTATATATATATATATATATATATATATCAATATCCCGTGGTCAATGTGGTTGTACAAAATCCAAAATCAAAGGCCATCGCTAGATTATGTTAGGGCGAGTTAAACAGAAATTAGAGCCTTAGCGAGGGGATCACATGTGGCAGCTGCCCGAGCCACTGCAATATGTACCCGTTCCTGGTTGACAGCCGCTCCCGATCCAGCTGTGAACTCCAGATATGAACACAGCGGGTTGGCATTTGACCTTCCCAGGTTTAGTGGATACTTTGCTTGGGATGTGTAGCACAAGAGTCTTTGCAGGAAGGTGCGCTGGAGCTAGGCCATGTCTTGCAGAAGCCACCTCCAGCCTCAGAGTGCCATCTGACGTACCTGCTGGATGAGGCCTTTTGCATAGTTCAGATGCAAATAGCCTTTCGCAAAGTTATCTGCTGCTGGGGGCTGGGAAAATTCCCAGTCCGTAAGCACATTTGACATGTTCTCGGGCTATGTTGATACCAAAATATCTCTCTACATCAACCTTAGGGATTCTATGACGCAATAACTTGTAGCCCTATGGAAGACTTACACAAACTAAAGCCTTCAAGACATTGCTGATGGGGACGTGTCAGTGGAGAACCTCAGCCTAAGTCAGAATGTCCATCACGCGAGTTAGAATGAACCACAATGACATCTCATGCAGGTCCATCCCTAGTGCTGGTGGCATCAACACAGACACCGCATCTGATCTGAATCTACTTATGGGATCTCTGCTCACATGACACTCTTTGAAAGATATCCGCATCAGTGACCAGGCAGGCTCAATTTCCTGAGGTATGTACATACCTGTTCCATTGCTACCAGAACTGCAGCATTTACCATCAGTGGGTTCAATGCCTGAGGGGTGGCTTCAGTCGAAGCACCTTTTGTGATGCTGAAGGAGATCTCCAAAAGTCCGCCAGCTAACACCAACGCGGCTTGGCCTCTCCACCTGGATTCATTCAGTGCGGCACCATGTAAAGCCTACTCATAGAACAATGTAGATGTCTAGCGGGAATGTAGTGGGCAAACATAGCAGAAAGAAAAGCGGGATCCCTTCCATTAAAGGCCCAATACACAATTCATAGGGAATTCACCAGTAGCAAATGGATGAAAACCAGATGTGGTTATATGTGATCTTTTACATTAATCTTTACAGGAAAAAATCACATTTTGAACTCTTTGAAGTCCTAAAAATTGTTCTAGTTCTGAATTCCGAGAGAAAGGTTGTATTAAAAATGTGATTGTAATGGATCACAACATTGGCCACAGTGATCATAGGTAAATAAGACAGTAAAGCAACACACTACAATGAAGTCAAAGTTTGGAAAAATAGCAACTGGCTAAGACACTGATTTGGGGGATCAGAACAAGACGGCATCTTAGACAGATGTGAACAATAGCATAATGGATAGAAGTTGTGGACGAGATTGACCAAGACAATATCAAGGATAACACATTGACAAATCAAAAATTCTAAAAAGGAAAGGGGTGGGGGTCATCCTTGAGAAAGCAGGTGACTCGTGTAGTGGCCACGATCCTAGGAGTCAATGGAAAACGTACAAGCAAGAAAGGCCAATATTAACAGTTAGAAGTAATCAGGGCTGGTGTGAGGATGGGTTCTGGCCTGAACAAAGTAGTGTCTTGCATTCCACCTACAATACAAAATATGCTAGTTTTAGGTGCTTTGGGGCACCGCCTTTGGTGGTACAAACCTGATGTGCCATTGGCCAGCCTGCAAATTGGGATGTACATGGAGGGATCACGTCCTGAGGTGCAATGAAGTAGATGTCAAAGGTGGAGGAGATGCAAAAATTCACCCCTTCACGTGCAGTTTGCCTGAATGGATCATGACCTTTTCAACAAAGTCACATCAAGTGCCATTCTATTCTTAAGCCAAAGGAGGAGGATGTGTGTTCCACAATATTGCTAAGCAGCTCAGCCCTCCAATAGGTTCATTGCACAGGCCTGTCCTTCATCCTTAGGTTAGTGGAACTCTACACGGATGACCATTCGAGCAGTTTCAGTGTTCCGGTGCATGCAAAACTCTACTAGTAGTCACTCAGCAGGCTATTAGTTTTGATGGGGAAAAAGTGTTGTGCCATGGCAACAATTTCCAGTGGCTTGCTTACACACAGGGGCCCTGGGATGGTCTTGTAATTGCGGAATTACCCAAGTTGGCCGAAAATATTTTTTCGAATGAGAGATTTGATTGAATATGATAATTGCGATCAAATCTCCCATTCGAATGGCATTATAGTGAACAAGGGGAGCGGGGGCAGTTGGGGTGTCCCCCGCACCCTTGTTCACTATAATGTCAGAAGGGGTTGCGGGGGTGTCCCCCGCACCCGACCGCTTAAAGATTTTTTTTTTAAAAAGAAGGATAAAAAGAAAAAGGGACCCTGCAGCACCAGATCCGACCCGCTTTAGAGGGACGGATCCGATGCCGCAGAGGTGCAGAAGGAGCGGTGGAGGCAACAGGGAGAAAAAAGGTAAGTATGGGAAGAGGGTGGGGGGTTGTGAGTATGGCATGTCCCCCGCACCCGACCGCTTAAAGATTTTTTTTTTAAAAAGAAGGATAAAAAGAAAAAGGGACCCTGCAGCACCAGATCCGACCCGCTTTAGAGGGACGGATCCGATGCTGCAGAGGTGCAGAAGGAGCGGTGGAGGCAACAGGGAGAAAAAAGGTAAGTATGGGAAGAGGGTGGGGGGTTGTGAGTATGGCATGATTTGTGTTGTTTTGCCAAAGAGAAACAGATTTGCAGCGAAATTGACTACCGTCAATTCCGCTGCAAATGTTTACACTGCGGTCAAACAACCAAATCTGTTGTCCCACATCGCTTCCAGGCCATCAGTGGATTTTTTGACCATTGGAGACTGAATGTCAGGTTGGAGACTTTGAGGAACTGATGCCTTCCATTGAAGGCATGGTGAGGGGACCATTAAGGTAAGGCTCCCTTTCACCACAGTTACACGTGAACCGTCTGTAGGTGGTTTAGAGGTTTTTCCCAATCTTAATGACATACATCTCAGTGATCTGGCTGAATGCCAGGAGGGCTACCTGGCAATACCGCACACTTGGACCTGCTGAAGGCAGGCAAGGGTAGCGATGCAGACGCAGAACTGGGGCAACGCGTTTCCGTTTCAGAGTGAACGCTTTGCATGAAGTCCTTATGTAATTGCTCAGATGGTATAATTTGGCCACTCTACCCGAGGATTCCACTAGTTACTTGGAAATGATAAAGTTTATTAGAAGTCTTGCTAACATCAGCAATTCAGGCCTGCCGAGAAGCGTTATTTGCTCTGAATAGAGCTTGCTGATATCTCCTATTGTGGACTGAATGTGTTAAATATGGTTAGAGGACATGTTGGAGTTTCTAGAGCTGTGCCCGATCATTTCATGGCACCGAGTACTTCAGTGAATCACGTGGTCAAAGCAGCTTCAGTAGACTTTAATTAATTGGTTTGATGCAGGACACCTGGTCCAGCCAGCGGCTAATGCTCTCGACAACTGCACCTAGGTTGGCATTGGAAGACTTTAAAAACATGGTAGGGGGAACCCTAAAGAAAGATATGTCTGATAGAATTCCTGCCATGACTGCAACAAGAGTTTGGCTTAGTGGCCACAGGTGTAAGGTCAAGTCAAATCTCCAGTGCTTTTTAAGGTCTGTTAAGTCATGACTGGGGATGGTCATCGAAGGTGCGTATTTCATTGTTCATTGAGATAAGACGGTGAGGTAATGGCCTGCCTTTTTTGTAGACAAAACTAACTGTATTTGGAAATTGCTTAGACACTTGCATATGGGAATTAGAGTGATCCTATCCACATGAGGGAAGATTGCGGAACAGACAAGATCAGCTAAGGAACATCAGACGGTGCTGGGTCACATTGATGTATCAGTGGGGAAGGACATTGCGTGCTTTTAGGCAGGTGGCAAATAAAGGCACAAGGAGGGCGGAGGCTGGTGAAGTACTGTACAAGATGGGTCAAAGTGAGGCCATAGAGTTTACTAACTGGTGATGTCTCAGGGGTCTGAGCAGACCACTGCCACCATGACACCACAGAGGAGTCTGGAGTTTGCATGGAGGAGACTGTTGTGGCAGATGCAGGGCTAGGGGTGCAGGTAGTGGTTAATGCTGAGCCTGTGGGTGCTTCAGATGTTCTTTGAAGCCATTTTGTAATTCAAGAGAGTGCGAGTGATAGCCCGGGGGTCCGAAGGAGTAGAGACGGGTCTAAAATGTAGAGGTGGGTGGTGACTAGGTGCATGTTTCATGGAAGGGCACGGCTGGATTTTGCCCAGCCACTGGCTTGTATCCATGGCGCAAAGCGATGGCAGATCCTGGTTTGTCATCATGGGGTGACATCAGCTGTTTATAAGCAGGTAACATGCAAGGTTGATGGTGGAAGGCCAGGGCAGGGGGGTAGGCGGGGGGATGGGCTGCAATGACTGTTAGGTAGCTTGCTTTGTCACTTAGGTGTGTATAAAGGTATCCTCACGCGTGTTTTATTTTTTTTACTAGCACAAGCTGTGCATATTCGTTTAGCTGAGTGAGTGGAGAGTTAAATATTGCATTTTGATAGCTTTAAAGCACTGTATATGAGTAGAGAATTTGGCAGGAGATGCATACTCCTTTTTTAGGGTAGTCCCTATTTATCCCTGGCTAAAATCAGGGTGAGCGGACATGCAGAAGCTAGCAGAATTCAACTGCGGAAAAACCCGCACACTTTTCATCTCCTGTGAAGGTCCAAGTAAGCCATGAGTAAGCCAAGAAAATGTCAGCCATCCCTCAAAACGGCAAGTAATCCCATGTAATTAAAATGTATCGGTAGCAGCAGAAATAATAAACAACAGTATACACCAGACGCTTGGGATGGAGGAATGACAGATGGGATGAACGGAAGAGGATGAGGCCCTATAATGCCGTCAAACGCAGCTTCATGGCAGGGGTAATGAATTCTGAGGGGCCTCTGAAGGCGAGGGGGCTGAGGAGGGTGCAGCAGGTGGTGGTGAGTGTGGTGCAGCTTCTCTGGGGGAGCACATCTGCATGCATAGGTGAAATTATTGCGGAAGAAAAGGACCGTGTCAGGACATGAACAACCCACAGGTCTAGAGCAAACCGGGCAAAAAGAAGACGATGGCATTGAGTTAATGTTAATTGTCAAATTACACGTCTTTATTTTTGACAGAGTGGTGGTGGTGCTGTAATCTTTCCTAATTCCCGGTGAAGTCACTCCTCCAGAGAGGGGTCTCCAGATAGCTGGGGATTCATATCTTTGTCACATTGACACTTGTGGAAAGATGGTGGGTGCAGCTCCATGCAACATCCACCTCCAGCACTTGCATATGATGAGCCCTGTTAGGTAAAGGCACCCAGCTCCTTCATAGGGCTATGAGTGTCCCCTAAGACTTGCATGTAAACATGGAGGCTTCCATCCATCTCATGCCAGAAGCACCAGATTTAATAAAAGGAGGATCTCTACACAAGGAGTTGCGTGCGCATCTGTGTGTGTGTATATATACTCACATCCAATTCCCTCAGATTCAAGCTCTGGGCGGCAGGGCTCACGAACTACCTGAAGGAAATCACTGCAGCAGATCCTTCCGTGAAGTGCTGGATGCGCCTACAGGTTGCTCTGGACGAGATGCACAAAATGGTCCTGACGTTACCGAGCACGGGTCATGGGGATGACAATGATGCTGCTGTCGCAACCCTGAACAAGCACTTCCAGCTACAAGTCAACGCAGATTATGACGCTTTGTAATTGGCACAGCAGGCTTCAGGTGAATCGAGAGATGCCTTCACCACCACATAGCGAGAACTAGTCAGTACATCTAAAACGGGCAATCCCAAAGAAGAGGTGAGGCTGCAAATAATACAAGGATGTTACCATGCAAACCAATGCTGTCTGATGCTGAGAGGTCCAGGAGCGTCACTTGACTACATGATAAAGTTTGGAAGGTTGAACAATTCTCACACATGCAAGGCCACACACATGGGGGTGACCTAGCATGCAAGCCAATTAAACAAGAGAGAGAAGCTGCCTTAGATCCCGCATGGATAAGGCGTGTTCCCCAAAAGGAGACCATCAAGAACAAGAAAAAGGGAGTCAAAAACATCAGCGCTGTGTGGTAACTGCAGAGGATATCTCCCTCATAATGCCTCATGCCCAGATGACAACATTAAACAGAGACCAACGACAAATAAAACAAGCCTCAGGGGAGTTCTCTGTGAGTGGCGTATCAGCCCCCGAGGTGTGTTTAGCAAACATCAACCTGAGCAGTCAGCGATCTCACCAGAATTGTGGTCGTCATTCAACTCCTGGAAATTAAAGAGTTTATAGTCACTCAAGCCTCTGATGGTGTCCTGGCTAAGGATCAATTTTGGCAACACAAGCCCAGACTAGGGGTCTCCACACGGGACATCACGATTAAAGTCAAGCAGCAAGGGTAGGTGATTATATTTAAGCAGACTTGTATAGTGCCGTTTTTGTGGACTCGCTGTGCCTGGCTCTGTAAGGAAAAGGAAAGAGTGCATTAATGGGACAGTGAAAGGGGCAGATGCCAAACGCTTGGTGTTGACAGGTGCAGGTCAGAAGTATCCGGTGCCAATCTGCATTCTAATGATTTGGTGAAGAGACTTGAGACTATGGTATTCATAAAGAAGAGCCCAGGATCTGATATATTACAGTGCTTTGGGTCTAGTTAGCTGCTGACATGGGAGGGTGTGATAGGGCTAAAGAGGAGAGCCTAGTCATTGCTCAATTAGTGTTGATGTGCTTGATAAGTGTTGCTGATAAGCCTGTGGTGGATGTCTGTGGGGATTTGTGTGCGTAATGTAAGATGGTAGGAGATCTTGGGGGGTCTGTTAGTCAGATGCAGAGGGGAGTAGACATTACAAGGCAAAACAATCTGCTACCTTACACTCCCATCCCTTGCCTCTTGCAGATGGTTCCAATTTCACTAACTCACATTTCCACTGTCGAGCCCTCTCTCTCGATGTGCTCCATGCACAGCAAAACAATTATATGCGAGCTGGCAGATGTGGGGAAAAGGGCGGATTGGAAACCCCGCTCATTACCATTAGCCACATGCTAAGAGTTAAGGGGGGCAGAACTTTTCGCAAAGAGAAAGGGATGCCTGAAATTTGAGCACCTCAGGCACTCGTTTCACATTCCTTAGTATGTTGGTCGGCAGGCTGAGAGAGGCCTCAAACCTCACTCAGCACTCATGTGCTGTGCTCAGTGGCATACTGGGGCATTTGCCTGTGGGCACAGCAAGACATCTGCCAAGCATTTGTCAGGTGATCAGGGCAGGGGCAATAAACCTTGCATGTTTCTGTTAGAGGTCTATTCTGCAAGCTGCAAGCTCCTCTCACACTCGCAAGTCAGAGGGCAAAATGAAATATGTGTCGATATGACACGCCCCAATAAAGTCATTAGGAGGAAAAGACAAATAACCCCCAATATGGATGACATTATTGCTGATCTGATTGGTGCCAGCTGGTTAATCAAACTAGTCTTAAATGCAAGGTATCACCAACTTCTACTACACCCAGGATCCAAATACATGGCCATTTTCCCAACTCTTTAAAGTCAAATGGCTCAGCCCTGGGGTGTCCTCGCCAGAAGAGGTATTTCAGAAGAACACACGAGAGATAATCACGGACCCCCTGGCAGTGATCAATGCCAGTAATGATATCCTATATCTGCAGGGAATGAGAAGCAACACTAAAAACGATTTAGGGCTGGCTTGTGACAACTCCAGGGCAACAGACTGACTCTACATTGGAAGAAGTATGAGTTGTACAAAGAAAGGCTTACATTTTCCAGGCATGTCTTCTCAGACACAAAGTTTCTGCTGCCCCAAAAATGGTTCAAGATATCAGGTCTGCCTTGACACCATAAACCATTACAGAAGAATGCAGTTTCTTGCGTATGGTAACATGCTGTGGTCAAACGACCCACAATCTGCCGACTGAACCCTTAAGATGCTTAATAAGAAAACAGAGAATGAAGTGGACTGCCACTGAAGGCATGGCTTTTCAAAACATTAAGATGTACTGTCAGATGTAACAACTGTGTCCTACACTGATCTAAAATAAGACACTGAACTACTAGTGGATGGTAGCCTGTGAGGGCTGGGTGCTGCTCTGTCACTGAAGGAGACTAATGAAAAGTGTATGCAGGTGGCATATACAAGCTGGGAGTGGGTGCTCAAATGCACAGAACAATGATTTGCTCAGAAAGAAACGGTTGCCATTCTGTTGGGATGCTGACACTTCTTTTGCCTTTATGGTCATCCATGCACGGTGTTGATGGTCGTCTAACTGCTACAACCCCAGTTCACAGGATTAGCTCAAGAAATCCTCCCAAGGTTTGGAAAGTGGGCTCTTCAACTGCAAGAGTATCAATATAAAGTGGAGCACCAACGTGGTCTAACCCAGCTGACTATCTCTCGTGATACCCAGAACTGGCCACCGAAAAAGAGGGAAAAAAAGCTTAGGGGGACTGAAGAGCATGCCTGTATGTTAGTGAAAAATACTTTTCCAATTGCACTATCACTCATAGAAATAGCAACCACCATGATCCAAACCCATGACGGGCATACAGAGGAACTTGTTGGAAAATTATCACTGAACCTTTCAGGCCCACAAAGCAATTAAGGCACTCCCGAATGCCAGACAAAAGTTGTCAGTATCGCAGGAACGGGTGTTGCACAGTGAAACTCAAATTATCCTAGCCCAAATTTTTGTAAACCAAGCTGTCCAAGGATCAGGGAGAAAGTGTGGTTCCCAAGTCTTGAAGCACTTGTGCAAGTCAAAGTAGCTCAATGCCATTCATTGTCAAATCACAGGAAGTGGTAGGCCAGCTCCAATGATCCTTAATGGTTTTAGTGACACACCATGGGAAAATGTCAGCTCTGGCTTCTGTGGTGTTGGTGGATGAGCACTCTGGATATCCTTAGTATCCTGAGGGAGAGATGATATCATCCCTCACAGCAATCATGGCAATACACAAACTGTAGAAAATATTTGTCACTCACTGCCTTTTCAAGGAACATAAGATGGACAATGGTGCTCGTTTCCACGTTCAAAAAAGGAAGATCTACCTGAACACACCTGGAATCAAGCACCTCAGAAACATGCCCAAGGGAAAGTCTGAGAGCTTCATGTGAAAAATTAAGAAGGCCCTTCAAAATGTTTTCCAGCATTAAACTGATCTTGAACAAGCAATCTACCAGTTGTGACAGGGTCAGTAACCTTTGTCATCATTGTGGTCGTAGTCTGCGCAACAGGCGGCACAAAGTTAAGGTGGCTTTAGCTGAATTTTCAGGGTTTTGTTGCACTAAGTTCTCACCTTAACGTCCCTGCAACTAAAGTTTTTGCTTGAATTTCAAAGGTTTGTTACAATGTATTGCTCACCTCAACGTCTCTGCAACTTAAGTTTTTTCATTGCTCGTGCAGTATATCAAATTAAATATTAAAAATACAAACAATTACACTAAGCAAAACACGGTATTATGTCTACAAAGAAAATAAAACTAAAAGGCAATTTGACAAGGACTTTTATAAAATACGTACCTGTATGTGTACTGCTCATGCATAGTTATTGAACTGTTATTTATTCAAAAATACATATTTACAACACAGGATGTGTCAATCGTCAAAATATAGCCGCCGCTACAGAGGGGTTGTGTGCATAACTACCTGAGCCGTAGCTACTACACGTCCACAAACACATGATGTGTCATTTGTCCTAATATAGCTGCAGCTACAGAGGGTTGCTGTGGATGTCTACCAGCGAATAGCAATGCAGCAAATTATAACAACAGCACCCTCAACCAATTAGAAACTACAACACACACATCATACATACCCCACTCATACAAACACAGCAATGAAAACTATGTGGCTATAGACAGTTGGCTGTTTTGATTGCTGGCTTTTGGAGATAAACTAAATATTACCATGGACCTAGGTTTGACAAATGTTACAATTGAATGGTTTTGAAGGCGAGGAATGCAGTGGTTTCAATTCTTCAAAAATTGTTACGTCTGAGAAGTACATGGCACCCAGATATCATACTCATTTATTGTGGAGGCAATGATTTGGGGAATGTACGTGGGGTGTCCCTTAATTTAATGATGAAACAAGACATGGAAAAACAAATGGAACTATTTCCTCACAACATCTTCATCTTTTCCATTCTAACTCAGAGGCAACAATGGAGATGGACCACCAGATATAATGGTAAAAGTCGGAAATCCCAGAGAAAGTTTAATAAAGCAGTTTCTGCATTCATGACAGATCACAACCAATTATGGATTTCGAACAACAACATACAGGTCTACATGATCAATTTCTATAGGCATGACGGAGTACACCTAACCGATGAAGGAAATGCAGTGTTCCTTGATAGCATCAAAACAGTACTCCTGACGTGCTAAAGTTCTACACTCAGTTTCCCCCAAACAGTCCTTGTAAGGGATACTTATCATGTATAAATACACAAATACAAAAGAAATAATAACAAAATAATGTTTTACTATACCCGCGGCTACAGTTAATTTGCTTTTATTATAGCCGCGGTTACAAAACGTTAGTTGAGAAGGGGACTGACTTTAACTTTTATACTACTATACAACTTAAATAATCAGTATAGGACAACAATCTTCATGTACTTATATGAAATAACTGAAAAATAATAAAAATATGTAACAATAAACTAGGTAGGCTAACATTCCACAGCCACACAATATAAAACCATAATTGAAAATATCCACCCTAAAATGCATTCTATTGTACATCTAAAACCACACTACAATTCCTCCTTTTCATATTAATTTTGTTAAACTATTTTCTTCTTTCTCTCCAATGTCTCACATGCTCAAAAGTCTGAAAACACACATCCAAAATAAAAAAAAATACTCTCTAATACCTACCAAGTCTCTGACCATGGCCTTTGGCCAGGGATTTTTCACACTTGACAAGACTACACCTAACCAAAGAACTTTCAAAAAATATACAACACTGACACCCCAAACTATATAGCCGCGCATACCAAACTACACATACCTGCGGCTATCTGTAGTCCTTTGTAGCCTCGAATACAGCAGCGAATACCATCAAAATGGCAGGAAAAAATGCTTCCCTGCTGCCCCAGGCCCTCAGCAATTCATCTGTGCCTGCTCCCCTCACTGCCCAGACGACCTCCTCACCTCCTCTGCCCTCTCTCTTTCACCCCAGAACACACGCTGCTTCTGTGTCGCAGTTTGCATCGAGATGTCGACTATTTGCGGCTATAGCCGAGGCTAAAGAAAGCTTTGTGCTGCAAACTCGGTCCCTACGCATCCTACAACTCCCAAATTTCACCCAGTGCCCTCTGGCAATCCCCCCACCTCTACCCTGATGACATTTATATGTTGTTTGACCTACAAATTGCTTTTTACTGCGTTTCATTTTCCCATAACCCTGGCTATAGCTGCAAATATCTCTTGCATCGAGGGAAAAACAAGATGGCAGTCATTTCATTTCTGAAAACCATGATCCTGCAATGCACCATGGGAGATATAACTATAGTCTTTGTGGGGACAGGGGCAACCCCTTCTCCGTCAAATTTTAAAATAACCACATCACTAAATAACCATAAACCACATGTTAAGGATTTCAATCAGTCAATACACCCGGGTCTCAGCCTAGCATGTAATGCACAAATGAAATACTTACTTATTGTGTCTATAGGTTCAATATTCTGAGTGATATACCACTCATATCACACCCCTTCTCAAAATACCCCCAGGTCACAATGGACCAGGAATCAGGCTGGTTGGTAAAGGTAATATTTATTTATTTATTTAAAATTCAAATCAAACATATGTTTTAATATATGGGGCAGCAATCACTAGTCTGCTCACAATACAAATCAGAAAGTAGGTAAGGCAGTTGAATTCACTTATAGCAACACAGAATATAAAATATCATAGAAAAGAACAGTTTTGGCTTGTTGAAAAGATAGCACTTAAGTTAAGATTTTCCCCTGCAAATGTCACAACTCACAAAGAAGCAATTCTACACAGATGTAAGTAAGCAGCAGGTATTCAGGAATAAAGAGCAGTGTACAATATTTGAATACAACCTTCCCTCCCCAAACAAGAGAGAAAAACGGTTTGGAATTTTACACTTTTGAAATGACACTTGAAAAATGGCTCAGCAAAACAATGAAAAGTGTGCAAAATCCTTAAATCAAGATAAATCTCTATGGGAGCAACACTGAAAATATGCTAACAATCATAAGCTTTAGGATGAGCAACACTTTGAATCTTTATGGAAGTTTGGAAATAATTGGAATTGAAATCACATTTGTAAAACTTTTGCAGAAATGCGAATTCCCACCTAATTTTCACTAAACGTTTTTTAAGAAAAAGGGGTCAAATACATTGTTTTTGGATGCGGGATGTAGCTAAAGGTCTTTTGTTTAAGTCAGAATTGAAATGAAGTCTCTAGCTATTATATCAAGGAAGTTATGCAAGTTTGAATGAGAGATGTTTTTGGAGAATAAAGGCGAGAAAAAGAAAAAAGAAATCAATTTTTACAATGACAAGTATGCTCTACACAAGGGCACTCAGGCTGGTTACCAGTTTGAAACACAGTAAGCTCTAGAGTTGATCTGCGGAACCAACCCCAGCGCCTCCACGCCCGCCCTGCAGGACTCAGTCCGATTACCAGAGTGAGGATTAAGGGTTTGGGATTTCACAAGACAAATGGATTTTAAAGAAGTTATCACTAGCACAAGGAATCAAAGGCAAAGTTTCAAGACTGGGGTGACAATACTACAAGTTCTTAAGTGGATGGGTTATAGATTGGGATAGGACAATGTAAGGCAGTATATAGGCGCGTTACAAATAACATATCATATCATAACATATCATATGGTTTACTATGATTCCTAATGAAACTTACAGTCCACTTTAAATTAAGATTTTTGGACCATCAACGGCACTGGTCATCACGGATCGGGTCTACGGACAGCAGGGCACTTCTGGCGGGATCGGTCAGCTGAGCAGTTCTGGTCAACTGGACTGGCACCTTAGACTGGACTGGATTGGATTGGCCCTTCTGGTTGCTGTACACTGTAGATCAGTGGGATGGCGAGTTTCAGCAGGCAAGCATTAATGGTAGCAAGCCAAACTTTTTCAAATTGCTTCCCTTGGGTTTGGGATGGTTTCAGTATTTGGGCCTAGCTGAAAAAGAGTTCAGCAATGCTGAGGCCTTGGCTTTGCAAAGAAATCAGGAACAAGATGGAGAATTCAGGTACAAGGCACCACGCGGAAATCAGGTTGGAGTCAGGAATCAGTGTGTGTCTGTGTGTTGTGAGGTTCCCTTATTTATCCTGCCAAATGGCATCAGTAAGTTTATGGTAGTGGAAGACTTACAACTCACACCCACAAGGCTATGATTGGTCAAAGGTACAGTTCCTGCCTTGCTTTTTGCTGGTTGGATGACAGAAAGAGTTGTCATGTTTTAGGTTCTCTTCTGGAAACTTCCCATGGTTATTGGGACCAAAATTTAACTTTTCCACAAATACATATTTATGTACTTATGGCGTCTAAGAAAATTGGATACATAAATTATATATTTCGTGGGTCTCCTTTACATCTAACTCCCAAGTCGGTGGGACCTGGACTTGTCTTTCTGTGGTATTTTGGCAATTTTAATCATAAAGGTTTGGCCTAGGAATTCCTAATTCGGTACATATATGTGCAATCACCCCTAGAACATGGGTACACTATATTAGATTTGCATCATTAATAGTTTCTGCGCAATTAGTCCTTTTTCATAACTTCAGTTCTTTATGCAGTAAGAAATCCTACCATGTTTTCAAATGGCTAGCCTAAATTCAGAAGATTTATATGTATGTATTTTTCACTTGTTTACTTATTTTTGCTGCTAAGTTAAATGTCTTGAAGTTCAGTGGCAAATAAGCATTTGAAATCAAAAAATCACATGTCAGGTTTATTTTCTTCCTTCCCAAGTGGGAGCAAATGCAAGTCCTTTGAAGTTCAATGAGAAGCCTCCTCCTGGAGAGTGGAACACCCTGCCCCTCCCCTGGAAGGGTGAGTGTCGAAGCCTGCTATTGTCCTTGCCTGGGGCCCAGACGAACGTCTAATGAGGTCCCTTGTTATGAGTATGCGAGGCCTCCCCTCAGCAATTAGCCTTTCCTGCCAGCAGTGAAGTGTCAACCCTTCCCAGGCTAAGGACTGTCAGAGCAGAATATTTTTTTGAATAGTTAATTAACTCAAGACTGGATTTAACTTTAAGTTTCACCTAAATCTTTCATTTAAACATATAAAATGAACACAGTTTATAGGTGGATTTTAACATTAGCAATCCTTTGACATTTCTTAAAGAATTAAGCCTTTAAACAAAAACATGCTTTCACAACAGGCGATTTTTGCACTTCATTCATAAAAAGCATATTAAACTGAGTTCTTTTAAATCTGATTTTCCTCTGTAACACATACACATTTTATTCAGCATCAGTTCCTCCCTTGAGTGCTGGGATTGTTTGCAGTCTGGATAAATGTATCCTGCCTTTGTTTCTTTCTGCACAGTTGATTCTGTTACTTGTTTCAGTTTTAGCCACGTTTTTCCTTATGAAATGAAAATAAAAGTTCCTGGGTTGCTTTTTCCTTAGATACATTTTATAGAGCTGTCAGTCAATGAGGCCCGGTTCCTCTGAGCCACACTGGATGATCCTGGGCATTTCAGTACCCTTTTGATCTCAATAGAAATTAATGGATCTAGCACCAAAACAGCACTTTTTAAGGTTGCAAAGCTAACATTTTAAAATGCATTTTTGGTTTTCAGCACATTCTGCTGCTTTACTACATGTTGAATGTGGCAGAGCCCACTGGCATGCTCCTGCAGTGGTAACTGTTTTCACCCCCCCCTGACTGTGTGTGGCGGGGTCTGCAGCCTTTTCTTGGATGGCTGAGCAAACACAGTTTTGAAGATTGTGGCGCGCACAGGAGTCAGCGCATCCATTTTGGGCTGTTTCTTTCACCATTTGTGAAGTGATGCAGTGGGGCACATTGGAATGTGTCAAAATATCACATACACAAAAGTATTGCGAGTCAACGCTTCGTGCCCAAGTTGTTTCGGACCTGGTCCAAAGCCATCCAGCGATTCAGGCTGTGCTCTTTGGCATGAATTGACATTTTTTTGTCTCTGGGAAAATAAATTGGAAATAGGCCCAGCAATTGAAGTCACCTCAGGGTGTAGGAAGTGTGTGTGTGACATCCCAAAAGGGTATCTACTTACTTAACTGAAGGCTTTTATTGCTGAAGTATATTTAAGTGTTGCATATTGCCCCCCTTCTAAAGAAGGCTTATTTTAAAACTGACTGTTAAATTAATAAATAATTATTTTAATAAATAAACCTTGAGTGAAATGTTATTTGAATACCTGTCACTGTAAAACTCTATGTTACAACCCTACAGCTCACATTGACCCCTCTTGAGATAAGCCTGGCTGCTCAGACACTCTACCAACTTGTGTAGTACAGGCCTACACCAAAAGGTGGGTTACTTATTGCCAAGAGGACAAGTTAGGTGTAGTCTCCCACAGGATTACTACATACACCCTTGCCTAACAGGCTGTGACCACCAGGGGGAAAATTAATCAAATATACAGATCTGTGATGTGGAACTTAACAAAGACTGGTACAGTGGAGGGAAATGTGGGCCCCGTTCGAGACCCAACCATTCATTGTTATTCATCAGCAGAAAAGGGACCACGATAATGGCCACCAGAAGTAATATCCAGGTGGCCAGAAAGGTATATTGGAGCACACAACCTTCTGGTATCCCCACTAGTGGAAGTGAGGGCGAGAGGGACAGTCTAAGGAATTCTCTCCCTAGGTCTGAAGTAGAAGCAATTGGAGTCATGGACCCCATGGTGATTACCAATACAGAGATCAAGTGCTGCCTTTGACATTGGTAGAATCGACACCATGGGTACAATCTACACTGATATAATAGAGGTTTTCCCAACCTTCTGTATGGCTTTGAGACTATGACACTGAGGGAAGGGGAGTCTCTGAAGAATGACATGAATCGTCGACTCAAAAACTATTTAGGGAGGATTGTTATGTATAAGGCACATGTCCCCTTGAAAGAACTACGGGTGTCTACTCAGACTAGCATGCAAACATGCTGGCACTCTGTCAGATGTCTTATGCACTGAATACTATAGAAGGCGTATTCCTACACACATGCAATACTCCGACACAAAGACCCAGTGTGTGCATTTGTTTGTTTGTTCACTGCTATCAGTTTAAATGCAAGGTTCTTAGCCCACGCCTTTCTAGAGAACCCAACAGTCTGCAAGGAAGGGTGCAATGTCCACGATGATTCTTCCTGTCTTGTTGCAAGCACTTGGTGTAGGACACATTTCACATCCAATCAGAAATGTATTGATTTTGGAGAGCAAATTTCAAAAGAATCACAGTACATTTAGTAAACATTTTAAAAGACCGGTCCAGAGTGGAAAACACTACTGCCTTTGCTTTGTAGAGGAGGATCCATGTACCCCCACTGTAACTGCCCCGCCTACATTACCTGAAAAGTATGAACCAAAGTATGTGACGTATACTGAGCAGGTAAACCAGCAAAGAGAAGAGCGGGGGCTCTGTGCAGTACCCATAAGAATACCTATACCTAAGAGAATATGGGAGGTAAAGTACCCATTGAGGAAACCATACCTGCATACAAGACAATATGATGGCCATTTGAACGAGATTCCTGAAGAAGAAAAGAAACTAAATGACAAAGATGAATGGTGACGTCATACAAAGTTGAATAGACACCCATATAGAAAGATAACCAGACCAGAGAGGCAGATGATTTATAAAGAACATAGAAGCATCAAGGATAAGTGACATCTTGGGATCAAGATGAAGAGACTTATGCCACAGACCTGATGAAGATACTTAGTTAATTTAAACATGTACAGATGCAATGAAACGCAAGCAGCAAAGCAATCATGAAGCTAGCCACATGCTTTTAAATAGTTAGACCGCGGCAAGCACCAACATATACATATATACCTCTATAGATGGACAAGTAAAGGGTGGATGTTTCCACTACGTATAAAGCAGTACTGAACAAAGCAAGAAGGTATCATTTCAGTGTCGCAGTTAAGAAAAGTAATTATATTAAATAGAATAAAAGTTCAGCTAAGGAGTTCACTGAGCCAAGAAAGCCAAAGTCTTATCAAACTGGAATTGGCTGACATTGGATACAATTAACGTGAAAGAACATAAGCTCCAGTTCAGAAAGGTCAAGCAAAAACAAAAGACGTCAGAGGACTATTGAGAATAAAATCAAATACGCGAAAAGGCTCAATTTCATGGTGTCCAGTCACCTGATGGAAGAAAGTTGGATGGACGAGATGATCACACCTATGCACAGAAGCCGGCTGGTGCCCATACTCCTTAAAAATTCTCAGAGAACAGTACAAACTCAAGGCCAACTTCAAAGCGCTAATTGACACTGGACCATTGAGATGATGATGGATGATATGCTTATTGGTGGGAAGCTGGTGCAAAGACGGGCTCACCCACACCTGGTTGTTCAGTCTGCATGCTGCTTACGTAGTTTGAAAAGTACTGACGGGTGTTAGAAGCCAACCAATTGTAGGAGACCACGTAGTTGGGGGGTCCTATAGCTTGTGTGGCCAATGGGATGTCGTACATTTAGTGACGTTCATAGTTGCTATTTTGAAAGGAGGGCTTAGTTGCCCCACCTGATGTTAAATATCCAATTATTTCTCTCCGTTACTCTATAAAGATATGGAACCTGTGCTTAGTTATTCACTAGAACCAATCCCACCTCCCTGACGGGTGTTAGAAGCCAACCAATTGTAGGGGACCACGCAGTTGGGGGTCCTATAGCTTGTGTGACCAATGGGACGTCATACATTTAGTGACGTTCATAGTTGCCATTTTGAAAGGAGGGCTTAGCTGCCCCACCTGATGTTAAATATCCAATTATTTCTCTCCGTTACTCTATACAGATATGAAACCTGTGCTTAGTTATTCACTTAGAACCAATCCCACCTCCCGTTAGGTTTTTGTAGTTTGCCACATAGGATGATGTTGCTAATGACGCAGGTCAACACGTCAATTATGACCAGTTACGGGTATAAGAACTCTGTTTTTTTATGAAGTAGTTAGAGTCAGAGTATCAAGCTATTGCTGATGTTCGTTGAACTCCCTGTTTTAGATACTTGATATTCAAACAGACAAACTTTTGCCAAACTATTTGTGTCATCTTGATTATTTATGTATGAATAAAATCTGCATCCCCATCTATCTCCGGGGTACCGCCAGTCATCTTAAAGGGCTGTTTGAACACCCAGCACAGCCTGTTCCAAAGTTGCCAACAGCTCACTGATATTGAGCAGCAGATGTCTAGCCCCCTACATACTTGAGTTTAGGTGCTTGAGGTTCGCACACATCCTAATGGTCTTATTCGGTTTGTGCGCAGTCACTACTGGTGAGAGCCATTCAGGTGACTATGGATTGATTGATTTTATTCTTGCCCTGTCTCTTGAGATCTTTTTCTAACTCAACCTTGACATCTACTGGTACAGGCCTTACCTTATGTATGATGGGGTTGGCTACCCTATGTAGGCTAATCCTATGCTTGAAGCCAATATTATCTTTGAATATCTCTGTATAATCTTCCTTCACGTCATTCGGATCCCAGTGGATATTAAGCAGAAGGCCGAGTATGGAACATGCTTTCCCTGGGTACCGTATTATCTGTAGGGCAACCCGATCATCCAATTTAACAACTCTGCCCCCTTTCAGCTGAATACAATTTGCATACTACATCTCATCCCTTGAACTTGAAGATATGTTTCCTAGTATGTATAAGGGACCCCTACTATGTGGGCCTGAGGCAGGTCGATACTCCTGTCAAACTGTACTTTCTCATACAATTCACAATCTACAGGGGTATGTGGTGACCCAGAGACCAAATTCATAATGACGTCTGTGCTGTTGATTCCCACAAAGTCCCATGATCTTTGCTTCCTTGACCCAAACACTTAGAATAATATTGTCTTCAAAATAACTTAGTACATGCACTGTCCTGATCTTCAGTTGTTGTACCTTGTCACAAATCCACACATAGTGCTCTTTGATGCTGCATGGGAGAATTCCGATTTGAGCGCCGGGCACTCCCATTCCCTGTTTTTTCCGCAAGCACAACACCCTCCTATGTGAAGTGTTTTCTCTTTGGAAGTCGGATGTTCCTGTGAAGATCCGTTGTTTTGTTTCTCTTTGTCAAAATGAAAAAAAAGAAGTTGGCTGTTTCTTGATTTCAACACCATACAGATTACCCACTCATCAGTTTTTGTTTCCTTATAAAACTTGTATCAGACTGTTTTCTAAGCAGAATACTGTAAGCTCATCGTTCATTAGTAATGAAAATAGAACAGCCTACACGTGCGGTATCCAATAACATGCAGCAATGATCATAAAAAAGTGCTCCTTCCATGTCTCTGATGTTCACCTAAACGTATAAAGTATATGTGCATATACATTTCATCCAGCCTACTGTCACAAAGTTGATCAGCCAGTTCTGTGTTTTTCCAGCGGGCCCGAGTTGACTAGGGGAGTTGCCTGAAGTGCAAGTGAGTCAGTAAAGACCTCGCTAATTTACTTTGGAGCCAAGGTAAATATTCTTTTACTCTTCGTGCCTCTTCAGTGGGAGATACCATTTTAAGATTGATTTTGTCTGCCCAATGCGTTCTCTCAGCTTGATGGCCGATGTCTGAAACTTCGCTTGAAGCAAAGACTCCCCATTTGATAGGACAGATTGTGGCGTAGGAAAACACTGTTCAAATCCTAAGCATGATTTTGAATGTATAGAGTGTAGCAACGATATCTCTTGTTTCCTAGCATCAAATATTTGAGATTATTAGTAGGGGGAGATTGTTACTAGTCGATGAAAGTGGTTGCAGATTAAGAGTAACGTGTATGTATTTCACTCCCTTTTCCTCTTAAGGGCTGAGGATTAATAATACAAATTATTATATTAAATCTGGTGTTTTATGTTTCCGGTAGATGACAGAGGGAAACAGGCCAACTGAGAGAGTGGGGTTGTAATTGGGGGGGGTCCCACTATCCTTCGGCTGATGAGGATCCTGGTTCTGGATGTTAGAGGAACCTCTGAAGATATGGAAGTAAAATGAGTATGATCCCAGGGAACGTGATGTGTCCCTATGATCCGCTTCCCCCTAATCTCCTTGTGTCCCTGGAACCTGGAGGTGTGGAACGCCGGGGAGTTTGGCAGTTCAAGGTAGTTAAATTCACTGCTTGGATGAAGATACCAGTGTTTTCCTCTTTCCTTGGGTTCCATGTGATTATGTCGCTGTGAAAAAGTCACCAGGTAGGTAAGTTTTTTCTGCCCCCCCAAAATTCTTTCCCCAAAAATTTGATGAGGGCTATAATTCTATACTATTACCTCCAATTCTAGAATATTTGGGAGAAATTGTTTGATTGTCTGAAGGGTGCATTTTTAAGGAAATGTCACCACCTGAGGGCCATTTCATTGCAACATTATCACTGGATACCTTTCCTGCATGGTCCCAATTTGTGTACTAGGTGATTACTGACTGTCTCTCTTGGCATCTGAACATCATTCTTTTCTCTTTCTTCTATAAAGCCTTTCTTCTATAATGGCTTTATTTCTTGGCAGGTGTCGACTAGTGAAACAAGGAGCGGGTAGACTGGGATTGTTGCTTAAATGCAGGAAAGCTTAAGCGTCCTGTAGAGTATGCGTACCAATGTCTATTTCTTCTTCTGCAGATGATAAGAGTGGGCAAGGAGCAGCCATGGTGAGCTAGAAGGAGGTGGGATCAGGTTGGTTCTGATTACGGTTTGCAAGCATGGATATACCTCTTCTTTAGCAAACGCACAGCAAAGTCTTCTCTTCTTCCTAGATGGAGCGGAATGGAAGAGCAATGTACTGTGATGGGGAGCTGGATGGAGGAACCACAGTGGTGGCAGCGAAAGGTAAGCTAGATTCTCTTGCTTGTACCCGGTAATGTGAGGTATGGGTGATTCTTGCGGAGCGGGTTACAGGCTTCAGAGCAGAGCGGCGGAACTGGTGAGCGCATCAGCAGTCAGTACGTTAAGCACAGAGTGCTGGTGAGCATGGCTTAAGTAGCCTTGATCCCAAAATGTCCCCTAAATTGGCATTACATCACGTGTGGCCCCTGTGCATGCTGGGTAATGTAGTTCCTATCTCCTGGCCTACCAGTTCCCCACTAATAAGGCCTACTTTGCTACCCTGGGCCTTGGGATTCCCTGGGATGGCTGTGGCCGTGGACCCCAGGGACTTGGGACAGGACACAATACATTCAAAAGCAAATATCTAAAATTTAACTAAATCAGATGATCATATGTTAAGGAGTACAATGATATATCCTTAGCTCATTTGGCTAGGAGCCCGGAACAGGCATGTGTAGAAAGGGAAATTACATCACATTTGGATTATTTTTTACTTTAATGTGTGCAAATTAAACCTTAGCAGATGCTGAAGGCAGGTTTCCAGAACACTAAGTGCCCAGAAGCCCCATCCTACCACGTAGGATATTCCAAAACACTGCCCCCCTTTCCACACAAATACTTTCGCACAACACAAAAGACAATGGACTAACACCAGAACCGTTTACCTGATGTATCCCAATACCAGGGCCAGGCAAAGTCTGGCAATAGACAATCACATCCTGACTTATTATTTGTGAACACTTTCTTCTTAATTTTGATACCCTATCCCACACTCTTTCTGTAATTAGTTGTAAGGCATTGGCAATAGGTTTTCCTTAGTATAGGCCCTTTTATTTTGACACAACGCCACTAGGATTGCCTTATTTTTCATTTGATGGTCGACGCTTGGTCCCATCTTTGATTTAGGTTAAGTTTAGGTGTCTTTCCACCCTGCATTTATAGTTCAATAAACATCCTTGAACTGTGATCACTTTACAAATTTACAAGACCGTTCCTTTCTCAGTGAACTTGGGGTGATAACTTTCCACCCCTGGATCTCCCTCGGCCAGGCTCGGATCCACTGAAGACAAGGGGGACACTTCTGTTCCCCTTGTCTTGTAATACTTCACGCTATCACAATTCTTAATGTCTTTTTAAACAGGTTTTCGCCTTTGTCCCTGGTTGTCGGCTTCCCTCTGTCGGGTTAGCTCTCACTGATTTTTGTAACACATGTACTTATCTTCACCATGCAGGATTCACTTCCCTTAGCTTTCACAGTTCTCTGTCGGTCAAAGGCTTTCTACAGTACAGAGGATTTTACGAGACCCCTGTATGACCACTTTTCGTTCTTCGCCTCTTCCCAAGGCCTTCTGGTTATGATAGTCCTTACCGTTGGGTAATAGCCCAGAGTTTCCTGCGTGAACACCCACGTGGTGCCGGACTCCTCTGTATCTGGTTTTCCCCCCTCTTTCTTAATAGTTTCCTTTTGCTTTTTAAAGTTCAATTTAGCCTCTGGCTACTTTTCATTCAACACAGTTCGATTTCTTATCGACACTACCCTCGACTCATTGGCTGTGATGAACTGCTTTGCTTTCTGATGTCTTGGAGTCATGGTTTGTACCACAGAGACCAGTGTCTCTCCCTGGCTTGGTAATCATTTTCGGAGGGGCTTGGGTACCAGGCACATCTGTTGCAATACACATTGGCTATTGTTTGCGGACTTATCATTTCCTCTGCGAAGTTCCCTCTGGCCTTGGTCAGAAAGGGCAAGGTCTACTCTCTCCTGGTCTCCCTCTTGGTCTGGGCCTTCTTTCTACTCCTTTTGTTCTGCCGTGTTGAGTTAGCTCTTACGTCGTGCGGTCTGCCTTGCTTGTCCTGTGCTCTTGTTCTCCACCTTCTATCCCTCTGGGGAAGGGAAAGGACTGTCAGGTGTGTGTGATTCTGGTCTATTGCCTGGCTTTGCCTGTCCCTGGTATTGGGATACATCAGGTAAACGGTTCTGAAACCAAAAGTGTTGAAAGAAGGGGGATGCCGCGTGTTGCCCATCAGTGCCCCGCTCCCACTCCCCAAGGACCCCTCATCGAGGTGATCCTCCCTCACTGATCCATCCCCAGGAACTGGATCCAATAGGGATGGCCACTAGCGTTCCCGGCACCTACATGGAACGCGGAAGGGTGAGTAAGTGGGGTGGGTGGGGTGCAAGTTAGAAATGTGGAAAAGGGGGATAGAGTGGGGGTAAGGGGCAGTGGACATGGGGGGAGAGTGCACTTACCTTCATCCCAGCGAGGAAACATGGCAGCCTCCCACTTGGAGGAGGCACAGAGCAAATCTTTACAGGTGTGGTAAAGACTCTGTTCTCCTCATTGGTTGGGAGGTTGCCAGACCCCCCTCGTCCGGTACTAATCTTAATTAAACATTCTTTGGCTTCCATTATCAACACATTCAGAGAATACTTGTAATTATAGTCTGACAATATGAACCTGATGCTGAGGATAGATGAAAAACAAAAGTTCAACGAACAGATTCCCGGCTGTATATCAACAATTCAGGATAGGGTGATTGGAAACAGCATCTGTTTCAACACCTGCTGGTTTGAAGTCATGATTACAGGTATACACTGACCGGAAACACTATCTACTGAAGTGCTAATCTTGTTGGGCAAACCCCTCCAAACAACATGAAAAAACAATTTATGTTTCTTTTCGACAATAACATACCTTTTACCCCACAGATATACTAACTGACCAGGATCTCCCACTTCCAGATGAATTACCTAAATAAATATACCCCTCACCTCAAGATGAGCCACAGAATCAGATTAACCCAAATCCTGGTTCTGTCCAGCCTTGAAAACTGCAAGCGATTATATGCTGGCCTCCGGAGGAGAATTATCACCAGATCCAACTGGTTCAGAATAGGGGAGCAACGATGACCATTTGATTTAAAGCCCATGCACACATCATTACTGTGATAGAAACTATCCACTGGTCGCCGGTTCAAGATGTTATGCAAAGCTTAGAATCAGAAGATATTCTGCAAAAAAGTCAATTCTACCTGTTGAACCTGCTGACGTAGTGTCATCCACCGAGAGCCTCCTACAACTACACTTTGGCTCACAGCATTCCTGCAAAAAACACGAACTGGCGCAAGGCGTCTGTCCAAACAAACGACCAACTTTGAAAGAGCAAGAGGATCTACTATAATCTAGAGAGGGTCAAAATCACTCCTCCTCAAATAGGCTATTGTCTAAACTAATGACCTCCATATTGGTCCACCTGACAAAAGCAGCTGACGTCAGACACCACAGACTGTGAAGGAGACTCAGGAAAGATGAAGGAACTCTAAAGTCTCCTTTGAAATCCTACCTGTTGCATCTCCCTACTGCGCCCAGCCCTTCCTTCGTTTCCTTACGCCCAGAAGCGACCCGTTTCTAAGCTTTGTGCGACATAAACCCCAATAAATAAATAAGTGAATTAAGCAAGTACATTGGAAAAGCAAATTGTGTTGGCAAACATTTTATGTTGGAGGATTGACTAATTGCTCTAACTTGAATTTCTCTAATGGAAAGCTTTATTGTTACTGAGTGCAGAAAACTCTTACCTGATAGGGTGAAGCTGACTAATTTTCGACTCTGTTGATTGGCAGAAGCACTTTCATCCATACCGTCGGCCCCCATCTGATAAAAGGAGAGCACATATGCATTAATGAATATCTAAGAAGATTTCCTTTGTGCTGAAGCTAATGAAGAACCAGAGATACTTGGAAGTAATACCCCTTTGTAAGCATCTTCTGAATAAGCTGTTAGAAGAAACATGGGTGACAAGTCGATGTTTGCGGAGGGGCCCTTCCTGGAGCCTGGATCTGTAAGGCATCGGGGGTAAAATGTGACCATCCGATTCAGTGAGGTGCATCCAAGTGACCACATATATTCTTAAAAACGTACTGTAGCATATCACCAATACATTCCTTTGTTCTTATAATGATTTATACATAACCACATGTAATAAGCTTAATTGTCTCTTATCGGAGCAAGCAGTGACTGGCTCTCCATTTTTCTTGAAATAATTGTGCATCACTAAATTGGATGCGTCCTCCCAAATAAGCCTATGTTAGACAAGGCTTTGGTGAAGGGAAGCAGCCACTACATTAACCCCAGGGGAGTGTGGCTGACTTAATGGGATGCAGCTTCTCAAAACACTCCTTTTCTCGTCCTCCTTCCATCTCCCCAGCTAAAGTCCCTCTCTGCCTCTTGACTGGCTGCCTGGTTCCGTCAGATTCGAACAGTGCACCAGGCCCCCTGCGACCAGTCTACCCCTGCACTTGGTCTCCCCTCAACTCCTCCTTCCCCCTCAACCTGCAGTTGCCCTTCCGAGCTTCCTCCCCCGGCACTATCCTGGCCGGGCCTGCACACCTCAAGCCCTTCCAGCCCGTTCCTCGCACTTAGCTTGTGGACCTTCTTTCCCCTGCACAATCTGCGCTCCCTTTCTCTGTCCACCTGGCTGCCCCTGGCACTCGCTTACCCCACAGGTCCTTCCGCCCTAACCAACACTTCCCCCTCCCCTCTCCCCTGCACTTCTCGTTACTGCACTTGCACAATCCGAATGTAACAAGGCCTAGTAGGACCGTTATTGCTTTGTCTCCCCCCCCCCCAGTCTTGTTGTGCCCTGAAGCACATTGTGTATAGGTGCATTATAAATACCTAATAAATAAATAAAATACAGGATAGTAATTTAGAATGAGGATATGCCTACGGTATGCACAGTTTAGAATGAGCATATGCCTGCGGTATGCACAGTCAGATACTGTAGATGAAATAACAAAGTAAGTGGATCCTATGGCAAACATCATTGTACCAAATAGACAGTGGCACACAGATGCACACCGGGGGCTGTTTTAGGGCAATCCACTGGCAGGAGTGTCCAGTGGCCAGAGTGAGTCATACTATGGATTGAGGCCATTTGTAAACCATGTACTAGGTCCATAGCATTGGAACACTTATCAGAAACACTTGCAGCCTCGTTTAGTTTGGATTCATATACCATCACAACTTGCAGTAGCAGGGATGGCCTAGGTCATTTAGAGCCATGCGGACCCTCCAGTTATTCCCCATTTGGAAATCCATTGGACTCCAAGAGTATAGGTAATTTCTGCGGGTGGTAATGGTTTTGTGTGGCGGATGATTCCACCGCACAAAAAGCCAGGTGGATTTTGCAAGTGTAATTTTGAAACGCTATATTTAGCAGTGTGGTAAAAGTGGCGGTAACGCTGTTACCGCCACTTTTTTACCACACTGTCAAAACTGTAAATGAGGCTCTTAGTCTATTGAAAAATTGGGGGTGAAGAGGGGGTTTCATGCCGCCATCAGGACATGCCACAAGCTTTAGCAACCCACTAGGTTTAGCAACAATACGCAATAGGCATGAAAGAAAGACTTTCCAAATGTTTAGCAAAGCAACTCCAGCTCTTAGCATCAATTATTAGCTTGTGGCTGTGCTGGTCCAAAAACGACCTGATCTCTATGATCTATACTTCTCTATTCCATGCAATTCTCCTTAAAACTCATAATGCTGCTAAATACAGCTCTTATTGAGATATTAATTCATTATTCATGTTAATGGCTTTTGCTGAGCAGGGGTTAAGCCGGGTTAGGCATCGGAGAGCTACATAATGTTTCTGTCTCTAATAAAGATGTCACCAATTTTGTGCCAGCAAGTGTAATGTGTCCGCCAAATTTAAGAAGATGAGCACTGCGCTAATAGTGCGCTATATATCAGAGTTTTGTGCAGAACAATATATCGTGATCACCCCTCCACTGCACAGTAGAGCTGTCAGTGCACACTGGAAGAACATTGGTCTGTGTGGGAGTGGGCCGGGGCCCCTCCGCTGCATTTCAAAGAGGATCAGAGGGCTTACATCAGGGTGGGTGAGGCCATGAGGTACTACTTGCACAGTTGGTGGGGACCAGGGGGGTCCAGGCTAGGACACTCCTTGCACTCTTCCAAAGCCCCTTTTGGGCACTACAAAATGGCCACTGGGTCATGGGTAGCAGTTATCTCGAGTGTCACTCAGAGTTTTGTTAGTCCCAATGCATTGTAGATAATGGGGAAATGATATGAGCAGCACACTTTATCGCTTTATGGGGATTGCCAGCATGCAAACGAGGGGACACTATCACAGAGCCCAGGGCTTTCTGCGACAACTGTGGTGTGCAGCATTTTCAAGAGCCCTATTGTTTCTGTTATGCGCCCTAAATAATGCCTAATCCTGCAAAAATCAGAGCACTAAAGAATATCAGAATGGAACATCACTTTTTCATCATGCTATGGACATAGAAATCTAGTTGCACTGAAAGAGCGGGAAGGAGATTTCATATAGACCAGCTAATGATAGTCCAAACCGCATGCCAGTCTTTGTTTCTTAGCTGTCTTTTCAGTGTCAACATCGAGCTGGAGAGACGACCTTAGGAGGTTTTTTATGAGGGCAAGATATATTCATGGGACGATGTACCTAGACTGCTTGCATCTCATTGGGCATCATTAAAAACATACATTAGTAAAACATAGGGGGAGAATGCGTGGTGTAAGCGTGAGAAAGAATATATTAACAATACAAATAGTTAAAATACATGTGTGATAGGAGCATACGGTCTACAGTAAAAATGGAGACTAGCTAGATTGCTGACATATAAAGATATCATTTAAAAAAAAAAAAATTTAAAATTTAAAGTTTCAAGTTTAGAATTCATTTAGGTTATACAAACTCAGGCAAACTCATACAAGACGCAAGTCCCGGAGCGTACCACAAAACACATAGATGCCCCTTTAGTTCATCAACCTCAAATTTACACGAGTTCCCGAGAGGACATGCAGACATCTAGATATTAACCATCACCCACATTACAACCTCATGTCATTAAAATAGCTTCCTGGAATACTCGTGGCCATTCGCATTTACATACCTCATTAAAAATCTTAGCAGACTATGCCATAATTGCTTTGCAAGAGACTTGGTATCTAGAACCTCCAACCTGGGACAATTTTGATGTCATTTTATTATCTGCAAAGATGGGAGCACGTGGTCGACCCTCGTCAGGACTATTGGTGGCCGCTAATAAGAAATTGGGTTTTAAAATTGAAGCCTGGAAGCATGTCAGCGACTATATGCAATTGGTGAAAATTACCTGTAAAAATCATATAATAGCCCTTGTTAACATCTACCGCAATCCGGTTGGAATATCGGATGTGGCTTTCTTTGAGGGTCTAATAGGACTCATTGATTTGATAGCAGTCACGCCCGGCATCACTGATTCCCTTATCAAGGGCGATTTAAACATGGATTGTTTATCTCTGGCTAATAGAAATAAGACGAGGGCCGTTACCACGTGGATCCACATCATGTCTGACTGCAATATGTGTATGGTAAATGGTTCTGTAGATAGTGACATTCCACCGAATCCAACTTGGCAGCGAGGCATTAGTCAAAGCATCAGTGATTATATATATGTCGAGCGAACCATGCTTAACCGCATTCGTCTGTTTGAGATAATACAGGGGTCTGTAAGTGATCACAACCTTCTCTCCCTTCAGTTAGTTTGGACGCCTATAGATCCTTCTAGACAATGGCTTGACCAGCACCTCATGGTCAATAATACCAAAAATCGGCTTAGATGGACACATGGAAATCTTATGAAGTTCACGAATGCAATTCACCAACACGATAAATCATCTAAACTGATTGAGTATACTGCTTTTCTTGATCCGTTTCGGCACACAATTGTCCCAAACCCAAATATAAAAACTCATAAGCATACATTTGACTCTGCAATTAAAGCTCGCAAGGCCGAATATCGCAAAGAAAAAAAGAGTAATACTTATGACAAATAACGCCAACATTAATGTCAACTTAAAAACAGCTAAATGCAAATACATGAATTGGATTCGAAGACACCAAGCCAAGCTCTTTCAACAAGATAGTGAAGCGATGCTATCTGCAATTTGTTCTAAAAACTCAGCAGAAATATGGCGATATCTAAACCAAAAATCAAATGCAGCTCAAGCCCATATACAATCAAATACTGTAACAGAGGCGGCTTGGGTATCACAATTTTCTGATCTCTATAGCGATCCAGAATTTGATCCGAACGATCATCAGATCCAGTCCTCTAAACCCTGGGACATTCATTGCTCCCCTCATCTTCTTGAAGCAATGATTAAAAAATTAAGCACATCACGAGCTGCCGGTCCGGATGGCCTCCATAATGTCATTCTGAAAGATAACCCAAGACTTTGGGCTTCAAATCTCCATGCAATCTTTGTACAAGTGCTGACTAATCGCAGACTTCCAGCCTCCTGGTTAAATTCTGTGATAGTCCCTATCTATAAGAAGGGTGACCGCTCTGATCCTCGCAACAACCGGCCAATCGCCCTACTAGGTACCCCAGGCAAACTGTTTGCAAAACTAGTATTGTCAGAGTTCAATCAATGGACCGAAACTTGTGGTAAACGCGATCTTTATCAAACGGGTTTTGTTAGGGGCATGGGCACTTGTGTCAATCTCTTTACGCTGAACACAATTAAAGCCCTCTGTCAGTCTCATAAACAGTCAGTTTACTTCGCGTTTATTGAGTTGCATGCTGCATTTGACTCGGTCTCGCGTCCACTATTATTGAAGAAACTAATAAGAGATAATTGTCCATCAGACCTCTTTGATATCATCCATGCATTCCATGGTGCAACCTCTATTTGTGTAAGACTCACTTTGGAGGGGTTGTTATCTGCTCCTATTAAGACTGCGCGAGGCTTAAAACAAGGTTGCCTACTAGCGGCAGCAATCTTTAATTATTTCATACACGATCTGAGTACTTCTTTCTTACAGATATGTTCTGATGCCCCTGTTTTGAAAGGGTTTAAAATCACTAACTTGAACTATGCTGATGACATTGTCGTAATTTCTAAAACACCGACAGGCCTACAGAATCTTTTAGATGCATTTAACCTGTACCTACGTAAGAACCAACTGGTGGTCAATACTAAAAAAACACAGATTGTAGTCTACCAAGCTAATAAACTTAGTAGGTCTAGGCCAGTGTGGTCAATAAATAATACACCATTAGACATAGTACCAACCTACACCTACTTAGGCGTTGTCTTCGATGGCCTACCCAATTCTCGCAATCAGGTAGAGCGCATGGAGGCAAAATTGACCGCGGCCATTTCGCAAACTAAAATAATATTGCATAAATTTGGAAAATTTTCCATTAAATCGGCAATAGTCTATTGGACTGTTAAAGCCATCCCATCGATTATATATGGAACGGAATCCATCCTGAATTGTCAAAACCTTAGAAAGTCTATTTTTGATAGATTCGAGGGTAAATTTTGGCGAGCGGTGCTATCATTGCCGAACTGTGTTCCCGGCCCCTGGCTGTGTTATGAATTGGGTTTAGTCTCAATGCATGCTATCTATACATGGCGCTGCTGTATGTTTTTGCGCAAATGCATAATGGCCTCTCAAAAAGTTACTATTCTGTCGATCCTCTCTGGCTATATCCTAAAAACAGATAAATTGTTTGTAAAACTATGGATTGACTTCTGTTTAGAAGCTCTTGCGGCTGCAAGCATACCGATAGCCTTGCTAATCTCTAATCCAACAAAGGCAAAAAACCTTTTATATCAATTAGATTGGATTAAGACCATAGACAAATGCCAAAAATATCATCAACCATGCAAGTATAGATTCTGGCCTAAACCGGTTAAAAGCCCAGAATCTTATCTACTAAAATTTCCATCAGTGGCATTGAGATCAGGAATAATAAGGGCGCGATTCGATCTATGGCCCACTCATCAAGTCCTAGTGAGACGCAATTTGAGGCCTCGAGCTCTTATGTCATGCAGATTCTGTAATGATTCCACAACGATTGAATCTCTCGAACACTTGGTCTGCAATTGTGCCCAATTATCTATCTTAAGATCAAGACATTTTTCAAAGGTGTTGAGTACGTTAACAACCATTGCTTATGATATGCGCTGGTCTTTCTTATTGTGTTCTAACAATCACTCTGTTAAGGTGGCCTTAAGTAATTTTTTGATGGCCATAAACTGGGACATTACTACCTGAGAGGCGATTTCAAACCCAAACTCTGATTGATTTAAAAAAAAAAAAAAAAAAGAGTAACTGTCTGATAAATTATCTATTAGATAATCTGTGTATATGATGTCATAGCTATCAGAGGAGTATAAACTGAATGATATGTATCAATCTGTTTCTGTGATGTAAAACATTAACTGTACTGTCGCTGTTTGAGATTGTTTGAATTTGTCTGAATTTGTATGAGTTTGCCTGCGTTTGTATAACCTAAATGAATTCTAAACTTGAAACTTTAAATATAAAGATATCAGGGGTCACGTAGTGTACTTGCTAGACAGACACCATCATGACTGCAGTAGGGATATGCACCATATCTGCGATGTATTCATTGCGATTGCTCATTGACGTATATTCTCTTGCGTCACGAGAGTAGTTGTCAGATTGTAGAGTTATTTAGAGGCATTTATGACATTACAGGATCCAACATAGAATAACAGGAGATAGTTAGGAAATAGCTATTCGGGGTGCTTCATACAGGTTGGGGGTATGTTGTGTTCACTGCTGGGGCTTCTTTGGGGAGAGCTTTTTGTTTCTTGTTAGGTATGAGTGGTAACAGTGGTTAGTCCCGCAGCAAGGTTAGATTATTTCTAAATACTTTCTCCCATTCCGTAGGTGGGTCTTGGTGGCGGAATCAAAAATTAAAGGGTCTCATTACGACTTTGGCAGTGTTGGAAAAACGTTAGTAAGATTGTGGCAATTCTGTTGCCACCAGTTTACTGCCACTTTTCTGCACTACAAATTCCGAGTTCGCTGATGATGTTGATGGTAAACCTCCAACACTTGGCTGGTGGCTTTTCCTACACGTTATCTTATGTTATGTTAATATGCTTTAATACTGCCCCAAATCACCACTGTAGTAATTTCAGAGTGCTATGCTTTTGTTTTTATCATGGAGTGGCGTGCATCGCCCCCAAGAGGGGTGTTCAGATTCTAGTGTGCTGGAGGGAAGACAACTAGAGAGGGGAAGATAAGGTAAGAGCATGAGTTTATCTCCAAGAAATTGAGGATTTGACCACCTGTGATAATCCACCAACTCCCCAATGGAGTCCTATAGGCTGCAGGGATGGGAATTAATACTTCCAGTCCACCACTCGTAACCAGGCAGATTTAGTGTGATTAGGAGTGGCAGGAAGGGTACATGCGTTTCACTGTATTTCTATGCATATACTGCCAAATGCATAATGAGGCCCTAAGTATTTATATGATGTTCTCACAAATGGATAAAACCTGTTGCTCATCAGCCACTTTAGGGAGCATCAGCCCAAAAGGCAAGGCGAGAGAATGGCACAGGCCAGCATGCATTGCTTGTGTTAGCCATCCATCCAGTTCTGACCGATCTGGGTTAAATTCTGCGGGAAGGAGGAAAAGATGGCAGACAGAAAACCTCTGTGTGGATATTCCTTCATCGCAGTAGGCTATTTTACTGATCATGCTGGATAAAGGGTATGATGTGCATGGATAGGATAGTGGAGTTCAGTCACCTTAAATTCTCTGATTTGTCAATAATCTGCTTGGTAATTCCCAGATATTACACACACTTAGAATGCCCTGCTTCAAACGAAGGAGGCAATGCTTGTTCCTGCTGCAAAACCAGCCAAAGACCTGATATTCAAAAAAAATATTCACTAGCTGGATTTTCTCAGAGGAAGCTTGGGATCGGCTAATGCCGGATTCCTATATGATGCGATGAATTGGACTGACTGATACAGAAACTGGGCCAGTGTGGCTTCAGGTGCAGAGGATGCCTCTGAGAGGCTACAATAGCTGCTTCCATGGCAGGCTTTCAGGCAGCACAGCTTCCAAGCCAGATGTAATGGCTTACTTTACATTCTTTACGTTTCTCGCAAACCACACACCTTCTTGAATGCAGCTGGCCATAGTTTAACTTAGGGAGGCCCTTTCTCCTCAATGCTTTTTGTCCAAGTTTTGGGATATTTCTTAGCTGCTATCTGTAGAGGTTCACCCTTTGCAGTGGTATAGTCTTTAATGTTGTGTTTTTTATGTTGTTCGATCCTGTGACGCTTTTCGCATTGACTGTATGTGTTGTTCTCTTGTGTTTCCATGATATTTACCATTACTTCATCACAGGCGGCTTTACTTTGAATGAGGTGCCAAGAGGCCACCAAAATGGAAATAAGTGTGCCATACAAAACCCCTTTACATTATGCAAAGGTATTATTGTTGGATGTTGCCAGGGTGCCCTCGGTTGTGGCAGTATCGTGCAGATCATTTACCCTACACCTGTTATTTGGTCTTGTAACTTTTCATAGAAAATCAATATGTTACGTTACAAGAGAAGCTAAGAATTTCTACTCTTTTCAAGGGGGCAATTATTGGATTAGCTGAGATCAGAGCGACCACTAGCTAGATTCTGCTAGGGGGTATCAGATACGCACAGATCTGTATGGCAGCAACATGAGAAAAACGGCACTGGATTCTGCAAACTATTGGATCATCTGAGACACATGCTTTGTTTGCCCCCGAATGAGTGCATTATGAGCTTCCGTGTTTGCCAAATTGAGTCGAATTCTCAGTGTTAGACTGAACCCTGAAATATCAAACCTTGGATTTAACATGGGATCCGCAAGTGAATAGGTTTTCTGACCCTGGACGTAATCGATTTGTTTACAACGCTATAGTTATAGCATGTTTGGATCTAGCTCCTAAATGGAACTTCAGGTGAAATTTGATGGAAGGAAATGCTAGAAACCTGAGTATATGAACAAGCGAATTGTCTTGGCTCAAGGTCACACATGCACTATCTATAAAATATGGGATATTTTGCAGAGTCCCTGAGCTGCTGTGGACATGAAATGCAATGCTATTTTGAGCATCAATTGTGCTTAGTTGCGAAATTGCAATAAGCCTCTTCTATACCTTATTCCTTTTTGAAATTTGGAATAAATAAAACACAAAAAAAGAGAGCAAGAAACCAACCGCTTCAAACCCCACATTGCATAAGCGACACCAACGCCAAGTCCCTCCGCTCAGAGGACATGGAGAGCGGATCTCTCCCGGCAAGATGGGCCTAAACTTCACACATTTCCATGTGCCAAATAATGAGGAGACACCCCCGATAGGCTACCCTATCCTCCAGTACCTCTTCTCTCAGGACATGGATTGAGGGTTTGCTCCAGGAACAAGGGCACAATCTTAACACACTCCACATGCCAAACACCGAGAAGACACCAGAAAGGGCTCCCACTGGCAGGTCCATGTGGGAAGACCCCCATCAGAACCAAGTCCAGGATCTAATGGCAGCCACAGCAGCCTGCCCAGGGTTCTTTCCGGTTCCAGCGGCATCACCATGAGTTTTAAGAAAGCAAGGAGATGCCCTCTGATCAAATTGTTCCAGGGTCACTCTAGAATACACACTTACAAAATCATCAGATTCACTGACAAATCACAATGCACATGAACTGAAATATATGGACGCAACACTGTGCGCCACCTCGGGCACAATGTCCAATTACTTCCCAAATACCAACACATTTCCATGTTATGGGAGTGAAAGTCAACTCCCTCTGACAAGATGCTTAGATATGTTTGTACTGATGCTTTAGCCTGGCACAGGCCCTGGCAAACTCTTGCTCATATGTCCAGACCATCCGCAGGTTATAGCACTAATGTTCACCAAGCAGAACCAGGCCTCAAGGGTAGGCTGATCATGGACTCTGCGGACAGGTCAAGGAGGCGCATTGGGAAACCGTCAGGGTTGTGGGCAGAGCACAATGGATACAGAAAATAGACAAAAGACGTGCGGGGCTGTATGCCATGCATTCACATCTCTCTGAATGGGAAGGAATAGTGAGGCAGTGGGTGAGGTGCAGCACACACTGTAACATAAAGACTGACACCCAGTAACCTTTCCCGCATGGAAATAGGCCAGTGCATTTCAAAAACCTGCTATCATCAAAATCCTGTACTCAAAATTCTCATATTTCATAATTATTTCTCTAACTTGCAGTTATTGCTTGACCTGGATTCCTGCAATGTGACCCCTTCCATATTCATAATCAAGCATTTTATTGTTAATATGCTGATGACATTTTTCATAAGTGACGATTCACTCTGACCCTGAGCCATTTATTTTCCAATACACTTCTTCGGTTTCATTTTTGCAAGCCTAGAGAAAAATGGCTGTGTTTTCCGTTGGTAGGCAGAGATCTAAACAGACTTATAGTGAGTAGCAATTAACTTCTGATGGTGGAGGCCCATTGCAGCTTTCCTGAATGTTTTGAGTTACCTGCCTGGTTGACTCGCAGTTATTGTAACCTTTTCTCTGGCGAGCTCGGCTTCCCAGAGCTCGACAGAGACCAAATGCCTCATGTCCGCACCTGAGGATCGTATGTCACGTGGGTTTGGGGGGTAACGCTATGTAACACAATTTCCCACAGATTAGTTCTATCACTGTGTGCGGTAAGGAGACCGCCAGTGTTGCTGAACAGCAATTACAGTACGGCCGCACTATAGGAGTGTGCCTACTGGCTATTGATTTTTATTTATTTATTTATACATTTATATCGCACACTTAACCCAGAGGCATCTAGGCGCTGGATCTTCAGAGATTGGTTCAAAGGGGAGCTTAGCAGATACAGTTACAGTACAGCATGTAATTTACAGAATGCAGGTATGCAGATATACAAAACAGTCACGACATATAGAATATATCTAGTGGCCACACACATAAGTGGTTATTGTTAGGCACGTGGTACTAGGCGTGGTTGGCAGTGAGATAAGTGGGTGGATGTGCTTACAAGTGTCATTCTAGGCTAGGACGATTAGTTAGGAGTGGGCTGACTAACTCGGGTCTCTTGTCTCATTGTTGGGAATATAGGCTGAAGAGTCTGGTTTTCTGAAAACCAATGGGATGTGTTGTTTCAAAGTTGTATTGGCACAGTGTTCCATAGTTCTGCTGCTACTACCGGGAAGCTGGACCCACCTGCTTTCTGCTTGCTATACTTTCAAAATGCAGTGGCAAGGTCTTGCAGCAGCAGCCCATTATTAATACAGAGGTATGTGTGCCACCCAGATGGTCTATATATGGCAAGGGGTCAGCTGACTGGTATTGCCAGAAACTGAGGAAGCAATGATGGTTTTTTGCCAGTAAGTCGGAACTGCATGAGTACGAGTGAATCCACATTCTGGGCCTTTGCAGAGGAGAAACTCAAGCGCCTACTGCTAACAATGGAAGAAGCGCCACAAAACCTCCAATCTGCTGTCCAAACCGACCGCTCCATCCACCTCTCCTGCATTCAGCCAACTGGACTCAATGCAATTAGAAAACGTGTCTATACTGGCCTCAGGCCGCAATGTTCAAAAATATTGCTATATCCTCCAGTCCCTGCCCTGATTCATGTCCCCACTTTTACCACTTGACTACCAGGTATACCACACTCAATTAAACAATGCTCTCATATGAAGGCACCTTACTCTAGGACTGCTTACGCTCTGTTATGGTCTACTTTGTAAGTCATTTCTGTTCGACATGGTATCCAGATCCTCAGGAAATACATGTGCAAAAAATGACTGATATTTTTGTATGCAGCAACCAACTATTTCAATGGATGCAACCCTGCAATTTAAGCTTTGGAACTCTACCCTAAACTCCAGTTTCTATAAATATGCAGTGTCTGCTCAATTTACTTGCTTTCCTGTGGAAGAAGATGCTGGCCCAAAGATGAGGAGCAGAATCCTTCTGAAGAACACCCTCTGACAGAAAAACTCTATGTAGTATTTTAGAGAATCAAACTTTCTGCCCTCCAGAGAGAGATTGGGCCTCATTACGAGGTGGGCGGTAAGGGATTAACGGCCCGGTAAAGGTGCCGGTGCCATCAACCCCTTAGCGCCCTATTACGAGGTCTCCTTGCGAGACCCTGTAGGGACGCCTGGTAAAACCAGGCATCCTTAGCGGGTCCCGCGAGGACACCAGCATGCTAGTTATTAAAGGGCCCATTGTTAGCATGCTCCCCATCCCCATTGAGCCCTATGGGGGCTCGAATGGGAATGGGGAGGTACCGGGTCCAGGTTCCTTGAATGAGGAATTACCGGGTCCTCCAAGGTTGGAATGGCCTGGTAATTCCTATTTCGAGGAACCCGGACCTGGTTCCCGGTACCCAGTAAGTTGGTAGCCATGCCGCTAACAGCAGCATGGTTACCCCCTACGTTGTAATGACCCCCCTTGTCTTGGTGGGAGCAGCGGAAAGGTAGCCCTCACAAGTCATTCCCTTGCTTGATCTGACACTGCCTCTATAAACTGTGGAGTCTCTGGCTTCTTTCCAGGCAGTAGAGACATGTAGCTGTTCCATATGGTCAGGGTTGAAACTGCAAGGAAAGCATTGTGCAATGCCACCACATCCCCTGAAACATAAGCTCACTATGTTAATTGGGGTTACCGCCCCAGGGATGCCCATACTCTTGGTGTCTTTGCACATGTTTTTCCTCGCTGGTGGCCGCCTGGACATACCGTCATATGAGTCAGATCTCCACTTGATCGGGATGTCTACACCAACCTCAGTGAACAGTACCCCAGTGGTGTCCATCGTTTCTGATTGCCACCAGAACTCTTCAGCCAACACCACACCAACACTGACTGACATAAGGTTCCAAAACCCCACTGGAGTCAGTAAAACCTGACAAATGGTACTTCAACAGTTGCTAACCCTAAATATGTGGAGCCCCATCCACCGGGAGCTGACAGAGGACAAAGGAACGCGTCTGCAAGGTTCTAACCGCTTTGCTTTGCAGCTTTTGTCCAGACTCAGGTCCTTTTCGTAAGCTTTTGGGATTCAGCTGCCTTTCTTCACTGGAAGAGCTATATAAATCGGGTGCTGTGGAGCAGGCGGCCTCATAACTATATTGTAGTTGTAAAGCACAAGTTAGTAACCTGCATTTGGCTCCCATACTGCATGGGCTGGGATCAGTGGCAGCTTCAGCAACATCCAAAGAACCAATGGTTGTGTTATAAACTCAATCCTAACATATGGCGGTCTAAGGATCATTCCAGAGACTGCAGGCCTTGATGGAAATGTTCAACTGCCCGGAAGTCTCGGGATTTGTGATGTTCCTGCAGTTGATCTTAGCCTTAATGGTTAGGCACCTTCGAACACTTAGGTTTAGAGATTTGGGGTTTTCACCAAAGATAACAATGTTTTACTTTATATTACCATTTGAGTACATTACAGAGACCAAATGCATTTTTAAGAATTATGTAAATAATGTAATGACATGTTTCCCTGCCTCACTCTATTCTTCAGAGAATGGCCTAGATTTTTCGACCATGTCTACCAACAGGTCAGCAAAGAGCAACTAACATACTGTAATACCTTTTTTCGAGAACTGTAGCAATAGTCACTCCTGGAAAAAAACGCTGACATAGTGAAAGAAGGAACACATTTTGTTAATGTTAAAGGTATTTGTACCGCGCACCGTCCCCACCGGAGTGGTCCCCAGGCCCTCTGGCACATCTGAAAAGGAAGAGGGTAGGAAAGTTAGTTGGCTTGAGCCGGAAGAAAGGCAAAAGAGCGGTGATGTGCTGTTGGCAGCCTCAGTTCGATTTGCACCATTCGCTGAGCTTAGGTGTGCTTTTCGGTTGGGAGCCATTGTGTGCTGTTGTGTGAGGCTATGTATATTTTGTTGTTGCAGTGTGGTGAAGTGTGTGCAGTTTGTTGTGCATTAGAGGTATGGTTGTGCTTAGTAGAGTTGGAGATGTGTATGGAGAGGGGTGAGATTGTTTAGTTGGTTGGTTGGTGACATCCCTATTTAGAAGTGATGCGTGCTAACCATCACAATCCTGTGATACAAGCTGGCTTCACCAATCAGTATAGATGCGACGCAAGCTAATCTTGACAATTCTGTCTAGATGTGACGTGAGCTAGTATTACAGTTGTCTAGATGTGATGCAATGCTAATCTTCACAATTCTGTCCTGATGTGACGCAATGCTAGTCTTCACAATTCTGTTTAGAGGTGACGCAAGCTAGCATTACAGTTCTCTCTAGATATGACGGAGTCCAATCGTCACAATTCTGTTTAGATTTGACGCAAGCTAGTATTACAATTCTGTGTAGATGTGACGCATTCCACAATTCTGTTTAGATGTGACGCGAGCTAGTATTACAATTCTGTCTAAATGTAACAGAGGCTAATCGTCACAATTCTGTCTAGATATGATGCAAGCTAGTATTACAGTTCTGTCTAGATGAATGCACCCAAAATTAATTTTAACACCTTCTTGATTGTCAATATCTAACCTGCTCGGGAACAGTGCCACAGCCCATCCATCCGAGAACTTCTGCATTTTCATTCCCGGGGATATATCTGCATATCTCAACTCAAAAGAATGCCCCACATGCTGCTCCTCCTGGCGGTGGCCATGAATTTATTTGTCTCTATTGCCGCAATAACAGGCGTCTTTTGTGTTGTCTGTAGCAACTTTTACACATTTTTTCATGATTCTAGAAATCTCTTCTCCCTTTTTTGTTCATCCACAAACACCATCTCGATACAGCTAACACATACATGTGGCAAGACTGTTGCAGCCGAAGCAGCTGCATTGCATGTTCACACACTGTCCACACTGCCAGTCCAATAGCACAGAGAGTAGAGCACTTGCTTTAACATTTGTGCCGAGCTTGCTGACGCAGGTTCGAATCCGCTGAGGTCGATAAATGAGCATCACATACCGTGGGTAATAATAAGCAGCACTCAGATACTTGAGGGTTAGTAGTGCTATAAAAATGCTAAATTGTTATTATTGTTCCTAAAGGCGCTGGGCATATAAGCTACTTTTCCAATGTCGTGTGTCTAGTTTGCGTTTCATTTTAATGCACACTACTGGGAGTGGGAGAAGTACAGCAGCACTTACACTAAAGATGTGCAGTGTACACATGTGAAATGCACCTATTTACAAAGTTAAAAGGGGGTGCCATTCCGCACAGATTTGTGAATGTGCGATTTCCGGACCCATAGCACACATTCACCGAAGCTTTAGCAATTTGTTCTTCTATTTTCTTTTCATCCACTGTGTGAATTTCACAGGTGTAAATTAAAATTACACATCTAAACAACAGCTGCAAGTGCTGCTTTCCTTTTGTCAATACCATCCGCCATATTTTTAAAAGTGAACAAAAATCAGCATTGCTTTGCAGATGGCACAGAGCCTGCAACCAACAATCCGATCCTGTCTGCATTGTGAAGAGTTTCCCGGGAATTGTTGCCGGCTTTTTCAGCCTTGGTCAGTGCAGAAGTTTCCCCCATACTCCCATTCCTCCTCCTCTCTGATCCACCCTAGAGTAAGAGAAATGCCTTAACATTTCCCAAGCATGTATCAAGCAGTTGGAAGGTTTAAATATCAGTTCCCAAGCAGTGATAAACGTTTCTCATCTACAAACAGGTAATGCTTTCAAGGATTGAGAAAACGGCATACAAAATTACCAGGTTACTCACCGTAGTGACCACCTTACTCCTAGTCCACAGTCTCCTTTCCTCCATACTTATGGGACATCTCTCCGTCCTGTGGGACGGGACCGGAGCACTTTGTAAAAAGCATCCACATTTTTTCCAAAAATGTATCCCTCCTCTCTTTCCTGCGTGGGGCCCGGCACACGGCCGTAACCCCGCCCACCTTAGCTCCGCCCCGCGCATCGCCCATCAGTCCTTTTCTATCGCAGGATCAAAGACCCATTAGCAATAACAGAGGAACCTTATTAGAGGGGACGGCGGGCGGGCGTATGGAGGAAAGGGGACTATGGACTAGGAGTAAGGTGGTCACTACAGTGAGTAACCTGGTAATACTCCTACGTCCCGTCCCCTTTCCTCCATAGTTATGGGAGATTCCCAAGCACTCCTTACAGGAACTATGGGTGGATGGAAATACCCCTTACTGAAACAGGTTCTTCAGCACAGCCTGGCCGAACTGAGCGTCAGCTCTAGAGCTCATATCAAGGCAGTAATGCTTACAGAAAGCTGATGGGGAGGACCAAGTAGCTGCTCTAGCGATGGACTCCCAAGGAACATACTTCTGAAAAGCAACAGCGGCTGCCTTGCCTCGCACCTGATGTGCATGGATACCTTTAGGAGGTTTCAGCTTTTGGACGGTGAAAGATTCTGTGATACAGGCAGCAATCCATCTGGAAATGGATGCCTTAGACGGCGACCTGCCCTGGGGTTTACCGAAGGTCACAAACAGTTGGGAAGAGCTCCAAAGCTCGGCAGTCCTGTTCAGGTAGAACTTAAGAGCTCTTCGGACATCCAGGCAGTGTAGAAACCTTTCCGCCTCCGAGACAGGGTTCGGAAAAAAGACCGGAAGGGAAATCGACTGATTCAGATGGAATTCGGTCACTATCTTTGGTAGGAAAGCTGGGTTCGTCCGAAGGACTACCTTGTCCTTGTGAAAAACCAAGAAAGGATGCTCCACCGACAATGCCTGGAGTTCACTCACTCTCCTCGCTGACGTAACGGCTACCAGAAAGGAAACTTTCCAGGACATGTACCTGAGGTCAACCGTAGCCATTGGGTCAAAAGGTTTATGGCACAGCGCTGTCAGGACTACATTTAGGTCCCAAGGCGGGTGCAGACTACGAACCAGAGGGTAGAGGCGTGTCAAACCAGCAAAATGTCTCTTCACCACCGGGTTAGTTAACGAATAAGAACACCGGTCTGTAGAGAGGTAGGCGGAAATCGCTGAGAGATAAGTCCTGCAGGACAAGACATGAACCCCTGACTCTGCTAGGGAGGAGACAAAAGACAGCATTGTGTCAAACGTCGCCACCCTCGGGTCCAATTCTTTCTCCAAACACCAATGACAGAACCTGAGCCATTTACTCTTGTATTGGGATCTGGTCGAGGGATTCCTGGCTGCCTGGATAATGCGCATGTTATCCGCAGACAAACCCAAAGGCTCTAGGGCCGTGAACTCAGGCACCATGCCGCCAAGTTGAGCGATTGTGGGGAGGGGTGCCACATCTGCTGTTCCCCTTGGTGAAGAAGATCGGGAGTTACTGGTAACCTGATCGGCGGACACACCGACAGGTGTTGAAGTTCTGAGAACCAAAACCTGGCCGGCCACCACGGAGCTATCAGTAGAAGAGAACAGTTGACAGAACTCTTCAACTTCCAAATTGCTCGATGAACCAGAGGAAGAGGCGGGAAGGCGTAAGCTCTCATGTTGTGCCATGGGATCTCGAGTGCGTCCCCCAGAGAGGAGGCTCCCAGCCCCCCTCTGGAGGCATACTGAGGAAGCTTCTTGTTTACCGCCGTGGCGAAGAGGTCCACCTCTGTGTGCCCCAACACGAGAAAATCCATGAGAGGATCTCCGCCTTCAACTCCCACTCGTAGCTGACCACTGTCCGTCGGCTGAGGGCATCCGCGGTGACATTCAGCCGGCCCGGGATGTGCACTGCAAGCAGCCAGACCCCATGAAGCACGGCCCACTGCCAAATCTGGATGGACAGATCCACGAGAGGGGAAGACTTTGTTCCCCCTTGCTTGTTTATGTAGTACATTGACACTGCATTGTCCGTTCTTATGCGGACCACCTTGTTGACAATGAGAGGTCTGAACGCCTTGAGCGCCAGAAAAATCGCCAGAAGCTCCAATTGATTTATGTGCAGGAGCTTGTCCTGAGGTGACCAGAGGTCCGAGACCTGAAGAAGATCTAGCGTCACATCCCACCCGAAAAGGGAGGAGTCTGTCGTGATCGTCACCATGGGGGCTGGGTCCTGGAACCCCATGCCCATTGACAGGTTTCTGAGAGAAGACCACCAGCCCAGTTCCACCCTCATAGAATCCGGAATCATTATCCGTTTGGAATCCGGGTCCACAGCCTGACGCCAGGAACTCCGAAGAGCCATTTGGGTCCGTCTCATTTTGAGACGAGCAAGAGGAAGAGCCAGTACACACGAGTAAATGAGGCCCAGAAGCCTCTGGAACCACCAGGCCGACATGCTCTCCGACTGCGTAAACATCTGACACGTGGCCAACAGATCTGCCATTCTGTCCCCGGTCAGATACACTCGGCAGTCTATCGTGTTCCAACGAAAACCCAGGAAAGTCAGGTCCTGTGAGACCGTCATGGAGGATTTCCGCCAGTTCACCGACAGCCCAAGATGGAATAGGAGCTGAAGGAGAGACTGGAGGTTGCCCGCTGCTGCCAACAGGCAAGGGCTGCGTAGGAGCCAGTCGTGCAAATAGGGATACACATGGATACCCTGGAGACGAAGATGGGCCGCGATCACCGCCATCATCTTCATGAAGACACACGGCGCCGAACTGAGGTCAAAAGGAAGCACCCGAAACTGGAAGTGCTCCTCTCCCAAAGAGAAACGGAGGTATCTCCTGTGTGGGTTCCAAATCAGGATATGCATGTACGCATCCTGAAGATCCACCACGCTGAGCCAATCGCCTGCCTGCAACGAGGAGCGAATCTGGCTGGGCGTGATCATCTTGAATTTCTGTTGGGGTAGGGAAAGATTGAACTGGCAAAGGTCTAGGATGGCGCGCAGGCCAGCCTGGTTGGGTTTGGGCACCGTAAACAGTCGGGAGTAGAAGCCTTCCCCTCGCTCCCCAAGGGCAACGGGTTCCACAGCTCTGAGGAGCAGAAGTTTCTGAACCTCGGCCTTGAGGGAGGGTGAGCCGGACAGCTGAAAAGGAGGGTTGAGGGGTGAGGTAGGGGGTAAAGGTAAGCGGAAGCCCGCTCGGGCGACTGACAAGACCCATCTGTCTTCTGTGATGGTCTGCCACACCTCCCAATGAGACGCAATGCGTCCTCCCACCGGGGTCTCGTGCGAGCGCAGAAAACCCTCATTTGGCAGGTTTATCAGTGGCAGTGCCACCTGAACCTGATGAGGAGGCTGAGGAGCGGGAGAAATACTGTGTACGCTGTTGTCTACGGCAGTTATTCCCCGCAAGTAGTATCCACTCTGTGATTTTTGCGGTCGAGGAAGCCCCTAAAACCAGAGGAAGGTCGACCTTGCGACAACGGCCTTTGAGCCTTGAAGGGAGCTTTTACCAGAACAGACAATGATTTGGCCGTCTGAGTGCTGTCTTTGGTTTTGGTGAGCTCTACATCAGTAGAAGAGTGAAAAAGCTCCTTACCATCAAATGGAAGGTCCAGAACCTTGTCTTGCACCTCCTTCGAGAACTTAGTGGCATGTAGCCATGCTTGACGCAAGGTATCAACCCCTAGCATCAGACCCCGAGCCGAGGTGTCTACGTGATGAGCCGCAGCCTCCAGGAGATCCTGGGCCAAGACCCTGGCATCAGAAAGGCCTCCTCTGAAATCCTCCAGCTTCTCGACCGGAATGTGCTCCTCAATCTCCGACGGACCTCTCCACATCCGCATGTTAACTCCCGCCAAAATCAATTCTGCATTGGCCTGCCTGAGCTGCAAGGCCAAAATGGCAAAGATTTTCCTCCCCAGGGGGTCTAGGAGCTTGTCCTCCTTTCCCAAGACCTGAGTCGCCGTCGCGGAGGAGGAAGCTGCCGCAGCCACCACTGTGGAGGAGGGAGGCGGCCAAGACAACAAGGCCACTTCTTCCGAGGAATGTAGCCTGTACCTCGCGTCAATCTTTTTATTTACAAAAAGTCCCGAGTGTGGCTTTTCCCAAACTCTTCGGACCTCGGCCAGAACGTCCTTGTGCAAGAACAGGCCGGTACGCCCAAAGGAGACAAGGTGAACGCACCAGAAAGCACGCCCTCCTGCGGAGCAGGTACCTCGGGCACCAGAACATCTAAGAAGCTCATCATGTCCAGTACCCGGTCATGGAAAGCTCTGGTAGAGCGGGGCAAGTCCTGGTTGTCCTGATCGCCTTGAGGGTCATCTGACAGGTCCGGATCCTGCTGAGCCATGTCAGGCACTGCCTTGTCCACTGGGGACAATGGTGGCACAGGCGGAAGCGCAGGGGGAGGCACCATGAGCAAGGGAGGCGCCAGCGGTACCACCGTCGGAACGGGTGGAGCCGGAGGCGCGGGTAGACATATCTCCTTGAAAAGCCCCTTGAAATATTTCCTCATGGGGTCGGTGCGCATAAGTGCTTGAAATTTACCGAAAAAGGCGTCCTCAGGAGATTGTTTCAGAACCTGAGGAGGCCTCTCATGAGGTGGACAAATCCAGGGACGTAACGGGGAAGGGTGCCACACCGGCCCCTCCGCCGACGTATCCATATAAATCAAGGGAGCCACCCCTGCGGGCAACGAAACATTGTGCGGAAGAGGCATCCGGGCGTTCCAATCATAAACCGGCCGGTAAGGATGCGCACAAGGGACCTTAGGTTCACCCGAAGGACCGAACCCTACACCAGGGGCCGATGGCATAGTTGTAGGGGTAGTACCTAAAATGGCCGCCGTGGTCGTGGCGGGAACGGCTGTCATTTTGTCCTCATCTGAGGGGAACTGCGGCACGTGAGGAAGTGAGGCAGGGGTCCCTATCGATGGATCAGGGGTCTTAATTTTAGCCTTAACGTAAGGAACCTCGGCAGAGCTGGTACTATGAGGCCTGGAATGTTTCTGCGACATACCAACCGCCAACTGAGCCTTCGAAGGAAGAGCCTCGGCACTGCCGGTAAAAGAAGAAACTTTCTTCTTTGCCCCCTCAACAGATCTGGTGTCACCACAAGAGCGGGAACAGTGCGCTGTCACCGACAGGGCCTTGCCCGGCCCTTCAGAACTGTTGGTATCCTTAGCCTCTGTACGAGGGACCTAGGACCTAGGCCCGGTAGAAGCCTTATCGGCATGTGCCTCGAACATCCGTTCGGTAACCTCAAGCCCAGCCAAGACCTCGGGGCGTACACCGGTTTTGTTTTTGAGGGAAGCCGAAAGAGTGGCCTCAGAGCAAGCTCCCGTACCCCAAGACTCAGTAGAACTGGGTCTACACAGAGCCCCCGCAGGAGGGGCCTCGGAGTGTACTCCGGTGATCACAGGCCCCTTACAGAGACCCTCGGAGAAAACTCTGGTAGAATGATTAGGCCCGACAGACACCTCAGGGCGAACCCCGGTAACAGAGCGATCAACACCCCTCCCGGCTCGAGAGGAACCCGGGAAGGTATCCCCCGGCCGGGGTGCTCTGAAAATTAAAGAACTTACCGGGTGTTTTTTCTTCTCGTCGATGAACGCCTGAAAATGAGAAGGAGGAGTCCGTCCGAACCCCTCCTCCAACCGCTCCAACCGATGTTGGAGTGCCCGGACCGAAAGGGAGTCACAGTAAAAACAGGAGTCCCAACGGTGTTCCGGACCCAAACACTCTAAACAAAGAGGATGGGGATCCACCCTCGCGAAGCGACGGTGACACGATGAACAGTCTGGAAATGTAGTTTAAAAGACATAGACAGACTAGTAAACGAACGCTAGCGAGAGCCAGAGAGGGAAAAAAAAAGGGAAGAAAATCTTCCGAGGACGCAAGTGCGTCCGGCCCCGATCATGCGGAGAAAAGGGTGATGCGCGGGGCGGAGCCAAGGTGGGCGGGGTTACGGCCGCGTGCCGGGCCCCGCGCAGGAAAGAGAGGAGGGACACATTTTTGGAAAAAATGTGGATGCTTTTTACAAAGTGCTTCGGTCCCGTCCCACAGGACGGAGAGATGTCCCATAAGTATGGAGGAAAGGAGACGGGACGTAGGAGTATAGTCACTGACAGTTTAACTAGTTGATGTGTGTGCCCTTTACAGGCCTCCCAAGGCTGACTAAGGCAGTGACCTTCCGTGGTGAGTGCTTAAAAGTTGCCTTTCACTTTCACTAGGACGGGGAGGGGCATATGTGGATTAAAGCGATCTGCTTTGGGGCTCGCTTCTTTAGATTTGATCAGCCCCATTGCTATTATCTCAGGGCCCAGAAAAGTCACCTTTGCATTCCCTGGTTTCACAGGCTTTCTTCGTATCAATATATTATATAGCATATACTATTTCTCTGCCAGATGGAACCGCTAATCTGCTCCTTAATGGGCCATGCTTCATGTAATTACTGTACCACCCCTGCCCGGTTTAAGGGCGTTAAATTTAGGCGATGAAAGGAAAGTCGGTTCTAGTTCCTGCTCCCAGCTGGGGAAAGCCACAGTGCTGGCCAATTGGGACCCTGCTTTCTCTCGGGTCTGCTCTCGTGCATCATCATCATGGCTCCATTCGCGTCACTTACCTCCTGCCTTCCCCGCAGACCCATACGAGGCGTTGTTCAGCTAGGCCATTCATAATGCACTGCCATGTTGGATTTAAAAATATCCCTCTATGACATAGTGACGCCATTAATAGTAGATGCTGGTTTATTACAGTAAACCATTCTTTGGCTGTGGTCATAAAGCAATAAAATAAGAAATAGAGGTTAGTATTGTGTGAAAGCATTCAATGTGCCTGATTTTAACTATGACATTTGTGGAGAAATGAATTCTAATATTTTGCACCCCTCTCCGCCATATTGACTGGCTGCCATCAGAAGAACCATTGACATGTTGTATGCAGTGGAGTAGCCTACTCGTAAGAGCTGGTGCAGCGTGCAAACAATAAGAACACAGTGTCGTGGTGTGTGCACCGGCACTGCGTATTGTAGCGCCGCATGCCGCACAGTGAAGGAGCTCAAGGACACCACAGAGTGTGCTCTAGAGAATAACCATGCCTAGATGTGGGCAGCCTCCTTTTATTCTTTTTGATGTGCTGTGATCATTCTTGCCACACGAGACTGCCCACGCGGATCACGGCATGCACAGATGGCCTGATTCTGTAACATCCCTTCCCTAACAAAACAAAACAAAACAAAACAAAACAAAACAAAACAAAACAAAACAAAACAAAACTTTATAACACTAACTTCTGAACTGTCAATTTGTGTTGCTTTTTTCCTTGTTCTTGCAGTCACAACACAATGTCCGAATATCTGAGGCATTCTCCTGGTCTGCTGGGTTGGGTATCTGGTCTCATGAGGGTCAATTGCCTCTGGCTCCATCATTGCCTCAGTCCTTGGACGTGCGGCAATGTGATACATTTCTAGCGATAAACTAATGGCCATGACCATGGATTATTTCATAAATACCAGTCTACGGGCTTATCTTGAATGCCATTCTCAGCTTATGCCGTGGGTTCCTATTGAGTATTAATACCTGGTGACCACTTGTGTCTCTCTCATTGTGCTCTCATTTGTGTTGGCCACCTCCCCATTCTGTCTTGCTTTGGATGCATCTATGGTAGATACCAGCCTCGATATGTGAGTGGGGATTAGATCCTTGATTTTGCCACCTAACAGACCTTCTGCTGGGGAGATGGATGTAAACGAATGAGGGGGTTCCCTGTTTTCTCTGAAAAACAATGTTAGTATTGGCTGAATGTTTTCACATTGTGCCAGTTATATGCGAAAACCCTTGTTTAGGGTTAACATTAGTCTTTCCAGGTCCTACTTAGCAGGAGGTCACGCTGCAGTGATTCTTCAATGCTCGATATTATGATCATCAATAAACCTACACTTTTCCCTCCACTGAACAGTTGCCCATTTTCAAACCGAATTACTTCAGGAAATTTGTGGCATGAAAATATTGTATCTTTTTTTTAACATAGTTTATTGGTTTATATAAACCTTTACAAAAATATAAATCACAAAAATACAATTAAAATTTCATCATAAAACAAAGCATTCCAATTTTCTCACCAAGGTGCCCCCTTAGTGTTTTATAGTAACTTTCAAGAACAGTTTAATATGTCAATAACAATTCATAGGTGGCATTTTATATTGTAAATGTTGAATAGGAGAGTTCTTGAGTTAAAGGCAGAAATCAACAATTACATTTAAAACCTTGTCATAAATCCAAACATTCCACTTTTCAGAACAAAAGTCACTTCTTCCTATCTTATTATAACATTCAAAAACAGTAAATAATTCATTACATAAGTAGCCTCAGACTCACTTGTCACAGTTTCACAGTATTTCATCGTATTTATAATATCTATACACGGAAGTACTTAAATTGTGATTATCCAATGTGGTAATCACTTGACTTTGGTCTCATAAAGCTTCATTCCTAAGCGAATGTCCTCAGATCATTAGCTACTTTTCTAAGTCACTTTACAGACAACCTTTAAAAATTCAATCACCCCAATTTTTAAGGAGATCGACGAGCCATGTAACATTTCATACCAGATTATATTAATTTGAACATTTGCATTGTCTTGCAGAAATGTTGAAAAGTACTCAATCCTCTCCTTACAGAATTTTGGGCAAGTAAGTAGTAAGTGCATCAAAGTTTCCATTTCGCCACTGGTCGAACAAAATCTACACACTTTCATTTGCTCAGGTATTAAGTTATGAATAAAGCTAATTTCGTTAGTGTTTAACACATTACACCTAAAGCGCATCATGCTGTTCCTTAAAGAACGTGATGGATATTTGGTCAGGTAGCTCTCTGGCTCTGGGTACCATTTCCATGCTGACACAACTTGACAATAAAGCTTAAAGTTCAATATGGTGACATTATTATCCACCCAATCAAATGCTTTAATTAACATTTTTACCTTCTGTGGTTTATCAATAAGACATTGCATTGTTACACCGATATTTAATAGTTTTCTTTCAACTTCACTTTTAAGGCTCCACATAAATTCCTCTGATTCATTATAGCTAAATATTTTATACATTGAGTTGCCTTTGCCAACAACACATTTCCTATATAAAGCTACTTTCCTGCATTCCATAAGACCTTTCAGTGAGCTCAGTCCCAACTCATAGCGGATTACTTCTATGGGTACACATTTTGGCAGAAAAAACAAGACTTTTTTCCAGATTAGAGCTTCTAATGTTCTTAAATAAGGAGTCAGGTTATCTGGTAGGAATTCAGACCCATATGCAAGTCATAGGCATAGTCTTCTTGGTATAAAGGTCTATGCAAGTAGACATAGTAAACTTCCCAAATCTTCTTTCGATAACACTCAACTGTCTCGTGGCTTCAATTGCCTTAGTTTTTAAGCTGTTTTTGATAAAGATCTGTGTCATTGAACTAGAGAATGAATAACCCAAGTATTTGAACGCCTTGCTGAGCTGAATCCTTGATCCTTCGACAAACCAGATTGGCTTCGTTACTTTCTTGTTAACTTGTCCCAGATTAATTATAATTGTTTTTAGCGGATACATTTTCAGTTGAGTTCTCTTATAAATTTGGTAAATTTGTCTAGTAGTCTTTGTAAACCAATTTTGGTTTTGTCGAAAAGCAAAAAACCATCCGCGTAGGCAATCCATTTTTTAGATGTTTCTCCCAACTGGGGTGCAACTAATCCACTAGCATCAAGAACTTCTCCTGCACCAGATACGTATAGATTAAATAATATGGCCGCCAATGCGCAGCCTTGTTTGAAACCGTTCATTGCTTTTATTTCTTTGAACATTAATCCCTTCGTGTCTAGTGTCACTTTTAACACGGTATTGGAATATAGATGAATGAATATGTCCAATAATCCTCTTTCAATATTTATTGCTGTCAGCCTCTGCCAAATGAAAGGTCTATCAACCATATCAAAGGCTGCAGAGAGGTCCATTGAGGCTGCATACAGTGGAAGTTGCCCTGAACTTCCAGCTTTCTTTTGTAAGATGGAAACAAGAAGGCCCTAACGTCTGTCCCCCTCCCTTTTCTAAACCCAAATTGTCCGATGTCCAGTATTGCCTGCTCATCCATCCATCTTATTAGTTGTTCCAAAACCAAGGAGGCGAAAATCTTAGCCTCCATATTCATTAGGGAAATCGGCCTATAGTTTGTGGGACAAAGTCGATTACCTTTTTTGAAAATCAAGATCACATAAGCCATTTTCCAAGACTGAGGTATGCTCTTCGTGTCAACAACATTTCTATATAGTACGCTAAGAATTCATGACCATACAAATACATTCTGTTTAAAAGTCACGTAGGACAGATTGTTAGGCTCAGGGGAGGAAGACGATTTAGCCTTCCTAATGTTGTTACTTAGCCTTTTGACAGACACATCTAGATTCCACTTGTTATCCTCCACCCCCAGTGTAGCCAGGTCGTAGTAGATGCGCAATACAGCTTCTCAAAATGATTGTACCACACCACTTCACTTATAGGATTTATATTCATTTGAGCAATGGAACCGTCAGTGCTATTTATCAAAGCCCAATAATTCCTAGCGTTAGTTTCTTTCATAGCGGCTAACATCGCTTCACTGTCTTTCTTTGATTGTGCAGCACGAAATTGGATCAGCCAATTCTTATACTTCTGCCGGTATACCCTTGTGTATACCTTTGCTTTTTCTGTGGTCAGATTTAATTTCTTCATTCCTCGAAGATCTCTATACAACTTTGATCTGCGTTGTTGGATCTCTAGATCGTAAATGTTTTTATTTTCAAAGATGCATTTATTGATGATTCGTAGAAGTTATATATCATATTCTCCATCAAAAATGAGTCTACTGAGTACATTTCAATTTTGGATTCCAAAGTTCTTTGATTGTAATCCTGTATCATTGAGTTGTTCAGTTTGGAAGTCTTTGTCACATTCCATTTAACTATATTACCCCTTACATGCACAATAGTGTCTGCACAATACTCAATCTCTTCACATGACTGTTTTTCAAATTTTAAGTCAATTGACAACATGGCGTGATCACTATGAGAATTATGTTCTACTGTCATATTCTCAGCCATTTTGTTAATGTGTTCACTCACAAACATGTAATCAATAATTGATGATTCACCTCTTGCAGACAATGTTGGTTTATCGTTAAACTGTTTAACCAGACCCCGCGTACTTGCAAATAGTTGCCAAATCGCCCCTCTATATTATGTATTGCCAATATCAATATTGTATCTAGAAGTGACAGGGCTGGATATAGAGCTGTGGATGATATGCATTAGACCTCGAGGAAGTAGGAGAACTAAGCCAGGATGACGACAAAGTGTTGGTCAGTAGCTATTATGCCAGAGTTAATGTCGACCATTTGCAAGGGAGTTGTACTGTGGTTAGGGGAGGCAATGTCTGGTTCTTTGTCTGACTTGCCATACAGTGTTTCACAATCTACTTTATCTTCCAAGCTTGGGAGGTTGACATTTTATCTCATATGGGCTTCATTTTTCTTGACTTCTGGTCTGGTGACCCATTTGTGCTAGGCCTAGTGCCTACTCCACTAGGCTAGCTGGTATCACGATTCTGGAATCTCTCAGTAGAATGCCTGCTGTGGTACATGTTAGGTCTCGCCTGACTCTCCATAATCGGGTTAAGGTTCGCCACTGCTTCCAATGTGTGGGTTTGGTTGAGGTGCATGTAGCACTTTCATAGCCTGTTTTGAAGTAGCCATCTTTTTCAGTTGCTTTGGTAATTACCCCCCAGGATCATGGATTTGGTGACAACTGATGTTGTGATGGTGGTCACATGGCCTTCCACCACCGCTTCGTCTTCACTTTTTGGGTTGCTGTTAATCAGGGGATGTCTCCGCAGAAAATCAGCTAGATTTGCACCTCTAGTTCCATAGCAGAGCATAGCTCTGTATTCTTGAAGCTGTAAGAGCCAGCACTTAATTCTGGCATGCAGACATTACTACAACGATTGCATTATGGGTAACAAAGACGTGTAACCCTTCACGACAACCAGAGGTCGACCAAACAAGCAAAGGTGGAACTGGAGGCGTTGTCGTGCCAGCAGTAGAGCTCAATCTGCATTCAGTGGCTGGGAGAGGCAATGGACCAGTGGTGTCCTCGTCACCTTGCAGGAGTACTGCATTCAGTTCCACTGGACCATTCACTGTGAGGCCTGAAACACTTCTTCCTCATTGGGGCTCCACTGCCAAGTCTAGTCTTTCTTCATTAAGAGTGCGAAGCAGCTCCGTCAGTGTGGCCAGGCTATGGATGAATCTCCCACAGATATTCACCATCCAGAGAAGGCTGCGCATTTCCATTTGAGATGACGGGACCGCTGTCTCTTCGATATCTCACACTTTCTGGGGGTTGAGGGAGAGACCTCCTGCCGGAACAATATGCCCAAATAATTCTATCTTGTCACAGACAAATTCCTGTATCATGGAGTATGAGATCTTATTCTTCGAACCTCACCAACACGTTCACTAGCTGCGACATGTGTTCTTGAGGAGAGGAGTACATCAACATATCGTCGCTTGCATTGATGAGGCCTGCTAAATCTGCAATTACACCATGGATCATGTTTTGAAGCACCTCAGTGGTTGATGATATTACAAAGCAGAAGAGTTTATAGTGAAAGAGGCCGATTTGCAAGGATATGATATGATATGATATGATCAGTATGTCATCCAGCACAGGGGTAGGGTGCTGTTCTCTGTGGATCGCTGTGTTTAGCAGTTTCATGTCAATGCAGATTCTTACAGCTGTCAGTGGCTTTGATTGTTGCTTGATGACCAGCGGCGGCACTAGGGCTTTGGGTCAGGACACGCCTTTGTTGACGTCTTCTTTTACTAATTTCATTAGTTCACATTCTACTTGTTAGAGTAAGTGAAAGAGTACTGTGGTCAATATGAAACTTTACTGAAGTTTCACTGCGTCTTTAGGCATCCTACACCTTTGAAAAGGCTTTGGAATTTTGATAGCAAGGTGATGTCGTCTTGGTATATGCTATATGCAAATTCGACTAGGCTGATGGCCTCTGCAGTGTCACAACTAAACAGTGTCCATTTTATGAATGGTGCTGCAAAGAGTTTGGCCCGTATCACTGTGTCTTTGTAGGCCACTTCTGATGTGAATACCCCTGTCACGGGTGGGGGGTTGCATCTCTGTATGTTTTTGTCTTGACAGCAGAGCTTGCCAATGATAGCAGTGAGCAGAGATTCAGGTAATGCTGTTATGACATAACCTTGATGGGGTTTGAGAGGGCAGTTTGTGCTCTCAGACTTGAACAGTTGGGTTGTCTTGTTTTGGTTGGTGAAGCTCCAAATATAACAGATATAAAGGAGACCTCTTCTTCTGCTTCTTCCTCTCTTCTTTGGTCAGTTTGGATGGGTGATGAGGCACGTGTAGCCACAGCCTCAACTCTAGGCCGGCGTGATCCTCTCCTGCCTTGGCATACAGGTATCGATCTGCAGATGCTGCTGAAGTGGTGGAGCTTCCCACATCATTTACAGGGAAGGCCTTTCACAAGGCAATCTTTCAGGTGTGTCCATTCCTCCCTGCAAAAGAAGCATGTTTTTCCAGGTTCGTGTGCAGGTTGACATTGTCCCCCAGATTGTATTTGTGGTTTCCAATCCCTTCACTGATGCCTAGTTGTATTTACTTCTTCAGTTTGGACTGTATCGAAGGTCTCAGCAATGTGTTAGGCACAAGTATTTGCTAATTTATGGGACCCTGCCAGTTCCAAGATGTGCATCATCATGATGCCTGGTTCTCTCAGTATTAATGTGCGTAGCTTGTCTGACCCGCACCCTGGTATAACCTATGAGTGGATTTCCTCATCTTCATGTCTATGGGCCCACGGTAAGTGTGTAGGAGAGCATGGAAACCATCCATGGATTCTATGGAACTTGCCATGATATAAATCTCTCATAATCAACATTGGGTGTTAAGTCCTAATGAGCAGCAGCCTTGGACTTGTCTCGTCCAAGAAGAGTCTCAAACTGTTGATGCTTGGCATCTCTTACAACATACATCAGTTTTGTTGCATTATGATCCTGTTGGCAAGCGGGCGTGAATTACAGCTACAGTCTTTCTAACCATAGGGCACCTATGGTGGCCCGTGATCCATGCATGTCACATTCCCCAGGCGGCATCATATATGTCACCGGAGTTCCCATCCTGAGAAATGAGGTGGCAAGTTGGCGGGACTCACTTGGAGTGCCGGTGCTAGCATGGGCAGCTATCTGTGGGGTGGAAATCGATGTGCTGTGATTCATTGTCTCATCTGATATAATTCATAGGGATTCAAGTATAATCAGTGGTAGTATGAAATGATTTTGTGTCATTTTCTGCATGCTTTGCCTTGTTGTATTGTATTTTCTTCTTTTTATTTTTCATTTTCTTGGGCAATCTTAGAGGGCTCAGCGTGCTGTGAAGTGGTAAAGCAGGTTACATGTCTTTCCACCAAAACATTTTCACCTATAGATTTTTTCATCAAATTGGTTTCACCTAAAACTTTTTCACCTAATGTAGATTAATAACACTATTTGTCAAAAACCTGTATACCAAATATTATTATTATTTTTTTAATTGTCCCACCACTACACCCCCGTTTTCCACCCACAAAAACACCCCAAAAATTCCAAAATATTTTTTTTTTATTGGGGGGCCCCCCCAAACCACTGTTTTCTAAATGTAACCCTTTACCCCACACAAACATACATACATATATCTTTAGATTAAAAACAATTCAGTGAAGGGTTTTTGATGAAAAATAATCTTTCAATTAACATTTTTCAGTGAAAATGTTCTCGATGAAAAATCTTTAGTTGAATAATCTGGATACAGGTAAAGCACTCCACAGCATATCTGTATCAGCACAGACTTGTTGTGACCTCATGATGACGAAGAAATCCGATGGGAGTTCCGTGTAGAACCAAGCCACACGATTGCGCCGTGCCAGAGAATGTAGTCAGTGTTGGCATAGTAGGTCCACTAAGTTGTGTCCTTGCGCCTCCATCTTGCCAAAGAGTGAGGCAGAGTCAATGAGGGCACCACAAAGTGTTTCCTCTCATGACCAGTTGTTGTGCAGGGTGCGCGTGCACCTAATGTAGCGCCGCACTGCGGGAACTAAAGGAACACACAGTCACCTTGGTGTGTGCATGTGAGAATGACCATATCTAGACGTGGTCGTCCTTGGAGCCTTTTTGATGTGTGGTGACCTTTCTCGTCACCACAGTTAACATGTGACTGCCCAAGCGAGATCAGGGCATGCGCAGACCACTTGATCCCGTAACACACACGATGTGCTGGGAGCTCATATCTTCCTTCATATCTAAGATTGTGGAAAATGTGTTTACATAAATTTCATTTACATTTTGGAAAAATGAGCCTCCCTTATCAGTTTCATGTCTCAAGAAGCACTGTATCATGATCGTTGCTTAGACCGGTGGTCTTCAAACTTTTTTGGCCTGGGCCCCCCTGAGCAAAATATGGGCAGGCCGCTTCCCCTAAAAAATTTCAGATAGACAGTAAGTTATAATGACTATGAACTATTGTGCGCCATTTTCGCACCCTGCTCCCAGTATAGACCCTGGGTTCCCCACCCGCTCCCATCACAGTCTCTGGACTCCTCATCCCACACCTAGCCTAGCCCCTGGGCGCTCCCCCCAACCCCAGACCCTGGGTGCTCCCCCCCCCCCAACCCCAGACCCTGGGCTCTCCCCACCACTATCCCATGGCTCCCCCATCATGTTCCCACCTCAGTTCCTGGGCTTCCCCCACCCTGCTCCCAAAACAGTCCCAGGGCCAGTGGTGGCTGGTGGATTTTTGAAGTGGAGGGGCTTAAATATTTACCCCAGATATGCCTTAGCAAACCAGCGTAGTGAGGGAGCCCGAACCAATCGAGAGAGTTTCAGGGAGAGGGGAATGTTCTCCCGCAGTACATTCTTATAAAATAATGGGTTAAAATGCAGCATTTTAGAGCTGATGTAAAAACGTAAAAAAAAAAATGGGTAAAAAGCCAAACAGATTGAAATTGGCACGGGGGGCGGGGGGTAAAGGGGAGGCATGGTATTCTCAGGGCGACCCACATATTAGGGAGCACCAAATATTTCCAAATATTTCTTTGTATGTTTCTTCTTATTTACCCCTTCTATTTTTAGTCACCCAACTTTCGCAGCTCGGGCATCACAGTAACGATAGTCACTCTCAAATACTATGTCTGCACTCATTTGTTCACACAATCTAAATACTCTGCTTATAATAAAGAGACTCACGTTTCTTTATTTGCACTTGAAATGCAACGCAAAAAGAAATGAGCAGGGCCAAAGCCTTCATGTTCTGGGTGTGAACAGCAAATCCTGCATCTTCCAGTCATCTGGGCCCTGAGCAGTCGCCCTCTTCCCCGCTCCAAGAACAGACCTATTTCGGGGCTTACACGATCCTCATGGGATGGAGGGCAAAGCAACCCAGTTTATAGAGAGTGTGCTCTGATGCTCACTCGGTTTATTGCGGCTGTCTGAATCACGCCTGCTAGGGCATCCCAGCCTGATTACAGTGTCGCAGAGCACTTAGAAGGGAGGGTTGTGGATGCGCATTAATGCTATGGAAAACATCTAAACACATAAGCCAAAAAGGGAATCAGGTACATATTAATAACTCCAGGAAAGGCCAGAAACAAACTGTGATCAATGACTTTAAAGTAGCTCATCTCCTAGACACATCTTAAAATCCTGGCAAGCATAATGTTCAACTGGGGCATACATAATTTATGTGTTTAAAAAGTTGTATTCTAAACCGTTTTGGATAACAAGCGTTTAATAGGAAACAAATGACATTTTTTTTTTAAAGTCGAAAATCCAGACTGTGGGCGCTCGACTCCCTGGACATGAAGCTGCGCACACCCAGAGGTCGCACCCCCACAGTTTTTATACTGCTGGTTTAGACAATGCTCAAGAAAAAATGCAGTTTCCAAAACTATTGCTCTGTATTATGAAAACATTTGCATCTGGTGCAACACAGAGCTGCTGCTCCCGTGCTGCAACAGGGGCAAATGTTGCCTTAGTGCAAGCATTTGCAAAGAAGGCCTTGCACACCAACGGCTCAACATACCGGACATTTGTACATTGCCATACATGTGCTTTGCATTATTTGCACAGAAATGTGTAACAGATATGCATGTGACTTGAACATGGGGTGGAGTGCTAATCAATCCATTTCACATGTTCACGCTAAGCACATGCCACTGTAAGCACTCCGTTTCACACTGACTGCAAACCATGTTTTTATTCTGCCCCTGTTGAGAAGGTCAGGTGGCACTATGCCATCCCAGAAGGATTCCCTCTTGATTGTCCTTGCCAAACAATAGCCCTACCCGTGAGCATTTGGCAGTCTAAAGATGGCCACTGCAACACACAAAAGCTTTCATTTCAAAGGTCCAGACTGTTCATCTGATATTCTAATCTATCGATTCCAATATATGCAATCCTGTGTATCAGAATAAACCACTGGTCATGCACAGGAAACAATATAACCCCAATCTGCTGCTCTTGGTCTTAGGTCCCAGTATAACCCATATAGATAACAGGACCTAGATCAGGCATCTGAGCGGGCCAACCCTTCGATCTTTCCATCAACCTGATCGTGCAACTGTTCTGAGAATCGTGCGGGTGCCTACAAACACTGGCAACAAAAAACGTTCTTAACTATGGTTGGATTTTGATTACTCGATTCGAATAAGAATGATTAAGGGATTTGAACCATGGTGTAGAGTTTTATTTATTTATTTATTGCATTTATTATACGCCCAAACCCGTGGGTATCACGGCGTAGGTGACAGTCAAGCTTGAGTCACACACGAATTCAGTAGTTGTACAGTAGGGCACAGATATGCATAGCGAGGAGTACTCTCTGACTATGCAGGATACCCATTGTTATGTGAGCAGATCCCAAGTGCTTCTGATGTTGGCCGTCATATCTATGTTAGATGCTTTAATGCACACGAGTGGCCACGAGTGACTGCTGTACATGTTTACGATCTGGCTCAATGCACAGCAACAGGTGATTTTCCAGAGGCAAACACAGTGCCCGGCCTTACCATCACTGCAGGGTTCTTCACGGTGATGCTTGGGGTGGTGGCGCGCAGTGCTCCGCTGATGCCATGGTAATACTTGAAGCAGATCTTGATTTCAGCTGAAAGACAAGCAAAATATTAAAGTCAAGGTGTGCCAAATGTGCATTGATCTGCCTGTGCGATTACTGAAGGAGCAATGTATTTAGAGGAGAGTCTGATTTCAATCAGGCAATATTTAATATAGACTAAACAGGGAAGGGACTCTGCCTTTAGTAGGATGCTTTCAGCATTTCTCTCTGAAGAGATGTGGGCATGCGACCACGCAGACCAGGGGCTTGAGATGCTGGTGGGTGGAACAGCCCTTGTATCAGCCCTCATAAGAACATCAAGGTCTTCTTTAAAACCCACAAATGTAGACATACATTCTCAGAGGATAGAACCTTGAACAGGTATAAACTCTGACTAGAGTGGGGGGTGGTCCCCCTTTCAGCCTTGTGTTTCTGCATTGTATGTTGCTGCTGGCACTGCTCTCCTATGATAGATCTCCAATGACTACCCAGGGACAGTTTACAGAACTTTTGCCCTATTGCAAAATGGCATTGAAAACATATGTTTATGTACTATGGACATTGTTTATGATGTGCTAACAAAATGCAAACTCACACTTTCACCAGTGCAAAATTCCTGTATTTGGGCCCTTGATGGTGAATTGTGAAAAGTGCCAATGAAATTGCAGGATCCCTCTTCCAATTCTGCAATTCTTCATTTGACATGCCCATCACTCGGCTGCCTAGAATGTACCTCCCATCTAGTCAAAGTTGGCGCCTTCCTTCACAGTAGTTTCATTCACACCACAGATCTACTAAACCTTTGCCAGAGGTAATACCTACCAATTGATTGTCATATTTATTTGAATTAATGTAATATGTCACATTAAACAGGGCACATTACATTCATTTGCATCCCTATAATGCTAAAGGCAACAGGACAAAGTGTTTCTTTTCCATGAAAAATACTTGAAGCAAAAATAGTTTGTTTGTGCATCATTGTTACATGAATGATCCACAACATTTAATAAATTATATTGCATTATTCTGTCAGAAGATGACCAGTCAGCATACATCATGAGTTATACAGGTTGTGTTTAACTTGTTGGTAAGGCATACATGTATGCGATGGTCATAATCATTTGCTTTTGGTATGTAACTTTGAAATGGTCAATGCATCCAGACTCTTGTAAACATGGCCTGTGTTTTATCCAGAGCGCCGCTCTCAAGGAAGGAGAAACAGAGGCCCGCTTTCTGGACAACAGACCCACCATTGGTCAGTAACAAATCTATCAGCAGAGATAAACAGACCCAGCAGTTGGTATTCAGAACAAAGGATCATGTTTTTGAAATATATAGGTAAATTAGCCCACCGCATTCCAAATTTCAAAATGTGCATGGACCTGCATAGTTTAAGAGGAAAACAAGGACAGAGTTTAGAGGCCTCGATATCCATAAAAAGCTGCTTGAAAAGAACATATGTCCACATAAACAATGTACTTTAAACTAAGCAGAGAAAAAGTGCATTATCCATGAAGTGACTGCTTCAATTAAAGCTATTTTGTTTCCAGTACATATTTTTGGTTAATAAACTCCAAAAACATGTAAGGCGGTTTTGGAATACAAAGCGCATTTAAATTACTGAATAATGACAACACGTTATTGGCTCTGATTGTATCTGGGGTTGGGAGCATGGCGAACAATATGACTCACAGATTTACAGGTATTGATAGACTTCTTGACCTGTGAAAACCATAGTTCTTTTAAAAGGAAAATCCTGCATAGAGTTTCCTACCCTTCAAAGTGAAATAAGAAGGTTCGTTTCTCGCACTCCTTTCCAAAGAAATAATGACACTTACATAGCCAATGTCATCTTTCCAAATGACATTGCACAGAAAAGAAAGGATTCTGTCTTAAGTGCACTCTAAATAAAAAGTAAACGTAATGTGCTGATTCCATTTTTTCTTCTATTTTATGACCTCATGATTGTGTGACCCTTTAAATGAATCAAGATATGTTGTTCTCCAAAATAATAGTTTTTTCCTAAAACCCAAGACAGTAGACAATTAAGTCAATCAACCCCACCCATCATTCTTTTATCAAGGTCCTAAGTAAAAGAAAATAATGTGCAACATTTAGAGCATAATCAGCCCTAGAATAAGAACTGTATAGGTGAACCTGATGATTCTCTCAGATGTCAAACCTTGTTGATTGTGTCAGAGAATATTCAATGAATGCTATATTGAAAAGTTAACTTTCTAATATTTTTTCTTCTTGAACTTGCGAGGCCAGTGATAGTTGAATGTTCATGTCAGAGAGGATTGTATATTTCTTAAGAACAGTAATTCATCTTTGCTTTTATACGAATGGATGTTTGTGCGCATTGCGAATGCAAACATTAGTGATACAATAGCAGCCAAGTTTCATTTCTTTTCTTTAAACAAGATGCATGTGAGTATGTGGAATGCTGTGGGTGACAAGCTTCAATTTCGTGATTTTCTACTTAAAATAAAACAGAATATCAGATAAAAAATAGCTTATTTCTTTTCCCTGATTTTGGGATGGGACTGTAATGGTGGCAACAGTACAGGGAGGCGGGGGTGATCAGAGGACATTTCCATGTAAAATGTAGCAAAATTCAATAGATGAAAGGTCAATACAGGATTATGCTTGCACAATCTTTCAAGTGCATTTAGCAGGTCCAACAGAAAATATTTCTGCCCAAGGCTGTTGTAAAGAATGATCCACAGAAAGTAGTATGTGGATCGCCCCAACATTTAGTCAGGAGACCACCAGCACTGTCTCTGAAAAAGCACATCTATAAATTAAACAACACAGGGGTTCAGGTGAATCCTTATTTAGCTGGAAATGAGTTACAGTTCACAAGCCCTCCCATATCATGCTTGGCCCATACATCTTCATCCTCATTTTGTTCTGCTTCTTACGTGTCATTTGACGTAATGCACTTTAGTTCAATCACTTCCCTTCCAGCTGTTTTCCTAGAAGCTACTAGTGTTGTTGGCAGATTCAGTTGCAAGCTCCAGTGCGCCTGCAAGCTCCAGCCATGATGAAGCGGTCGCAGTGCATTGTGGCTTGTGCTGCCGCTCTCACTGTACACTGCGATTGCCACTGTCATCCTACATCCCCGAAGAGTGTCCTACTATCCCATAGGTGGAGGCAGCAGCTGCTGCTGTTACATCCAGGCAGAGTTTACAGAAGATTACAATGCACCTAGCCAATACACCTGAAATGCCCACTGGACTGCTCTAGCAGGACGTCAATTGTGCTGTGGAAGTCCAACGCATACAGAGAAATGTGGCTATCGAAAGGAAGCAAAAAGTTGGGGATGCAATTAAGAGGGAGGCAAATAGAAAAGGGGGCAGAGGATGGACATTTCATATTGGCAGTCTCTCTGGGTCCCTGAAGATAACTGAATGGATGGGTAAGGCTGGTCTGATTAGATCCGCAATGATTGCAACCAGTCTACCCCCAACGCTCCCCTGGATCACACCTGCCTTTTGAATCATTGCTTCATATATGTTTTGCGCTTTCCCTCCCAATAGTACATTACATAGCTACAAAAAACTCAAGGGCCAGAGTCTGCACTATTTATTGAAAACTATATCCACTGCACTTTGAGCATTATTTGAGTTGGTTTTGAATACATATAAAGTAGTTTTTATCTCCTTCCAGGGGACGCAAAGTATCCCTATTGACAACTATAAGGACCAAATAGTTTCTAAACACAACAATAAAGCATTAGCCATGATGGTTCTATGTGAAAAGGTTCCCAGCGAAAATGTAGTCCGCAAAAAGTTGTTTTCAAATATATAGCAATTCAATACAAGCAATGCAAAGTGTGAAAAAATTGGCAGTAATAAGGTCACCAAAACCCTATTTTTAAATACACAAAAGTACAAGGCTGTAACCCTAACAATAACCCCAAACCTGAAATGAAACCCCCACAGTAACAAGGGCCCTAATTCCACTCCTAAACCTTACCTCTAATTTCAAGTCTTATTCTACCCTGAACCCTTACTGTACACTAAACCTTCAGTGCACTATCATTTTATTTGCATGTCACTCAGTACAAAACACCAAGTAATAGAAGATGAACAGTGAACCTAACTCCAACTACATCATCAGCTTGCCACAAATTACATTACTAACCCTAACCCAAACCCTTGCTCTAATCCGAACCTTAGCCTTAACCTTACTACACTTACCTTAATGCTTACGTTACCCTAACTACTAGGTTTTATCCTGACCCCTATCCTACGCCTCCATCACCAGCTCTCTCCAACCACCCAATTCCTTTCTTTAACACTTACTCAAACCATTGCTCTATTAGCCTTAATACTACCAAAACCCCTACCCTAACACTTACCCTGACACTTACAACTAACCCAACCCCAACATCACCAGCCCTGCCACTCCCACCTTGACCCTAACTCCTACCCTAATTCTAACCAAAATCTTTAATCTAACTCCTATCCTTACCCTAACACCTATCCTAACTCTAAACCAGGCCATCAAAAGCCCATTAAACCCTCCTTAACCTGAACATTTACCTTTGCAGCACTGCATTTTTGGCCACTTTTCAGCAACGTTTCAGCTGCATTTCTTTACTACTTTTTGCTTGATGAATTTTTCACTGACTACATTTTTGTTGGCAGCAGTTTCACTAGATACCTAAGGCAGTGGGGTCGAAACGTGCTTCATACTCATTGTGCTGTTACGATTTGTACAACGTGCATCCTTCTTCAGGGCCTTATTTAGTTGCTAGGTTTATGTTTTCATCAGGGCATCACTGTAATCTCAAAATCAATGGAACTTTATACTGCCTCAAGTATTACTTCTATGGTAAATTGTTGATAGTGATTATATTTCATTGTTTTTTTTCCCTTACCTTTAAGAGGTGTAAAAGTTGTGCGACGGCAAGGGGAACGCAAGATGATAGGTGTGTGCATTACGAATATATTTTGCAGCTATCTTCGAGAGGAATGAATTAACAATGCAGAGCTTGCAGGAAGAGAGCAGGAGCTACATTCTGAAAAGGAAGGCCCTGGTGGAGTATGCAAGGAGCCTACCGCCTAAAGATGCAACGCTGATGGCAGAAACATGCAAGCTGATGAAAGGACATAGGCTGGGTTAAGGGGTGACGTTGGGGGACATGATAATAGGGCCAGGATTAGACCCATGTGCCGCTAGTGTGCAATCTACATGACAATTGTCCAAGGTGAAATGAGGACATAATCCCCATGTAGGAGAAGCCCAAAGGTGAGACGGGAGGCATGGAACTGCCTCAACAAAAGAAATGTCTCCCCTCAAAAATGTGCAGAAGATTGAAGTTAAAACATTGCAAGAGGAACAGTGGGAAGGTTCGAGAAGCAAAACCATAGCAAAGTACGAGTATGCAAATCCCATGGAACACTGAAGACGTTCTCTTAAATACAGAATTTGCAGATCTATGCTGCTACTGAAAAAAACTGGTTCCTGATTGTTATAATCCATTTTCATATTAAGGGAGATTTTGCGCATTTCTGTAATGGCATAAGCGCAGAAACAACATCCGCCTGAATGAACTGTCTAGATACTGCAAAAAGACTTGAGGAAGGTCCATATATCTCAATTGGCCAATTGTTCTGTACAAGTGTAAATCTCGACTCTCAATAACCCTGTGTTTACTTTGTTGGTGGGTTTTTTGACGTTTCTCTTTTCACTATATGTACTTCTCGTTCATATTGCCAACGGATGAGACGGAAGAAAATAAAAAAAATAAAAAAATGATAGAACAGAGCTGGAAAAGGGGATGGAAAAGAAATAATGTGAGCAAAATCCAAAGAAAGATCACTGGCAAACACAAGAAAAGGAGTGAAAGGAGCTAGAGGTTGTGTTAACATGCACATAACAACAAGAAGAGGAGGAAAGGGCACTAGAAAGTGAACAGACATATGAGTACAAGACAGTGAGCAGAAAAGAGTGCAAAATATGAATGATTAAATGCAGAAAGAAAGTGGAGGAACAAAAAAAGCTGAACAAATCACAGGAAGACGAAATGATGGATCGATATGCAAAGCGCGGCGCTAGAAAACCAAATGTGGAACAACACCAAAAATAAAACACGGAGAAAAAATGCTGAAGATTTTTTTTTTAAAGTGAGGGAAAAAGTGAAACCAGGGTTTAGAGAGTGGAAAGGCTGACATCCTTGTGGTATAATGAATATAAAAAAGCTACACATAAAAGGATGCTGGCTATCACCACCTTGGCTCCTGGAAATTATCTAAGTACTTGGCCTCGGGACTCATGTCTCTCATTATCTTGAATCCCTTTGATAACTTACAATTTACTTGCACATTTGGGGGTGTTTTATGTTACATATGATACAAAACAATTACAAACAATGCCTCTGGAACATATGTTTTACTTTTCCTACAAATACATTGAACATGTTATCATTTCCTATAATGAAGCGCTCACTGCCTCTTTGATTGTGGCCATTGATAATTCTTTGGAAATCCCTGGTTAGGTGTTCTTACATGATTTTTTTGTCCCCTTCCTATTTCCTTCCACCATTTTATTCTTGGGTGAGGTCTCATGGGGACTCGTGCATGGAATTCATTCTTTACCTTTTTCATCAGTTACTTTATTGAGTACTTTGGGGACATGAGCCAGGCTGTAGAGGGTGATAATTTCATCTAACCTTATGTGTAGTACTAAGAAAGGACAAGAGAGTTCCAATGCAGAACTATAGGGCTGCTATTCTGTGCCTATTGATAGCATAAAGTGGGGCAGCACAGAGCGTGGCAGACACCATGCTTGTGGAATAGACACAATAGAATCCCCAGCATTCCCTATGGATTAGGCTGCAAAAAATATGAAAAAATTGAGTTTTACATGTAGAGCTTAATGTTAGTCTATAAAGTAAAACCACATTGTAAATAAACAGAGTGCAAGTATTTTCCTTCAGTCGGTTATGGCCTCATATAAATGTAAATGGCAACGCAATAATGCCTTCAAAGATGTCCCACTGTACTTCAACGCCCCCTTTCCTTTCCAGGGCCTCAGGATTAATTCTTGCTACATTCTTCTTTGCAGCTTCGTGCTTTTTAAGTGTCACAGTTTTGAAAGAATTAGATAGATTTGTGCCTGTGGTGTGAATCCACATGGATTACTCTGTGCACTACCTCCATGTCAAGCCCTGTTGCATACATGCCAACATGTCCCATTCCAATCAGTAGATGGTAGTCTTGTATGCTGGAACTTGTGGGCTCCCATTCAAGATGAGGACAATTTAAGCTCTTTTTGCTCAACATGTCTCTACGATGAATTATGCATTTGTGCGACTTGTGGACGTTATCTCAGAAAACCGAGTATTATATTAGATCTTCAAACCCAAACATTAAGAAATATTTGTATCAACTTGACCTGGGAAGAACAAAAGTGTGTGATCATGGCAACTAATTCAATCCCACAGTGCTTTTTCTGCTAAAATTGGGAGTTCCTAGAAGTGATTCAACTTAAAGTGTACACTAGTCCCAAAAGGCTTGACTTCACTGGAGTAGTGTTGCTCCATATATACTACTAGTGACCATTCAAATCCACCATAAAAAGAAGCATTTGTTGTTTCCAATGGTGTGTGTTGCCTGTTTGCAATGATGTGTGTTGCCCATATGAGCTTAGTTACAATTCATTTGCTGCTGCTCCTGTACCCTGGCTTTCTCCTGCAGCCAAGCACTCCTTCACACCCTCAACTAAAATAAAAATTTGCTGCAAAAAATACAACTTTGCGCTGCAAGATGTCCTTCCCGCCAATGCAATTCAATGGGGAAAAAACAAACCTCCCTCTTCTGGGTGCAAAATCTTCCCCTTAAGTATTGTACATTAGGGTTGAGCGATATGTATATACTGTACTGGCAGTGCTGCTAGTAGCATTTTGAAATCTATTTTACCTAATGCTTTGGCACTATGTTGTAGCTCACTGTCCAGCATTGATTACATGTAACAGCATTGGCCGTTACACACAAAAAGCATTTCCATTTCTCTTCCAATAATGTTCAAAGCCACCCGCCAGTCGTGTCTCATGTCCTGGTCACTATCACTTCTAAATGACATAAACCTTTGCCTGCAGAGAGAGAGAGAGATTCTAAAATAAATCATACAATAGTCAATGTCTACTACTGCAGCATATATGCTATTTGCAAAACTACTAACACTGGCAGGTATGTAATGTAAAAGCACAAGGAGTTATGAAGTTCTGTGGAATTTGAAAACTATTGATGCACAGTTGCTTCACTTAATGAAAGGACTGGATGATTCTGCACGTTCTGATTGGCTGGAATGGCATCACTCCTGACAATCAAGTGACCACAAGTATTTGGCCATTCTAATAGTCAGTAATCTATGTCACAGGATTGCAGCCAACACGGCACGGCTTGCTATAACACCGCCCACCAGCTGAAACTGATGTCAAATTCCACTCTGGTACAGAATCAGGAGGTCTCTGTCTGCAGATTCCGACAGTAAAGATTTCGCCCACCACTCTTCTACAATATTTTTTTTTTATTGTTTTATATTTGTAAAGCGCCCAAACCCGTGGGCATCAGCGCGCTGTTGCAAACCAGTTACACAGAGATTCAGAAGTCACAGCTACTGTGCCATTCAGAACAAGGTTCAGGAAAAAGCACATTGAGGCCACACAAGTGGGGAAAGAGCGCTATATAAATAACCAAATACAATACAATACAAGGTAAGCGGCAGAGCTGGTGCAACCTTGTAAGTATTCAGGAGCGGATCCTTACTTTTCACAGTATGCTATCCATCCGCGAAATGTTTAATTTGCTCTCTACTTTAAATCAAGGAAATGAGCAAGGCACTGTAGGTGGAGATTGGAGCTTTCAGGAAGGGAGCAGGGAGATAAGGACACACAAGGCAATCTGCCACCGATTTAAGGAGAGCGGAAATTAATGTGGCTGTCCTAGACGCAACCACTTTATCTCTTACCCTTTCCCGCTATACAAAGCAGAACATGTTTGCGTCTTCATATGTGTTTTGTGGCAAAATGTCCCTCTTAGCAGATTTTGGTTAGTCTTTTAATAATTCTAGGAATTATATATCATAAGGGCGTTCCAGAAGCAATACAAATGAATGGCCTGTCGGTCGGTCATGCATATAGTGATTAAGGATAAAAACAGAACTGCAATAAGAAAGCAAATGTATTAACAAAATGAACAATTTCTAAGCAATACAAGGTGTGCAAACTCCTACTTATCTTTCTCCTGCATTTTCCCTTATACAGGAATTCCCATTTATCCATCCATCCATTATCTCTCCATCCATCCATCTCACATGTACTAGCTATCTATTTATTATCTATACATCCACCTCAAGCATATTGTGAAAGTTGCTACATCTTGCTTTGCAAAGGGGTGATCGGTCAAGAAAATTGAAGGGTAATTCAAGAATAATACAGCTCTGAGATTCCCTCCGACTGGATCGATACTCCCAAGCTATCACAAACACTACCCTTCTTCCTTTAACCTGCCCCTTGAACCTCCCTGTTTGTACTATCTGTACCCGCGACCTTTTCCTTTTATCTGCAGACTGAGGTCTGGATAGCCCACACTTGGGCACAATGCAGCAACTTCAGGAATATGTGCTTTGAGGCCACTGCAGTGAATATTTGGCTCAGTGTAGAACCTTTCTAAGATAAGTTACACATCAGAAGATTTCATTTTGAACGTAAATTGTGAACCTTTCCTTAACCCGTCAGTTCCTCAGTTTAAGCCTGCAAGCTTGTTCCATATACAGTGGCACCAAAGGGTCTCTGCGAAAATGGCCTGGTGCTGTGCAATGCACAGGGGTTGTACCATCCCTAGCAATAGTCTAAAAGGCAGGTCTGTGGGGTAAGTACAGCAGTGCCATATTTTCCTGCCAACCTTTGGGGCGTCAATTCACAAAAATGCCAGAGGCAGTAGCAATGACATCACATGCCTGATGACATCACAGGAAGTGATGGCACATGATCCTTGACCTTAATGAAATCACAGGTCGTTCTCTTGCAGATGTAAACAAGTAAATTGGATTCACATGGCTAAAATAAAAAAATACATACTATAGCAGACAAAAAAATACTATTTTAGTTAACCATCATATTTTAATCAGAGTGCTGGCTTCATATGTTAGGGGGGGGGCTCATAATGAGGTACACCCCAAAGAACCAACAAAGGACAGTGGCCAGTACAGTCGTACATGGCCAATTACTGTTATCCAGTGGCGATTGCAGCCTTACAAGCCCGGTGTAGTCATTACATGCTATGTAACACACATTTGCAAGGCACGTGCTGCCTCCTATTGGCAGATACTACCATCTTTGCTTTACTAGCCTTAAATGCCAAGCCTAATCATAATATGTAAGGCGGGGACTGCCACATCAAGGTGCATCATTATATGCCGAGTGCAGCCTCCATTTCTTCAAAAATGCGTTTTGATGGCAGTAAATTATTCATAGCCACCTTGTGCTAATTACAGCCTAATATGGCGAGGTTATGCCAATACATTCCTGAGCAGCTTCAAATGCCTCAGTTATGCCATCAAGGCCAGTTAATGCCTCACATGCCTGATGGAGTTGCCATAAGTATTGTACATCCTCACATGGCCAGGGCCCACCATCACATGCAAAACGAAGCGTCAATGCCTCAAGTGGATGTTTGAGGCATCATATGCAAGGTGCATGCTCACGCGTGCAGGTATGGGTGGCTGAAATCACTGCCAGTGGAGTGAAATTGGTGAACCTCACCCCCAATTTTGCTTTGCCTGTGAAGCATATTCTTTTTACAATTCACCACTTTTTTGGCAAATTCCGTTTTCCAGTCTGAATTTTCATTTTTGACCCGAAAGCAGTGTGGCCATGGCCAACCACGCCCTGGGCCCCCACCAAACAACCCACAGTGGGGACCTCCTTCCATGCTGAAGGCTGCCTGAATGCACCCATAGTGGGCACTGGCCATTGTCCGTAGCCACAACAGGCGGTCACTTTGTCTAGGGCATGGCCTTTGGCACTACTAAGGGGACCAGCAAAATCCAGCCAAACTGGCCATTGGCCAAGTCCCGACTCAACAATCCAATCACCCCTTCAGCCCTTCTTACTCGTCTCACAGCACCTCCCATAAGCGAGGAATGCATCTTTTGTTGGTAGATTTCCTTCATGAGGCTTAGCTAGGCCTGCATTCCTTTTCAAAGGGCCATAGAAGAGAGCAAAAAAGGAGAAGACATAATAGAGCGGGAACTAGGTGGAAGACAAGGGCTCAGGGGGGTTGGCAGTAAAAGAAACAGGGCCTGGACTGGCAGAGAGTTAGAAGTTAGGGAACACAATGAGCAAAGGAGGAGCAAAGATGCCTCAGGCATGTAGCTCTCTCACTCTTCCCCACCGTGCCTGCAGAAAGAGCCTTCCTATTCCTAGCTCTCTCCCGAATGGATACATTTGCCTGGAGAGCCCAGAACTAATTTCAGTTAGCCAGAGGGTAAAGAGAGGCCAGTGAGAGGTGTACACCCTTCATTTCACTAGGCTTCTGGGGCTTCTGGGAGGAAAAAAGGCATCAGTATTCCAGCAAGATCATCGTCAACAAGGCCATCATCACTAGGGGATTACAGGGCATGCTTTGATACTCTCCGGGGCCTGGTTTGCCAGGCTTATGTTGAAGAGCACATATCCTAACCCTAAGCTACCTGGGTGGCTGCACCATAGAGGCTGCACTGGACATAGGGCTGTGACCGTAAGGGCTGTGGTCGCGTTTGGGAGCATTAGGGACGCGTGGAGGACGCAGGGCGCAGACCTCTGCCCGTTTCCGACCAGGATTAGGCTCTCATTCTCAGTGGTGGAGCCAGCCACTCCAAAATTGAGGGTGTTAAAGGCAGAAAGCAGCCCTCTCACCCCCAGGGCAAAGAGTGGGAAATGCTTGTTGCATCAAGAGTCTTTCAAATCTTTCACTTTTGAGAGCAGAGTGTTTACATTTAGGAATCATGAACAAGCAGCAATAAGAAAGCATAGAGTAGCAGAGGACAGAAGACTGCGCTGCGCATATCAGTAGACCCCAATGACAAAGTCAAAGATTTAACTGACCTGCTTAGCTATTAGTGGCTGACACCTCACAATGATTATCATCTCTCCGTGAAGCAAAACGTCCTCTTAATTGGGTTGAAAGATAGATCTAATGTGCAATAGGAAGGCAACATGGAAATTCAGTTTTCTGCCCTCAGAGGAAGGAGGGTTGACAGCCCAATGGGTTAATGCACCTACTGCAGCCTCCTATGTGTAGCCAGTAGGTTACACATTCAGTTGCTGGTGAGATGCTGATACAGGTTTGCTTGCTATGCAGGGGCCGGGGGTCACCTCACAGCGCCTCGAGAAGGTGTTCTGTCCGCCCACGCATTCGATAATTAAGAAGAAGAAGCTGCTGTACTGAACATCCACGGCGAGCACAATGTCCCCTGCTTTCTCAGCTTTGGTTTGCTGTTCTAAGCTAATTGCATGACATGTCCCCAGATGGGGCGAGTCCCATGTGGGCTGGAACTACGCATGTTCGTTTACTGTAAGTGGATACCCGATATCCACAGAGAAGCAGATCTTTACTGGAAGGCCGCGGCAGCCCAGGAATGCACCTCCCTCTGAGCGGCGGCCGCTTTACTTCAGCTACGCGTTACACGCCTCCATTCTTTCGTCCCCAACCATGACAGCTCTTGTTTCTCCTCAGCCAGACTTTTCACACTGTCGCCCTTTCACGTTCTTGCTTTGCTGTCTGTGTTGTCGCGCGCACTTCCCCAGCGCTAGAGCTCTTCCAGTGTGACGGAATAGCTCCACTTGTCATTTGCTAGCATTTTCCACGGGCAACAACTATAACAAAGGGTGTCCGTTTGATAATTCAGGCAATCACCACACAAGTACATCTGTTCATGCACAGCGAGGAACGGCTGCCAGCATGCAGCCACGTATGAATGCTCTACAATGTATATATAATCATAGTTTACAGGAAAGATATGAACCTCAGCTGGAGGCCCATATGTACATAGCTATAACAGCAAATAAATGGCAAAATATATGATTCCGAGACAGCCCCATCCACATGATGAACTACCAGCAGATGGAATTATGTTACCAGGGTTTCCAGTTACCAGGTACTTGCTAGAAAGCGAGGATCGAGAATAAATCAAAAAACTTCCTTTGTACGTTTTCTCAGATCGCCTTCAGATAAAATCCATGAGAAGGGGACATTTTTGATTTTTTTCCCCTCAAACTGAGTCCAAAACCCCGAACATTTCTGGTTAGTCAAAAGTCGTGTAGTGGAGGGTGGGAAAGCGTCCATCATAAAAGCAAGAGGTCTGTCTGGTTCAGGGGAAATCCCCACACCCAAGAAACAGAAAAGTCAAAAAATGTGACAAAACCACTGTTTATTAAGAGATCTCACACACGGGGACAGGCATGCACCAGTGCGGATTTCTAATGCTCTTTCAGCCGGTTACAGGCTGACCAATTGTAATTGTTTATTTGTAAAGCGCTTATACACAAGTGAAGTGCTTCAAAGGGCTTCAAGATGGGAAGGGAGCAAAGAAAAACAGTATTAATTTTTAGTCCTTGAGGTTCGGAATGATCTAACAAAATTAACTAGTATACTCGGCCAGAGGCATTTCTACTAGTGCAAGTGCATGACAGGAGGGAAGTAGAGAAGGGGGAGGAGAAGGAAAGAGCAAACCATCAATGAAATGCCATGATAGGCCTAACGACTTGCCAGACAGTACAACTGCATGACGTGAAGTGTGGCGAGAAGGAGAGGGTGTGTGGGGAGGACACACAGAACAATAAACTACCATTTTAGCTGGTGACATTCACATAGAATGATGATAGGTCATCAATAATGCGCCTATGCACAAGTGTTTCAGGCGCAACCAGGCTTGGGAGGGAAGACCAAGGAAGGACATGAAAAAACGATCTTGCTTCACCTAGTGCATCCAAGGTCATGCAAGTGCGCAGACAGGAAGTGCGTGGGAGGGGGAACAAGTGCGCCCAGTCATCAGAGCCTGGGGTAAGTGCAGAAGAGGTTGCCTCTCACATGGAACGTATTATGACTGCAAAAGTGCGAGGCAAAGTGCAGAGGCCCAGAGGCAACTGTAGGACTGGCAGTGGAACCTGGGACCTGTGTGGCTCTGTAGATGCACCAGGCGATCAGTCAGCGAGAGTGAGCAGAGTTTGGGAGGAGAGCAGGAGAGAGGAGAAAGGGGGTTAGGAGGAGAGAGGGAGAGAGAAACAAGAAGAGAGGAGGAAGGTCTTAAGGAGTTCCCGGAACTTTAGGAGATCCGGCTCAAGGCGGCGAGAGGCAGGGAGGCTGTTTCAGAGTGAGGCACTTGCAGAGGAAAAAGTTCTACTCCCAAATATCTGTTTCGAGAAACAGCTCACTTCAGAGAGTTGGAAGAGGTCAACACATTTTAAAGGGTGATGATGTCAGAAATGACAAGTTATTCTACAAAAACCTAAGGTACGCTGGGGTTGGTTAGTGGGGCAAACTACATTAACATCTATTTGGGGTTATTGTTTTGATTGGCCAAACATTATCTGGTAGCTACATCTGTAACCACCTTAAGAATGTTGCAAGTGAAATTATGTCATGCTAGTGTGTTGTGAGTGGCTTCTGCAACAAAGTGTGAGTGAGCGGTAAAGGTGGGTATACATTGGCCAGTGGGGGCTTTATCAGCCTTGGTGCCTTGGAAGGTTACCAGCACATGAGCAGAATAGGGCGTGGTGAGAAGGGCCTCAGGGTACCGCCTGTCCCAATAAGGTTACCACTCTCTGACTCCCCTGGCCACAAGCAAGTACATTCTAGCTTTCAACTTCATACTTTATTGTATCTTTTGTCCCAATGAAATGGATGGGAACAAAAGTCTCTGAATAGGCATTCTCTGGCGCTGCAAGTCATTTGTGTAGAGAGCGCATTTCGGATTATCCTGCTCAGCAATTTGTGAGGATTGTACCTGGTTTTACTATGGATTTTATTACCTCCCTTGGCCTCTGGAGACTTGTCCAGGCTGTTTCCTCCTCTGTGTTAGGTATAAACTGATGAGAACCTGACATGATGAGCTTGGCAACTGTGCATTTGCTGCCTGGGCTGTCCGGGCTTGGCTCTTTTCACTGGCTTTGCAAGACTGAATCTTTCTCCCCACAGAGTTGAGGCTTCTTGATGGCTCCCATTCACTTAACATGGCTGCATCTTCCATTTTGGTTCAAATGACCACTCCGTTTAGTTGTGTTCTGCATCAAGCGAACAGTTATATGTATTCTTTTGCAATTTGCATTTCAGCATAAGAGAGATAGGGTCTATGTGATCTCTATCTTAGTGATTGTAAGTGTATTCTTCGTGTCTAAGAGCATTTTACCTAGTGTATGTGTAGCTTCGTGCAGGGATGCATGTGTGCTACATGTCTAACACATCTATGTGTGTGTGTGTGTGTGTATGTGTTTTCAGCCATGAGGTCACTCGCCTCTTCCTGATTACAACTAATTTAGTTGCCAAATCGCCTGCAGGTTAATTGCTTTGGTGATGTAATCCGGTTATGGTCTGTAGGGCTGCTTCAGTGAGTGGCGTCTGTCACCTTGGCGGTATAATGCTGGAGAGGGGGTAGACGCCAGTAGCAATATGCACCGTTCATGTCTGTCATGCCGAAACGGGATGGGGTGCTCGAACACTCCACCTCTCTACAGTCACTTGGAAGCCATACCGCCCACGATTAATGAGATCAGGCAGGCTCAATGTTACTGTTCCGTGGCCCAAATGTTTAGTGATGCTTAAAATATAAAGCTTGTGTAACTGGTGCTCAAAAACATGTTTTGAAATAACTGTCCTTTTGAGCTTCCATCCTGATTTCAAGATATTTACTGTCATACCATGTTAGCCAAGCCCTAAAAACGCTCTCCAGGCAGTCGGGCAGCATGCCATCTGCCATCTTGCCCCTCACTTCTTGAATCATATAGGCTACCACTGTGTTGCGAATTGTCCCCAGCACTGTTCAACTCACCAATCAATCATGATCCATACATTCCAAACTTTGCACATATAAAGCAGACAGGCCATTGTCCTTGAGGCCTCGTACGCCTTGCCTCAGATATGATGAACAGGAACAATCAGCTCTATGTGATTATGCGGCGGATAATGCTGCACGGACATGCTGCAGCAGCACTCCTGGATTTCTTTTCTTTTACAAAGGGGGCTACCTCTCCCCCCTTTAGCTCTCTCCCTTCCTCAAGACAACTAACACTCACATACAACAACAATCCCAGGCACTGGACCTTACCCCTACGGACAGAAGAAGCCAGTGCGCACAACCATAACCTTAAATACCAGCCAACGTACACAGAAACACACACCCAGCATAACAGTAATTCACTTACAACAAACATCCCAGGCATTGGGCCTCACCCTTACATATACAACAAGCCAGTGCATGCAATCAACCCATCTTCAACCCAACACACACAGACCGCAGTTTCTCCTGCTTCTGGACCCCTCCTATCCGTCTACCCTCACTAACCAACCATGTCCTCTTTCTTGCAGAACTACATGAGCGCCTGGAGACTGCCCCTGAGTGGTAGCGGTGCACGGTATAAGTCAACCTAACATAACATCTAAAACCATGCTCCATGCATGTGGGAGTTAAATGGGAATGTCACTGGCGATGTTACCAGAGGCATTCAGCTACTTGGATAGTGACCTTATATGTAATAAGGACCTGGACCTCTGACTAGCCATTAAGACATGGCTGGCATTTCGTCAGTAGCATTGCTTACAAATGATGTCCTTCTCCATCTGCCTTCAGCCTAGAAGTTGATGTTCTAGGCCCAAGGGGGCACCTTGGTGCCATACGCCAAATGTCATAAGGACCCTATTACATCACATAACATGTTCCCATTGTTTAATCTGGCCATTCAAAATGATGTAGAAATAGTATGGAGCTTGTGGCAGCCAGGGCTGATAGGAGCTCTGCAGTATGCAGTTCATACATGTACGAATCAAAGAAGAAGGTAACATTGTTTGGGGTGGGAACAGTATACCTGCACTGTAAAGCTTACATGTGCGGTGACGAATCGAATCCCTTGATATCGTCACTTCTCCCCGAGAGGGGGGACCCTTCCTATGGGGCCAGGGATGTGAGACTGCTACCTGATAGTCCCCCTGGGGTGGTACTCAGCAGGAGGATGCCATGGGAGGGGACACTCTCTGCGGGAGAAGGGAAGACTGTTGAGGGAGAATGCGGTATGTTGACCACAATACCGCCAAGCATTGCTCACCCAGCAATATATATAGGGCCCAAGCACCTCCACCCTCTGTGTCACAAACGTTCTTCTACCAGTTACCTCATGCATTGCAATCCTGTTTACCAGATAACCAATACTGTGACGAGGAAGAGTTGGGAAGGAATGAGTATGACTAACTTCGAAAATACTGAGACTATAAAGAGCAGGGCAATGAAGAGTCCTACGCCGAACCAAGACCAACATACTAGCTACATCAAAATTGAAAGTCAGCCTACAACAAAAACTGATGAAGGACTCTTTTTAGAGCCACTGCTGTCCCAGAAGAGCATTGAGCTAGGAACCAATGCCATGCGGAGAGGACGTGCTGCAGAACCGGACACCTGGAGAAACACGCTGGTGTCCGAAAAAGACAGAGAAGAGCCAAGACTTACCCGAAGGTTGGGGAACCCAACGTCCGGTGGCAAGGAAACAGCCATCCAAGTGGTCCAGGTGGGACCCGACGTTCGGGAAGATACCAACGTGGCAGAGCCGCCAAAAGTCACAGGCAGAAAGCGAGAGTTTAGGAAAGCCAGAGAAGCTTACCAGCGTTGCTGAGGACTGGAACCCTTGTCAAAGTTTGAAGGTACTCAAAGACGGACCAGGAAAGCATCGAGAGACCCTGGAGGCTATGGTTGGGAAGAAGTTTGGAACCATCTTCATCAGCCCAGTGGGACCAAACAGAGTTCCTATAATGAGACAGTGGGTGAGAGCACACCCCATAGAGAACGCAAGAGAGGCCTGGCATGTCAGTGAACCGCGCCTGGTTGAGAGACACTAATAATCTGAGAAGGAGGTTTGGAACTGGAATATTGAGAAACTTGGAAGATTGGTCATACGAGATAACGCCTGGCAGGATAGTAAACTGGGCTTAAGTCAGAGACATTGCAGACTTGAGAAGGGGTTCTGGGACACACATTACGAGAAGAGACGATCAGGGTGGGCGGAGAGAGAAACCTTTTGGTAAGAGATTGAAGATCAAATGAAGAGAGAGATATTCTTTAAACCAAATCAAGAGAAGACCAGTGGGAGAGAAAGAGATCCTTTGGTAAAAGTTAAGAAAATACTAGAGGAAGAATTATATATCCTCTGGCTAAAATCCAAACATTATTGAAAGGCAGCCTAAAGAAGGCTTTGGGAAGGCAGCCATTTTCCCCATCTTGTTTTTGGAACTATAAGCAAATAACCGAAAATGTTCTGGGGAAGGGAGACCTCCTCCCCATCTGTGTGAAATACAGAAGAGTTGAGTTTATAATTTTCTTTGGAAGTGTAAGGGAAGGAAAAAGGTTTGGGGATACAGGACAGTGGACTATTTCTGACAGACAGTCTGACACCATCCTTGGTTAGTTTTGGTTGGGGCAGGGAAACCCCTTTTAGTTATAGGGACAGGTAGGGTTTGTCCTTATTTTGTGTTAAATAAAGCTTTGTACCAACAAACATGCCACCTTTGTGTCCCGTGTCTACCTTTGCACCCTTACAGTTCTGTAAAGTTTGAAGAATTAGGTGGAAGAAGCACAGAGCCTAGAACCAGCATTTTAAGATTGGGTATAAGAGAATAGATTTGTTAGAATCAGATTATGTCATCAGCAAACGAGTTGGCCCAGAAAAGGGGATTTGCAATGTATGGACCCTACTCATGTTGAAGAAGGCTGTCACTTAAAAGAAAATATGCAATTATTGTCTGCAAATAATGGTGGCTATGAATAATATGAAGAGTGAGAAGATAGCATAATTGAGCAAGAATCTTCTGTTACAAGCACTGACCACTTGTGTTTTGCGGTTGTCCTGATAGAAGCTGTACAGTAGCTTAATAAACAAAACCAGTAAACATTTCAGCAGGGATTACTTTGATCGCTAGTTTTACAAAATCGAAATACTGTCTTCCTATTTCCGCAAATAAAGGTAGTTTGACATGGAGACATGGTGCCTTACTTTGTAAGGATTTTGTCAACACTTCATGGAATTCAGAAGAAAAAATGCCTGCCTGAATGCTCCATGTCCCCAATGTACATACCTTTGAGCACATTTCAACATTTTTTAAAGCAGAGCAACGTAATTGTAAAGTGTATACTACTACCAGACAATTCATATTCAGCCATATCTCCTCAGATAAATACACGTATTTCATCTTCTTGTAATCCAATAAAAATGTCATAAATAATCGTTTTTGAAATAGGTTAAAAGGTAATCCAATCAATATTTTCTAAATGACTGCATTCGCATGTGCACTTTGCTTAAATTAATTTTCAAAGTGTAGAATCATGACCCATAAAGTGCTTATTATTCCAGCACAATGTGCGTGTCCACAAACAAGTTGCATGTTCAGACCTAACGCCTCAGGACATTTTGTATAAACTGCAAACTGCAAAACTCTACAAATGGGATCTTCTTCCTGAAGCATTACTCCTGTCTATGTGTAGTAATAACTAGCTGAGCTGTAATTCTGACAGTGTGTCTTACGACAGCAGAGCAACACTTGATGGGTTCCATTGTAGCCCTCCTTTCTGCCAATCATAACGTGTGGAATTCAGTCTATAATCACTAGTATTGACTTCATTCCAAGCATTCAGACCTGAGCAGAGGACTGACAAACAGCACAGAAATACATAATTTTTTTTTTATTATTGAAACTTCAGCTCAGCCACCTTGAAAGCGAACTAACAGGACGACAAACTTTTATTACAGCAAATTAAACTCAATTTCCATGTTTCCCGCAGGGGTCATTGACAGTCTACAGACACCTTCCGTCATTTAAGTGCTTTAGGCGTCATTACTATAAGGTAAACAATTTTTGTGGAATTCATTGTGAAATCACATTCTCGTGTAAGTGTAAGCAATCTAAAAAGTCCACAATGGCGCAGGTCAGCTTGATGTTATGCCCGGCGACTGCGTAAGACCACCAGTTCTGGTTTTCAGAATCGACAGGTAAGAATTCCCCTAAATGACACAAGCGTCGTGAAGTTATGGCAGGGCATCCAGTGATTAAGTGTTCCGTGGATTCAATTTGAAAGTTGCAAAATCGACAGTGCTTGCCATTGGATTTGTTGATGTGTCAGAGAAATTGCATTTCCCTTGTCTTCAAGACATTCAGGCACACCCTTAAAAATTGCTCACGATGATGTCGTGAAGGACATGTTGTTAAATATCGACATTGGACATTAAGTTTATGTTCTCCGATGCCTGAACTCAAAAACGTTGGCATCAATTTCAGTAAGTCGTAGTTCCGAATCCAACACCACAAGTCGAACTTATTTTTGACGTTTTGAGGTTGACTGATCAGGTCAGCTAAAGTCAGGTCTGCATTAGCCAAAGCTGCTTCCAGTAGCTGCTGCCATTCTGCCAAGACGCCCGATCGCTCGCTGCTCGGCGTATGCCCAAAGATTTGGTATTGTGGGATTAGAGGGTTCAACTTCATCTTACGTAGCACCAACAATGATTTCCACATGACACAGTTGTGTACTGAGTTTAGTGAAAGTTCATAATGAAGTGAGGTCATTGAGGTGTAAGGAGGCAAGTTCAATACTCAACGCCAAAATTAACCTTCAAGTTTCTGCCAAAACTGGGTGTCGATATTCCAGCCCGATTCGGACCCAAAAGTGATGGCTGGAAGAACCTTTTGTACATAAAAAGTTAAGACAGGTTCAAGTGAACATTTTCCGTAAAACGTGTTTATCTTTAGAGCTTGAATGCTGAATTGAGTCATTCGGTTGACAAGATCAAGCTTCCAATGATGTTCGTTTATGGATGTGTTAAATGTTATACCAAGGTATCGGATCGAGTTCACCGACTTCAATGATGTGTCATTTATTTTCCACGAAAAAGCCTTTTGTTTTTTTGTGCCACCAGCTCCAATGGTCATGATCTTAGTCTTTTCCGTGTTCAGAACAAGGTCGTTCTTGATGAGATATTCATGCAAGTTGGTTAAAAGACGTTGAAGACCAATCTGCGTGAGGTCTAATAGAACGAGGTCGTCTGCGTAAGATATGCAACGAATTTCTATGTTGTTGATCTTTGGCGGAAAGCAACAAACAGATTCCAGATGTATTGCAATAGCGGAGATGAACAGTTTAAAAAGTTTAGCAGCCAGAGGGCAACCATGTTTCACCCCCTTTTCAGTTGTTATTTTCTTCGAAAGGTCTCCTAAATTATTTAGGCGAATCCGTATGGCGGTGCTTGAATGTAGCGCCCTGATTGGTTGCAACAAGTTTTGCGGGAAGTTCCATTTTAACATTTTCTGCCAAAGCTTGCCGCGATTGAAGCTATCAAACGCACCCCGGAGATCAATAAAAGCCAGATACAATTTTCTTTTTGCCTTTAAGTTTTCGGATTTCAATATGTTTAGTAGAAAGAGATTAACTTCTACACCTACTCCCTTATTGAAGCCAGTTTGGCGAATGTCGTAGATCTCTTCACGTATCGACCACTGGACAAGTCGTTGTCGCAAAAAAGAGGCAAACAATTTTCCTATTGTGTCCAACAGGGCAATCGGGCGATAGTTGTTGGGATCTGCCCGATTGCCTTTCTTGTATAGGGGCACGATAATGGCTCCACGCCAAGACTCAGGGACCGTTTTAAAGGAGGACAATGAGGAAAACAAGGCTGCTATGAAAGCTGACCATTGGGCTTCATTTCGTTTTAACATCATCTTAGATATCATATCCGGAGCAGCAGCGTGCAAGTTTTTCAATGCATGTATTGCATTTTTTATATCAGCTAAGGAAATTTGCAGGTCCCATGAGGTCAAGTTTTGATGTGGAACTGTCATTGGTTCATTCAGTGGACTACTGAAAATGGTCAAGAAATGAGTCTCCCATTCGGCTGCTTCAATTTCATTTGACAAAAGGGACGAGTGACGCGAGTTTCCTGTATTCAGGATTGCCCAAATTTCACGTGAGTTCTTTGAAACTAGTTGTTTCATGATTAATTCTGCTTTGTCTTGTTCGATGATAATTTTTTGGGATTTTAGCCAGTTCCTGTATGTTTGTCATCGCACTTGAATTGCACGTTTAAGATTGATGTCACACGATCTTTTGAGAGCTAGTTTTTTCAAGACTCTTATATCTCGACGTATTAGCCTCTTTGCATTTGTTATCAGTGAGGATGAGAGATGACTATGAGATATGCCCATCACCCTGTCGGCTACTTTGACGGTGACGAAATTGGCCAAGAGAGGTGCATAGTCAACCGACAAACCCACGTTCTGTTTGAAGAGTTGTTGACTTAGCGTGTAAATTTGAAAATCATTCATCCGAAGTCGGTTTCTCCCTGCATTCACCGATAACGGAGAAGCGTAGATCTTTGTGCATTGAGACTATTCCAGTATGCAGGAAAAGCACAACAATTCGTGATCGCTGTTTATCATCTTGTGTACCACTAGTTTCAAATCTTGCGCAAAAAGAGTTTGAGATACCCAAAAGTAGTCAATAATAGATCTTGATTTTAGATTTGACCAGATTGCACGGGGATGTTGATCGCCTTTCACATTGCCGTTGACCATTTTACAATTTCTAATTTGCAATGCCGAACTCCACAACTGACCTCTTACATTGACTTCATCACTCGGTAGAGGGATGAACAACTGGGATCAACGATCAATTTTAAACCAGGTACAATTTAGGTCACCACAACATATGATAGAGATGTTTAGGTACGATGTTATAATCTCGTCAATGTAGCATGTGATGGAATTTATAAAACCCATTGTGGAGATTTTATCAGGATTCCAATACCCGTTTATGATTAATAGATGTTTCCTTGTGGGTATGTTTTGTCACCAGTCCGTATCAAGACAGCTTGGACAAAAGGATTTGGACAAAAGGAGTTCACGATTGACCACCAGGGATTGATTTTGATTAATGTCAAGAGGCCTGAAGATGGTTGCCCTTGTGCATTCTTAATGGCAGGGTTCATTAGAGTAACGTAGCCATCTCTTGATGGAGCCTCACTTAACTATGTTTCCTGAAGACATATTGCGTGGACTTTTTCCAAGCTGACATCAAAGCTTTTAATTAAGGTAGTGAATCCTCCAGTGATCCACGATAGGAATTCACATAGCTGGTCACATGCAACTTTTAGTGGCAAGTTGCCATTCATTGTGGACTTCAGCATATTATTGGTGTAAACAGAGCGCCTTTGGTCATTAGTATCAGTTTGACGTGCATTAGCAGGAACTTTCATAGCGTTGCGTATTGCGATGTGTCTGTCAGATTGGAGATCCTGCGACTCGGACCTCAACCTCGATTTTCTCGCACTTGGGCAATTGATAGACGGTTCAAGAGTTAAATCAAAGCCGAGTACAAGCAGTTCCTCTGCCGCTTTCAAGATTGTTTTGCGAAATGAGGCAGAAACAATATGAAGTAGTACTTGATCACAACATTTCTCAGTAGCATACTCAACGATTTTAATGTCATCCGACATGATAGTACCAAGTGAGGGAATGCTACTGAAGAGTTTCATTACGTTTTGGCGATTCAAGTTTATTTCCTCGTCCTCCGAATGGAGATTCTGAAGCCCTAATTTACAGTTTGCAGAACTAGACCTTTCAACCTGATGAACACGGGAAATGGAATGAGCTGAATTGTATTTCTGCACACTAGTTTGTTTGGGATTCCATCTTGAGATCACTGGCATTTTATGAACAGGAGAATCTCTCTTTCTTATCGATGGCTTATTTCTCTGCACAGTCTGTATTGTGGGTTTTGATTTGTTCTGAGTTTCTTTTTCAGCACGACCACTCATCTCGTCACAGTCCGTAGTTAGCTCAGGTGGCTCAGCGGAATAAGTTGATAAATTGCAGAGATCAGTGATGGATCCAGATAACTCTGTTATGGACTCTTCAACATCAGATGCAACTCTACGTCATTTGTTTGAAGGTACAATGGAACGGCGTCGTGTGGACGACGCAAGGTCCTCCATTTCGTTGTCTACAGGGATCGAAGAGGACAATGGCACATTTCTAGTGAACAGCCCGGATTTGATCATAGGGGCCATATTTCTGATGAATTTTCGTTGTTTCATTGTACCATGAACTCTTTTTGAGTCTTGCAGTCTTTTGATTGGGAGTTGTTTCTGTAAAAACATTTTTTGCTTTGTGGTCGTTTTAGTATCAGGCATCAGATTTAAAGCAATTGATTTCGCGGCTCCCTCAAAAATCCCGAAAGACATCAGCAGACTACCCGAGTTGGGGCTTGTGTTTTGACAGGGGATCTGAGGTAGAGGCCGACTTGGTTGCTCGGAGATTCCAACTGTTAGGTCATTCCCATTCAGAGGAAGATTTACAAAGTTATTTTTCACGGGCACAGAGGCAGTTTGAATCTTGTGAGAATGTGAGACATCTTTTTTAACAGTTCTCGCTGCCACATCGTCTGAATTTGTTGGTTGCAGAGCAATTTCTGACGTGGCTTTTGACTTCACATACTTTGCGCTGTTGCGCAAGGTGTGCAGTTGATTATTAGATTGAGGCATACCTCTGAGATCAGTGGATGTTACATCATGAGCTGCAGGAATAGCTGCTTTCTTAAACGGCCCAGCAGTTGAGCGTCGCATCCATTTAACAGCCTAAAGGAGGCCTTCTGACAGGGTGTCGTTCTGGCAATGATGTCGTGCTGCCAAGTTGCTCAACCTTTCTTGCCAACGAATGGTTTGATCAGCTTCACGTAAAAGTTGGCTCTGAAGAAACAAGTTCACTGATTCAAAATATTCAATTTTTTCTTTTAGATTTGCGATTAGCGAGGTCTGATCCTTTAAGGCATCAAAGAGTGATTCGTACATCTTCAGAAAGGGCAGCAATGCAGTTGATGATGCTGCTAAAACTTTGTTATAGATCTGCATGGCAGCTGCCGAGGAGAGACTAGGTTTAGAACTCAAACCTGAGCTCTCATTCGTAGTCGAATGCAAACTTGTTCCCGCGTCAGAATGGGAATCACCCGTTAGTGAGGTGTTTACGGCTGGCATAGCACGTGGGGCACTCTTTAAATTTGTTGATGTGGTTCGTGTGCCTGTTGGTCGAGGGGTGCTCGAGGATGCATTTCTGTTTCACTGTACTGAAGATTTACGGTGAACATCCAGATGTAAGATGTCGTCAAACGTGCATACTCCTGAAGCCTCGATATTAGTCAATTATGACAAGGGTGCACGTTCTGCATCGGAACTCTGATTACCTTTAGGTTGTGTTTCAAGGCTCCGATGACCAGAATTAATCAGAAATTGCACAGGTACTCGAGGCGTAGTGTTGCTTAACTGACTCTCTGGACTGTCGGTCATATTAGAGAAAGACTTTCTCTGCATTGCGTCAGGAGTCAATGGGGGTCATTACGATCCAGGCGGTAACCATGGCGCTAGTAGCGCCATGGTTGCCGCCGGTATTTTACCGATTGCACCATGGTGAATGGCGGAATTACTGCCCCATTCCAAGGTTGGCGGGGCGGTAATTTGGCCTTTCCCCATTCCCATTTTTGCCCCATAGGGCTCAATGGAAATGGGGAAGGCGGTAGTTACGGTACCGCAAATTACGGTACCATAAATACCTCCAAGGTCCCTTTGCGGGCCCCTTTGCGGGTCCAATACTTAACGGCTGGTAAAAACCAGCCGTTAAGGTCGGGACCCGCAAAGGGACCTCGTAGTTAGGCGGTAAGGGGTTTTGTGCCTCGTAGCAGGACCCTCGTGGTCGTTGTACGCTGTCATTTGCGGGCCGGTGCGGACTGGGGAAGACTGGGACTCTACACCTGTACTCCGCGCCGCACTCCACGTGAAAACTGAGTATTTAAACACCACATTTGATGAAAATAGAAACAGGACTTGCTCGTCGTGTAGCTCGTCGTGCAGCTCCTCTCACACAAAAAGAACAGGGAGACTGGGGCAGACTGGGACTCTGCACCTGGACTCCGCACGAATACTGAGTATTTAAACACCACGTTTGATGAAAATAGAAACAGGACTTGCTCGTCGTGTAGCTCGTCGTGCACCTCCTCTCACACAAACAGAACAGGGAGACTGGGGCAGACTGGGACTCTGCACCTGGACTCCGCCAATATAAGAAATACCTCTTTTTGTCTGTCTAACTACCAAGACAAGTTTACTGTTACTAATTTCACATGCATTAAATTAACATTTCAAGCATTGTGTGTGTGTTCCTTTTTCCCCCACAATCAAACCACTTTCCCAATTTGTTGCACTACCCCATGTGCTATAAGGCTCAATTAGATTGCTCTCTGGTCAAATAAAGTATGCATTTCATCCTCAGAACAATTCATATAGCGCCAGTCATAAATGGAGAAAAAGACAAATCAACAATTGCAAAAAGAAATCATCACATGTCTCCACCATCTCATCCTATTTACAGAAACAAATGGAGACCCTCTACAATGTAGTAACTACTGGAAAAGAGGGTGCTAAGAAGTGCAAGAAACACCCCTGATTCCATTTTGCACCGATTTATGTTTTATGCCTGTGATGGTTCTCCATAATTCGTGCTCATCCTGCCAAACTTCAAAAGTGGTTTTCTATTAAATATATTTAATTGGCTGTTTTTTTGCACCAAGAGACAGATTTGCGGCTGCTTCGGGGTGCTTTGAGACACTAGAAACATATTTTCCTAATGCTGCAAGGTAATTTAGGTCAACCTTCCTAGAGCTGCTTATCTACTATGGTGGATAAATAAAAGCTAAGGTGGAACACCAAGGGGCTTCTCGTGTTTTAGCCCTTGCATCACCCCTGGAGACCAGGTAGTTGATGCACCGGGTTATAGCCCCAAGCTCAGATGGGGTGGATTGAAAGCCGCTTTGACCAAAAGTTCAAAATCTGCATCACGGACTACAGAGCAGATCAGCAAGTACTAGCATCGACGTAATGTTTCATGCATCCGCCGGTGAGAGCCCACCCAGTAGGGAGCTTTAATGGTTATGGACTATACATTAATGGTTTCACAAAAGCAAAACAATATTCATAGGTGATGGACTTCACTGTGGTAATTCCGGTGGTTGGGATTGGCCAAGAGTGAGACTACCCTGAGAATGATACAAAGGGGGACATCCACTGCTCACACGGTCTCAGAGTTGGCATTTCTGTGGCTTCCTTTCCAAAAGTTAACCTATTATTGGTCGGTGTCTTTTCAATAAAGCATCACATCCAAGAATGTGCTTGTAGAGAACTCTTTTTCTTGAAAAAATAGTGAAGTCTCAGATGAAACAAAATTGTCCTTGCCCGGGATTACCATTCTGCCTCACCTTTGTGTGGGCCTACTTTGTACTTCAACACTGGTAGCATGTGAAAGGTCAGCAGGGTGGTAACAAGCTTATCCCAACTCAACACAAAAAGCTTAAATGGAAAGACTCTTCAGTAAAACAGCATCCATTCTGCAATACCTCAAAGGCTTCAATGCAAATATAAAGTATTGCAATTTCAAGAAAGAAAACCCTCAAGACATAGCTCTTTGAGGAAACGGTCCCAGACGCTACAACACAATAAGAGTGTATGACGGCCAATCACTACTACAAGGTCTACACCAATACAAACACGAACCACGCTCAGAACGTTATCACCCCCTTCTGAGAACGAAACCTGGTTAACCCCACACTGAAATGACACCTACCAACATGTTCTCAACTTGTTTGGCATCATTACGAGGTCAGCCGAAGTGGTAAAAGCAGGATTGAATTCTCTTACCGCCTGTTTTACCACGCCAGCTAGCTATGGGTTTGGAAGCCAAAAAGCAAGAACACTGCCTGCATGAGAGTGGTGATATCACTGGGTGTATTACCGCATGTGTTAATGCCGTCACTACACAATGTGATTTTAGGGGACTTCGGGATAGGTAGTAACAAAGACCCAATAATCAGGGGGTGATTTATACTTACCACTGGTGGTAACAGTACTTCATTTTGGCAGCATTTGCACTTCTAATATTGACAAACTCGTAATGGGACCCAATATATATTAAATACATTATTTGTGTCTGGGGAATACTGTATATCCTTACTATGACTGTGTAATGCACTTCTAGCTCGCTGTCTTTTCCTCTCCCTTTCCTCTTTCCTTTGAATGTGCATTGAAGCAAATTGATTTGCAATGAGGCACCCCACAAAACAATACAATGAAATGTCCTAATATTTACTTGGATGCATGTTTTTTTTTTTTTACATGGGCGTATTTGTTCGTTGCATCTGATAACATCAAGCGGATTTAAGGCATTTTGGCAGCTGGACGTTGGCTGCTCTCTCTACCTTTGGGCAACCGCTGTCTCAAATTTGACATTTATTTCAAATCAGAGTCCTCTTAGTTTCAAGTGTCTGCCAAAAATGAAGTCTTGTCATTTGTTGCCTATAACCCACTTCTGATTTCAATAAGAGCACGTCACGGAATGCAATTTATGAAAATGTGTTACAATTAAAATAAACCCCCCAGATTTGCAGACATGCAGTTGGAGAAATTACATCCGATTTAGGGATTATTTGCAGTAAATCAATCTAGTCGGAATTCTAAGAGTACCCTGGCATATAATTACAGTTTTAGTAATCCCTCCAGGCTGTGTAAACTCCATCTCTGTACAGACAAATATAAAGAGCAGCTTATAGCAGATAACTCCACTGCACATTAGTATGGAATATTATTCCATCCCTTAAAAGAGCTTCATTAGGGAGCAAGCTTAACCTTTTTAAGGGCTCATCTTTCTAGCCATTCATTTGCTTTGATGCACTGTGTCCTGCTGAAATCCATCCCACTGACCTCGTGCACTGCAGTTGAGCGTCAGGACCCTGTCTAATGTAACTGTACAGTTCTCTGATGGAATGTACTGCAGTGGAGCATGGGCAGCCTGCCTCATGTTACAGGACCATTCGCTGACACTATGTAACAGTGGGGCACTAGGACCCGGTCTAATGTTAAAGTACAGTTCTCCAATGGAGTGTACTGCAGTTGAGCACCAGGGACCCTGTCTCATGTTACAGTACAGTTCTCCGACAGTGTGCAACAGTGGATTGCCAGGCCAGGTCTAATGTTATATTACAGTTCTTGAACAGCGTGTGCCACAGTGGAGCACAGGGACCCCGTCTAATGTTACAGTACAGTTCTCTAACGGCATGTACTGCTGTTGAGCTCCAGGACCCTGTATACTGTTACAGTACAGTTCTCCGACGGTGTGTACCCCATTTGAGCACCAGGACCCTGTCTAATGGAACTGTACGGTTCTCTGACGGCGTGTACTACATTGGAGCAAGAGCACCCTGTCTCATGTTACAGGACCGATCACTGACAATGTGTAACAGTGGACTGCCAGGACCCTGTCTAATGTAACTGTACAGTTCTCTGACGGCATGTACTGCAGTTGAGCACCAGGGACCCTGCCTCAAGTTACAATACAGTTCTCCGACAGTGTGCAACAGTGGATTGCCAGCTCTAATGTTCCATCACAGGTCTTGAACAGCGTGTGCCGCAGTGGAGCGCAGGGAAACCTGTCTAATGTTACAGTACAGTTCTCTAAGGGCATGTGCTGCAATTGCGCTCCAGGACCCTGTATACTGTTACAGTACAGTTCTCCAACGGCGTATACTGTAGTGGAGCACGAGGACCCAGTCTTCTGTTGCAGTACATTCCTCGGACTCACATAGCATTCCTGAATGCAGAGTCATATGTACACCCCACACACCACTGAGTGGGATGTTCTCGAGTCTATTGCTTTCAGCTGGTCTCGCGCATACATGCCACTATCAGAAGGTACTCAAGGTTAATACTTTAAAACAATGACCTGCTACCGCATATTCAAATAGGGGTGTTTTCTAACTCGGCTTATACATTTGGTTACCTTCTATTCCAGGTCAGGGCCTACATTCCCAGCTAGCAAGAGTTCCTGCTCTAGAACAAAGTCTGGACCCTGCCACTTGCGTACACCCACCTGATCAAAAGGGTGCACTCAAGGGTAGACTATGCAGCTTGCCTCTGTGTACGGTCCAGCCCGTGAACACTGGTGAGGCACAAGTACAGACCCTCCTACTATATAACGCTGTCAGAGGTGTCCTCTCCTACAGAGCGTAGGCTCGCTCTGCAACAAGAGTCCAACCGAATGACAGAGCTGATCTCTAGTGCAGCAACACGGCCTAGGACCAGAGGTGTTGCTAGGGGGGAGCTAAGGGGGCTATAGCACCAGGTCTTTTGGGTGCAGCCCCGGATAGAATCTCAGGAGTTACAACCAAAAGGCTAACCAGCCCCCAGTCCCGCCAGTTATGACATTAACGTAGCCCCCGGTCTTTTCCAGACCTAGCAACTCCCCTGCCTAGGACTATTGCGCTGTCTCTTGCAGTGACATAAGAGTACCTTAGAACGTCGCCTGGATCAAGTGTCCTGTTGCAGTCCATCTCACCCAAAGGGATGCACTGTACTCCGTGCTGGCGCTCCAGTCCATAGCTGAAGAGCAACCCTGCCGCAGAGTGAGATCTAGTGGAGGGAGTACACTAGTGCAGCACATACCCTAGACCCAGTTCCCTGATGCAGGCCTTACCACTGATATGATGCTTTCTAACGCAGCAACTGGAACCACACCCATGATACTGTCTGCAGGGTTTTATGTTATTACAAACTTTTTTTCAAAAAAACTCATGGAACTTTTTTTTTGGGTAGTTCCTCCGCCATTCCCCGTCCCCTATTAATTTAACATTATTCCCTACCTCGCGAACCCTTACACAGCCTTACCCACTATCCCATATCTTACTTGCTGTCTTTTTTCGAAGAATAAACATCGGTAAAAAAGCCGTCGGAAAAAAAGACAGTCGATGTAACAACATTGTACCGTCTGCAGGCAATGGCCGTACTGTCCTCTAGCCTGAACATGTATAAAGGGTACAGCACATCCTATTCAATGGCAGGGGGTCTACTCTAATAGAGAGCATTTGCCCGCATTATACTGTGGTTCAGGCCATTGCTTCGAGATTTCCTAGCACAGCACATGGACCCGCACTCATAACACAATCAGGGTCGGACTGGGCCATAAAAACTGTCTCGGCGCCAATGAAAAAGTGGCCCACAGTTGCCAATAGTAAAAAAGGGGGGATTTTTTGGTTGTTGATAAAGTGTGATGCAAATTGTGCATTTTAAAGAATATTTATTCAGCAACACTGGTCAAAACTACTAGCTGCAGAGCAAATTAATCAAACAGAGTGGCCCAAATTGGCCAAAAAAGTGTCCCACTTTGACCAAAAAACTGGCCCACACCATCATTTTGCGTTTTTGGTTCGGCCATGGGCCTATTGCCCTATCGGCCAGTCCGAGCCTGCACACAATCTGTTACATTGCTGGTAATGCACTCCAGCACTGAGCTTGAACAAAAGTCTGGCTTGGTGGTCAGTCAAAAGGCCGAAAACATAATACCGAATGACAAAAATCTCGAAAACAAAATCTCGAAAAAAAAAATATCGAATTATTTATTTATTTATTTATATGTGTTTTTGGGGTCAGGTAAGTAAAAAAAAGGGTTAAAATAAAAAAAGGGTTCGAAAAAAAAACGTCATAAAAAAAATTCGATTTTTTTTTCGACCTTTTTTTCGAGATTTTTGTTTTCGAGATTTTATTATTCGGTATTATCACTATGAACCGTCTGGCACAGCTCCTTCCAGCGAATGGAAGGGCGTCTTCTTGAAAAGAGAGTTACGACTCACCTCATGCTACAGTTCATGCCACTGAGGCGGCATGTTCTAGTGCAGCACATGGACCCAGACTCACGAAGCAGCCTGTGAGACTGCCAGCAGGGCACTCTAGCACTGAGCTTAGATGAGCTTCTGGCCTAGTTTATTCCGCAGACGCAAGTCCATTCTAATAGCCCGTGCTAAACCACTGTATCCTTAAACTCAGGCCACTGGGAATATACTCTCTAGTGAAGCCCGTGGAGCTATCTTCACTGGCGGGTCTCTACTCAAACAGATTGGGACTACATAATGAATTGGGCCAATTCATACTATAGTCACTGCCACATTCAGACACATACTCCATTAAGGAGGATTGGACCTGCATACTTCACAGTCTACGCCACTTCATGAAAGTACTTTAGCAGAGAGCAATGATCCACCGTAGTCTACATGTTCTCTCCTTGAGGGGCATGCTCTCCAGTAGAGATTCTGCATTGCGTGGCACTGCCAGAAGTCTACTAGAGAAGAGTGCGTTGCTGCAATTTGTTCACCTAGCCATGCTAGCAGAGCCCATGTATCGAGCATGTGCTCTCGCCTAGGCCACTGTCAGGAGTGTAAGCACAAACATTGTGCCAGTGTATGCAACAGTTTCTGCCACTGTTGGAAGCGAATTCTATTGACCCGGTCTATGCTGCAATCTATCCCACTGTTAGGAGAGTGAGTTGGTAGACTACATTGACCCTGACCAAGTCCTCCTTCTTCTCCTTCATCCCAGTTCTTCTTCCTCTTCTCATCCCCTTGTCCCTCTACTTTGTCTCATTTTCCTTCCTCCGAGTCCTCGGCTTCTTTTTCGCCCCAGTCCTTCGCCGTCATCCCAGTTAGTGTGTCATATACTTTTAATTGGGATTGTGATTAAGGGCACAGTATTTACCCAGCCACAGAGGAGGAGTTTGTGCATGTATGTTTATGTGTATGTCTGGGGGGGAGAGGACACAGAGTGGGAACCGTAGGCAGTAGTTGCATGAAATATGTTGCAATGGACACAGCCAGTATGAAAATGTGTTGTACAATGCTCCTGTGCTCTGCTGGGGTGGTGACCTGGCCTATATATTAGAATTTTTGATGTGTTCCTCTATAGAGCTGATTGTATATTAGTGGATGGCTCTTTTTACCCATTTATTTATAACAATGTGTGCTGTAAAATGCACCATTTCAACCCATTATTTAAAAAAAGTTTTAAGAGGGTGCGAACCTCTGCATATCATCAAAAATGGCTCTGGCTTGCAAGTTTTGTGCCTTCGGTTGGGCTAATTCATTGTAAATATGTATGCCCCCTCCACTATAAAAATACATCATCTACAACTGACCTGCTCAAAAAAGAGAACAGACATGGAAACTCTTTGGCTACACACTTTCCAACTGAGAGTGTTATAAGACGAGTTTGCAGAGCTTAAATGCCACCAAGTGCTATATCCTTCAAATATCATCAATAGATAGATGAGGTTTTGAACAGGAACCCTATATTGCCTTTTCGGTGATGCCCTTGCCAAAAGAAAACACCCACGTCTATGCCTCTTGTGATCTTATCCTTTGATGTAATATTTTCAACTGATTGATTTCTCCTCTTTTATCTGTAAAGCTTATTAGCAACTCCATATGTACTAACCTTGTCCTATTAAGAACGCTACTGAAAATAACCATCCTACTGCTGTTGGTCCATGCAATTATTAATGCTCTTCTCTAATATCTGCTCATTGCTTACCTCTACAACCATTAATGCACTTTGCAGCATTGGTCGTGCAGCTAAATCTGCACAAATAAATACAAATCTTCCCCCTCCTTGTCTCCCGCCCCTGGCACTTATTGAGCTACCTGCACCCCCACGGCCACCCGGCACTCGCCCCGCATGCACTTGTGCGATCTGAATGACAGAAGGCCTAGTAAGATCGTTGTTGTGTCCTCCTTCTGTTTAAAATATATATTTAAAGGAACCTGCTATTGAAATAGCTGTCAACTGACAAAAAAGCTTTATAAAAACAACGTTAATAATTTGAATGAAAATGTAATTATTTGTTCAGCTAACACCAGGTGCATGCTCTATTTTTCTAAGTTGGACAAGAAGGAAAGAACTTAACCAACATCATTTAATCGAGTGATTTAACCTGCGGTAGCAGCAGGGGAGTTGCTAGGTCTGGAAAAGACCCGGGGCTATGCTGATGTCGGAACTGTTGGGACTGGGGGCTAGCTAGTCTTTTGGCTGTAGCTCCTGAGATTCTATCCGGGGCTACAACCAAAAGATATGGGGCTATAGCCACCTTAGCCCCCCCTAGCAACGCCCCTGGGTAGCAGGCCGACCCTACTGGTAACAGCCTGCCGCACAAGTTTAGGGCCTGAGCGGGTGGCGGTGCTATTTCCAGCAGAGTTGGGTCGCCTCCATGGGTTATATCGCCATTAGTACCTTTGTAGTTTTCTACACGGGTGCTAAAAGTTGTTAATTTATTTTTTAAAAGAAACTTACCATGCGGCACGGCCTGGCACCATATGTTCTGAAGTCCGTTTTCTATGTTGATGACCGCAATGTCATCAACAAGGAAACAGACTAAGGAACCTAGTGCAGCCCTTCACTGCAAGGTAAGTTAAAAAAAAAAAAAAATGAAACACCCTTTACACTTGTGTAGAAAACTACACGTTACACAGGTGCTAAAAGGTGAGGAGGGGAAGGGAAGGGGGAAAGTGAAGGGGACATTAGCTGCAAGCACTCAGGCTTCTCATAACACAGGCTTGTACCAGAGAATAATTCCTGCGTTCCGAGCTACCTGATTGCCATTAGAACCTTGGAAGGGGGGCACTGGCCAAACCCATGTCACAATAGGAACTGATTGTTTGCAATTGCGGTGTTGTGGGATTGTGGCAGTGATGTCCGGAGAGCTATTACTGAAAACATCAAATGCATTGGCTCCACTCTAAGGTTCATCAATCCATGCACCAGCCGCTCTTGCCTTGTTATTTTACATGTCTTTTACATGTTATATTTTATATTATTTTTGCTTTCTTTATGGTCAAAGTCTGTGTGATGACGCTTCATGTGATTTCATTAAGTGAGGTATGATTTCAAAACACGTATGGTGGCATGTTCGCTCTGCCTATATTTCTACAGTTCAACTCCTCTCGACTGCCATCGATTTATTCACTTGGCATCTTCAGTGGTTGGTGCTCGTGGGTGTCCGGTCCGCAGTGTGGACTGCGTCAGGGCTGGTGGGGGCCCTTTGATGCTTGAACCCCTCCTTGCCTTACAGCTGGGAAAAATGCCCAGGAGGGAGGGGGGTGGGAGCAGGGGGGTTTAATCTATATTTGCACCCACTGAAGGGCACTGAGCCAATCAGGTGGCTGGAACAGTGGGCGAGAATACACATTCTGCTACCGCTGTTTCCAGCCCCCTAAGGCCCTTCCCCGGGTGGCACCATTTTTTTTATGTGGGAATCAACAGGGAGCTTTGTTCGTGCCTACCTAGGGCTCGTGGGCCTTTACCGACCATGTCCACCACCACCGTGGGGGTGAAAGCCGTAATAAAGTCAAAAGAATTCAGGGAGGCGGTGAAAAGCTGTGGATTATCAAAGGACAGGCAACCAACAAGGGGCTGAAACACTGCATGTCCACTGAAAAGCTATTAATAGCTCTTAGACAGCATGGTGCTAACATCGGGGAAACCTGAATAAAAAGGCAACGAGGTGGTATGAACATTTCCGGAGGCTACAAGGCCCTTATTAAATGCCCTGTATTAAATGAGTTTGTTTCTATGTCAGAAGACTGCTAACACAAGGCAGCTGCTCGAGGGCCCCCAGAGAGCCCAGCGCCCATTTTAATTGAAAAAGTTGAAAGGCACCGATGCCATCTCTGCTTATCTGCAGCTGTTTGCAGTTCTTTTCATAGCCCACATCTAGCATTATCTGGTGCACTGTCCTCTGCCCACTATTGAAGGGCACACGCTCACAGGAATGCCCTGACTACTGTATGTAAGCAGGGTTCAAAATTTCTAGGAGCTGGGAGCTATTTAGCTCCTGGTTATAGCCAAGGGGAGCCTGGTTAGCTTGAAACCAACAGCTACTAGGAGCTACGTTTGAGTGGTGCCTTAAAAATGTATATAAAGGACGATTAAGAACACACTTAAGGGACAGTTAGAGCACATTGGATAACATGAAATGGACCAAAGGTTAGAGTTTGCATCTTGTGCACAGTTAGATTTGCTGCGCAGCCTGTACTGGTTCCCCAGAGGTAGCTCCTGCCTAACTGGTTATGCCAGACACCTAGGACCTGCTTTTTGCTCCTGGTCAACAAATCCCAATTTCTATCCCTGATATAACTGTACCTATGGGTTTGAAAAAAGGACACAGGTTGCCCGAATGGTTTCATGCTTTGACACAAGCAGAAGCCCTTTTTCTGCTGTTTGATGGAGAGAATCCAATTGCATTAACTGCCACGCATGTGATTGCTATTTAAAAGCCACTTGCTGTCATTTCTAAAATGAGATAATGATGCCCGCCTATGATCTCATCTACGAGCCATTAGATGAATATCTACTTGGAGAATGAAGCATTGAAAACTGCTCCCCACTCCTCTTACCCTCCTTGGCATCAAACCTAAAAACTGAGCATGCTTGGAAACAGTGGCGGTGGTGCACGAGTGCGGTGGGGCGTTCGGAACGCAGGAAGAGAGTTCACTGCTGTTGAGGGCACCCTATGATCAGTGGGATAACAGAGGCTTCACACTGCTGTCAATAGGACCACTTCCAGGCAGTGCCTTAAGTGGGCAGGCAATTGCCTGTCCTGAGTGCCTGCCCTTCTATTATTTGAAAGACATAGGAAGGCAATATACTTTCAGTGGGAGAGTAGCAGCACTTCTCAACCGTACGCAGGCACGCTGGGCTGGGATAGTGAGTACCTGCACTTCTGTATTGCCTTTTGAATCACTGCTACCAGCCACTCTTAGCCCTCGATTTCAAAGTATTACCGCCAGTGATAGGTAGTCAAACATGTTCATTTAGGGTTGGATCACAGGTGTTGCTTTAGTGACACAGAATGGATCAAAACCAATAATGATGGATAGCGGTATTAATGCACTTGCAGTCTTATTTTCTGAAAAGTGTCAATTGCATGCGGAGGACAACCCGGGGTCTCCCACATGCAATTGTACACATTCATGGAGGGGAGAAGGAAATATTAAAAAGCGAGACAAACGTCTTTTACGCTTTCCTTTTACCTACCGGTCTCGTGAAAATGTAAACACCACCTGCAAATATCTTCGCAGGCAGCGTTTGGTAATGGACTTCTATGGAATCCATCTGGGTTTCACCATTTGCAAAACCAGAATGGAAATCTCCCGCGAGAGTACAACACGATACGCGGATGAGGTGGAGGAGGTCATCATGGTGGAGATCTTCCTATCTGAGGACCACACACCGTGGGTAATAATAAGCACCGCTCAAATGCCTGAGCGTTCGTAGCACTATATAAAGGCTAAATTATTATTAGTATTATTTATCTCTGCTCTTTTTTGCCTCGACACCAGTGGTGGAAATGGAAAAAAATTGGTGGGGGATCCCGCATGGGCTGGGGTGGGGGCGGAGTTGTGGGGGGAACGGTGCCCGAGGAGGCGGGGTTAAGGGGTCCGAGCTGGCAGTTGACCTCCGATCAAAGGAAATGTCCAAAAAAATAGTTTAAAACGGCGCTATTTCTTTCATGCTAATTCTTTTCCAAACTATTTATCAATTCCACTTTAAACCACTTCCATGGCACTGGTGATGAGGTACTTCACTATGCGGAAAATAGTTTTGACCATTGTTGCTGAGTAAATATTCTCTAAAATGCACAATTTGCATTCCATTTTACAAAAAAAAACTTCCCCTTCAAACAGGGTGATTTCTGTTCGCCACAAGCACCGTTTTCTTTGACTTGAACCCCACCCTGCACAGCTCCTGCAGCTCCCCTCTGAAAGCAGTTGGGTGGCTGCATCCTGTGAGATAGTGTCAATGTTAATGGGGGTATTTATTTATTCATGCAAGGTTTGTCGGATACCTATTTATTTATTTATTAATTTATTTATTTATTTATGCAAAGTTTGTCGGATACAGGTATCCGACAAACATTGCATAAATAAATAAATAATCCAGGTCCATATATCCGCCAAACATTGCATAAATAAACTGGGTCATGGCTGAGGAATGTAACTTCCTCTTGTGACCTCTTGCATGGGGTCACCAGAGGAAGTTACAGTTTGCTCACGTGCCCTTTTTTTATTTTCTTCTCCCCGGCGCAGAGCAGGGGTTTGGGGCGGCTGACTCTGGCCGGATCCCAAGATTTTTATGGTTCTGGAATTGTGATTTTTTGAACATTCTGTGTATGCTAAATTGCAGTTAGTTGCCTCTGCTGGCAACCTAATATAACCATTTTAGTGCTCAATGCTATCTGGGGCCCAGAGTTGAACAGCCAAAAAATGATTGTAGCTGAAGGTTACCGGCCCTTGGTGGGAACACAGATTCCCCACCCTCAATTTAGGATGTATATAAACATCCTAGGGATGAAATGGGACTACATTTGAGGACATGTGTGTACATTCTAATGGCATGCCTAGCCCTAGGTATTCGTGGGTAGACAGAATATTGTTTGTTTTGTTCTACTTTTGTGTTTGTGGTGTGTGCTGGATTGTGTTAGGTACTTTTTACGATTCTTATCTTTTACAATGTTGTTAACCTTAATTACTGTTATTCAGCCATGGAATGAAGTTTATTAGTATCCCGTATTTGTTTAACTGAATGTTATCTGGGAATGTCCCACTAATGCAGCATTGAAAGTAAAGTGAGGGAGCACCTGCTAATGCTATAAGTTAACTTGACCCACAGTGTAACACTTGTTGTTGGAAGAATTGTATTAGTGAGCCTTTTATAAGTGAACTGAAAGCACTCAATCATTAAAAAGCTTCATTACAGAGTCCATCTCGCATGTAGTGTCTCTACAAGGTTTCTGATAGGCTTCTCACTGCATTTGAGGCTGCACTTGGCATATCTTCATAGCACCTCAGCATGTGGGGCTATACCTTACACTTGGTGATTTATCAAACATATAAATGCATTTGTTGGTGTGTTTGAGGCTACACTTAGCACGTGACACCCATGTGGGGTTACACCTAAAAAAGCAGGGAAAATACCAGGCCTAAAATGCAATTAATGGAACAACTGAGGTTACACTTGGCCTTTTACAAAAGAAACCTATTGGCTTTGCAAATACTTGTTTTTAGTTTTGGATGTTAGCTGGCGCTAAAAGCACTACCTATAAAGCCAAAACTATTGTCATTAAAATAAGAGCTTTAACGTGAGAGCTTGAAATAGGGGCTTTGGATGTAGGTTTGTAATGCTTTACAATGCAGCTTGACATATGAGGATGGATATTATGTAGTTTGGCCATGTGTTCCACCCATTTAACGCCCATCGCCAAGTGAAATCTATAGGGTTTTCCTCCCATTCCCACCCCCATTTCCTCCCACAACACACCTCTTTTTGCACTCTTTGGCTGATGTTCTACTGTGTGGTGAATTTGTCAGCCATTTTTACTTCCAAAATGGTGGCCACCATCTGTTAAAGTTATTTAAAAGTTATTTTATATGATTGATGCTTTAAAAAAAAATGTACTGCATTTTTTCTGTTATGTTACATATTGTATTAAATTTTTTATTCTTTATTTGTTTTGGTTGTAAATACAAATAGTAGAGTTAAGTTACGATACATACATAGAGGAAAAATAATTTGTATCATAGCTTACTATTTCTTGCAATGTTAAAATTGGAAGTTATCTTTTCGATAAAACTGTTAGACCGCACAGTTTAAAATCAATTCCAATAAACAGAGAATAAAAGGCAATCATTATTAGTTAATTTACAGATAAAGAAAGAAACAAAGAAAAGGAAAAGAAAAAGTGGGCAATGGTATATCATTATACTCATTTTCATCCACAATTCCTTTTGAACTAACAATACTAGCTGCCACAATCACGATACTTAATGGTTACCTGTACAAAGTAAATAAAAGTGCATTGTGTACATTATGACAATTATTAACTTTCTAATTACTCGGCTCAGCATATGGACAAGCAAGAATATGGTCAAGATAGTATTATTATACACATTTTTCTCAACAGTCATTTCTAAGTAATATTTGTAGCTGTCATAATTTGTTAATTATCTGTACAAGGTAGATACAATTGCATTATGACAATTAATAATTAATTAGTCAACTAGTCAACTAGGATTTGTGATCACTTACTTTCCCCCATTGTCTTATTTACCTCAAGGGACTAGGTTCAAGCAGGATGTTCAACCATAAAAGGTAGTTTTTTGCGGCAAGATTTAACGAGATATGGTTTGCAATAAAAATCATAGACCATATTTATTTTCAAGATAATATTGGAAATTCATGAAAATATTTGTAAAAATATTCCCTTCTCAGTGATGAAAGATTGGCGCATTCAACAAGTAGATGCTCCAACGTTTAAATTTGGTTGGGAAGGGAACAGAATCTGCAAGATTTGTCATATGTCACATTTTTGGAGCGAGATGCTAGGAGTGCTTTGGGGGCCACACATTGAAGCACAGTCTCATTAGATAGGCACAGTATTTCTGGTTTGGAAATTTAATAAGAAATGTAAGCATTTGGTGAAGCGATTTTATTATACATTTTCCATTACTAAATATTTTCTATTGATTGCACTTGTGCCAAGTTGTGGCCCAGTCAAAGTGCCATCGTTTTTTCTTGCCATGATCAGGGTTGTCTAGGAGCAATTTTGGTTCAATGTCACCTTTCTTCATGGTTGTGACACAGTAACTTTTCCAAGTTTCTAGTGATTTGTCATGTTTGCCATCAAGCGCACATGCAAGAGCTGGTAATAGGCTTGATGCAAATGTATGGTTCATTAAGCACTTTCTAAACAAAGTTAAGGAATGCCAGGCTAAATAGTGCTAAGGGATACCAATCCTAGTTCGTAACGAATAATGTGAATGGGAACGCTTTTTGGCAATGATAAGATTTTTTCCAATATATGCCCTCTAGATAATCCCATTTTGGATGGTTCTCTGGTATTTTGGCTTGAGCACCATATGTGACAACAAGTATGACTTTTTGTTTATAAAAATGTATGATAGGCAAACACGAAAAATTGATCATACTTTCGTTGTATTAACTTTGCTTGGGAAGTCATAGATTCTGTTTTGTATTTTAGTTCCCTTTTGTATGGTGTATCTAGTGCGTTGTCATTGATATTTTGTCCCAGATATTTAAATTCATTGATAACATCTAACGGTAGCCCGCCAATTGACCATTTAAAAGGCGGTTTTGATTTGCATTTGCCTGGGTGCATTATGAGAATGTTTGATTTTTGTATGTTGATCGTTAAGGAATTTACCGATGCATAACTCTCTATCGCACTTAACTTTCTCTGAAGACCTATCAGTGTTTGGCCCACTAGGACAAGGTCACCCGCGTAGAGGAGCCAAGACACCAGTGATTGTCCAACTTTAGGCAGAAATGATCTGACACTTTCTAAGTGTATATTTATTTCTCTAATATACAAATTAAATAATGCTGAGGCTAGAATGCACCTGTGTTTAAGTCCACAATGTGTAGGGATAGGCTGAGATAGTAGGCCTTCTTGATTTAGCTTTACTTTAATAGAAGTATTGGAGTAAAACTGGTACAGTAAATTGAGAATGAAAGGGGGGCAATCCACTTTCATTAATTTGCACCACATTTGATCTCTTCGGAAGGAGTCAAATGCTTGCCTAAATTCTATGAACGCTAAGTATATAGGTTGGTTAGATGTTAAAACTTGTTTTTTCATTGCTGAAAGAATAAGTAAACTGACAGTTGTACCCAAACCTTTCACAAAACCTGATTGATGTACATCCACGCGTGATGTCGCTTTGCGCCATTTGGTCAATTCTCTCAATGTCAGGCATCTAAAGATTTTACCCGGTATATCCAGTAGAGCAATCGGGCAGTAATTTGTAGGTTCCTTTCGGTTGCCCTTTTTGAATATAGGTATGATGATAGATTGTTTCCAAGAAGGATGGATCAGGCCAGTAAGTATGATCTTTCTGAATATTATATGTAGAATGGCAGCCCAATGGTCGGAATGGGTTTTAAGGGTGGCATTAGAGAGACCATTCGGCACTTAGTCTGTTGAATAGCATGAGGATATCAGTATGATCAAAGATAAGCATATAGAGATCCTTTTCGCACAGAGAAGGCGTAATGGTAGGGAGAGATGGCTCCGCAAACAATGTTGAAAAATGAGTAATCCAGGCCTGTTCACTTATTGCATTTAGTGAGAGGGATGATGTGACATTGTTGGTTCCCTCTTTGAGTAGGCCCCAAATTTTGACACTCGATTTGGCAGCCAAGGCCGCTTACATCCATTCACCTCTCTTGCAATGTGATTGCTTTATTTTGCCTTAGAGCATTTTTGTAAGAGGTGCAGAGTTTAGAGGCTTTTAATTGTCTTGCTGTGAGACTATCCAATTTAATTATTTTGAGGTCTTTTCGCACCTTGGCTTTCAAAGTTTGAATGACAGGATTGTGAGGGTGTTTATGTATAAATGTCGGCCGAAAGCTTCTGTGCGGGTTCTTGAGGAAGAGATGCAAGGGTTCCGTATAGGGTTGGTTTACAGCAGTGTGTAAGGCGGTGAGATCATAATGTAGTCGATCTAAGAGAGTTCCAAGTTTAGATGATGTCCATTTGACCCTGTTTCTCCCCTCTAGGAGTTCGATGGAATGTCTAAAATATTCCTGTTGTGCGTGATCTAATTGAAACCATTTGACTCCCAGAATATTATGGTCACTATCTGTTGTTGGGGTTACTACGAAGTTTTGGATTTGGTTGATGGAGCATGTGTAAATTAATGACATAGTCCAATATGGCAGAAGAGGACTCTGTATTCCACCTTGGAGAAGGGGGAATATCACCTTCAATCATTCCATTTAGCACAGTAAGATTCCTCTCTCTCATTAGACGTAACTATCTAGCCGCTCTATTAGAAAGCACACACTCATTTGTGTTAATGTATCTAAAATTGAAATCTCCCACAATTAATATTGTGTAAACAGTTGCTCCATGCGCAAAGAAATCCAACATTTTGTTTACCCAATTAAAAAATTCATCATCCGTAATGGCAGCTGGGTTCCAATATAAGTTCAGGATGGCTGTATGAAGGCCAAGAGGAAATAAGGGATTTGATGAGAAGAATTTTGTCAATTGGATACAAGGGTGGGAGGATGCCCATGGGAGTAACCTACTGTCTAGATCCATTTTTATAGCTGTCAGCATCCCAGCAGATCTCCCTTTTGCCTGTTTATTGGCCGTTACCCAGCAGATTTCATAGTTTGGCGATATGGGTTTACTGGTTATACAGGTTTCTTGAATGCAATGATGTCATAATCGGCTAATGTATGATTTTCATTGTTTCACATCAGATATTTAAATCCTCTAGCATTTCATACAGCCATCTTGAGGTTGCACATCAATATTGGTTCCTGGTATTAATAATGTTTTCCATGATTGGTTTCATTGATGGCTTTTTTGTGCCATGACCATGCCGTTTGTCCTGCATCTTGATGGACATCTTTAAAGTATATGCCATGTTTTAAGTGACCTCGGTTACCTTCACAATTAATAAAAAAGAGGTTCAAACAAGGATGATTGAGAGGAGTCAACCATTGCATTTCAAGAATGAGTTTTATCTCTCGATCTAGATAAGTTTGCTTGTTTTTTTACATACACGTTAAATCTATGTTGTGCTAATGTATCTTTGGTATTCCATATCAATTCCTTAACAATCTGTGATGCTATAAATAATCTCACTGTATCCATCTTTGTATTGTTAAAAAATGTGATATACTGAATATCATGTGACTGTATCAATTTCAAATTGGCTATGGATTACACATGGTTAGCAATGTTGTTCGATTAGGAAATGGTTCACCTCTATGCCTATCTTTCATGGTTAGCATTAACACGTCTGATTGTTTAAATATAGAGTTTTTGTTCTCAGATTCATTTCTAGAGGAAACTCCTGAAGATGTTGGATAACCCTCTTTTTGTGCAGCGTGTAACTGCTCCCTAATTTGAGGAGTCAGTCTTTTCCCTTGATTTGGATTGGGGCAATATTTAGTGCAATCTCTATTGGGTGTGTTGGTGTCTTGAGGATTTAAGTGTTTGGACGCCCGACTTCTTTTTGTTCCATGGTAAGAAAATTTGGGCTATCGTCATTTAGATCCCACCTTTCATCTTTGTCATTTCTGCAGATACCGCAGATGCAAGGATTCTTCTAATTCCATTTTTTGTGGTAAGGAAGAGATGCAATCGGTCGATAAGTACATTAGCTCCTCATCTTCCAGTTCAATTATGGGTTGTGATGGAGAGTCAGATGATCTAAGAGGAGGGTTTTCTCTCTGGATTTCTTTTTTAGGTTTCATTTGCTCCTTTGCAAGATTTAGAGCAGTTTTAGGTCATACACTAGATGTTGAGAGACATCTTGGAGTGGTCAATGATTCAATATATTTTTTAGATTTACTGGTTGCTGGTCTAGTTGCTAAAGGTTGATTCTTAGTTTTCTTATATTGTTGACTCGTTTCGCTTTTTTCTTTCATTTTTGTGGTTGGAATACATCTAACAATGGTTCCTGCACATTTTGGGGTTCAGTGATATCTATTATACTTGAGGAGGGCGTTGGATCACGCTGAATAACAGTATCAGTTTGAACCATCCTTTCTGGTACCTCTCTTGTCTATGAACCTACCCTGATCATCAAAATGGGCTTAGTCACCACTCCAGAGATCTCAAATTGAGAAGGGGCTAGAGCAGAAATGTGATGATTTTTTAAACATAGATGGTGATGGTGTTTCATTTCTGGGGCTAACCCGTTTACATTTGATGATAAAAGATTCAGTAGAGTGGTTTGCAGATTATATATTTTTCCAATGTATCAAAGATGGTAGTGAGACTATAGATTCAGGTGTTGAAAGCTGTCAGTGTGGTCTCATACAGGAGGTTAGGTGGTTGGTTCAGCCCAAATGAGGGTCTCTGGTAGGTTTTCCAAAAGACATGTGGGATGTTGCGGATTAATTCAAAGTTGAGTTAGATGATTCAGCATATAAAATAGGTGAACGTGATAGATTTAGAGCCGGTTTGTCCAACCTTTTTGAATATGGGGCCAAACCATAAACTTTTTGTCACCCAGTGGGCCGGTGAGCCAAAAGTCAACAACCTCACCCAAAGCAGTATATTAAAAAGCTTCCAAGGTGAGCACTTTGTCCCTGAGCTATCCTCCCGAGACAATCACAGGCAGTGATAGCCATGCAGTCCCAAAGATAGCTTTTGGTGTCATGGGCAGTGATCAAAGGTTAGTTGCTTGTGATTTCTTTTAGTGTGTATGTGTTAATATTTTTCAAAAATAGTGGGGGCGACCGAGTGTAGCGAGGGAGCTATAAGGATCTAGGGATGGTTTGTGGGGGTCACCCCCGAAGAATTATTTTCAAATATGGGGTTGAAATGGTGCATTCAGCACGTGGGCATGCATTGGCATCCTCATCCTGCTTGATCTCTCTTCTGCTTTTGACACTGTCAACCATGCCATCTTGCTCAACCGTCTCCGTGATAACCTGGGTATCACTGGTCAGGCTCTGGCATGGCTGACGTCTTTCCTCCCTGACCGACCCTCCCAGGTCCAACTTGGGTCCTTCCTCTCCTCTATCTTTTTCTCTATCTGTGGTGTCCCCCACGTGTCTAACCTCTCTCCCTGGCTGTTCAACCAATACCTGGCACTCCTTGCCCACCGTATCGCAGCTCTCTGCCCCAACTTTCAGTGCTATGCGGCTGACACCCAGCTCATTTTCAGGCTACCCTCAGCCTCCACCTCTCCTTCCCTCATCTGTGACTGTCTGTCTGCTATCAGGAGTGGTGTGCCGCCAATGGCCTCTGCCTTAATGCCAGTAAGACTGAGATTCTCCTCATCGGCACACCCGTTCCCTCCTTTCCTGTAGCTCTCTGGGCGGCCTCTCTTGGTCCTTTGCCTGCTCCCACCTGCAAGGCTAAAAACCTGGGGGGTCATTTTTGACTCCGCACTCTCCTTCTCTCCCCACATCGCTGACATCTCTAAGAAGTCACACTACCAGCCTATTCCAAACAGGTGAGGGGGAGGAATGCTAGACTTGTCCTTGCATTTCAAGTACACCCATTTGTAAACCTGAAATGCACGTTCAAATTTGAAAAAATGCCCCTTTCCACGGTCTGATTTCACAAAATGTGCACAGGGGCAGAACAGGTCCCAGAATGTGTGCATCTGCAAAGCACACGTTTATGTACATGGATCTCACGTTTAACAGGGCCCGAGTGTCTCCTGATTTTCAAAGACTTGCAGGATAGGCCTTTTTTCCTCAAAAGAATGTGGCCTTCGCTTATCGTTCCTGGTGTTTTGGGGCTGAGCCGAGCATGGGAGAATGCGATTCTGTTATTCCACGACAGCAGATCCTTTTAGCCTGTGTTATGAGTTTAAAGGGGGATTACATTGATGGCACAAGGGCTATTTTTGCACCAATGTCTCCAGCCCCTACTTGCCACCTACTCCCAGTGCATGCTGGAAACCACAACTTTCAGAATGAGGATCTCCCGCCGGTTGGGCCTGCGTCCAATAAAAGGCCACGGTGGGAAGGGGGGTTGGATGGGGGCAAGGGATACGCAGGAGGTTTTTTTCCCAGCACCCTCACCCCACACTCCCCATAAATAGAGATATAAACATTTCTATCTCTGGGGATTCATTAGTAGCAGGAGAGTAAATAATACATTATTAGCAATTGGAAAATACCCCAAGAAAGGATGAGCGTTTCCTGCAATGCTGCAAGCAAAGTATAAATGGAGCACACCTTTTCAAACCTACAAAGCTGTTCTTGAATGTTTCCTGCAGAGTGCAAGCCTAGCACGCATATTCGCAAGGTCCTGAACCAGATGCCCCAGTGGTCCGGTGGGTAAGTCTCTCCAGTTTGAGAAACTGGTTTCCGAATGCCGGCAGCAACAAAAGCAGATCAGAATCATAAAACATGCAAATGGTTTTCAGGATCCAAGATCCGTAGAGATCTTTTTTGCCAGATCCGGCCCAATGACAAGCACTGCATGGCATGATAATTATACACAGCGCCCCTCATTTGGAAACAATGCATGCTACCGGTGGCTGCATTTTGGGGGATGTGTGTGGGAAATTAAGCCTTTTAAATAGCATTTAATACATCAATCCGTACGTGCCCACTGAACCAAATGAGACTGGCCTTTTGGGCCTCCCTTTTCAGGCATTTTGCTATAGGCCAGTCCGATCCAGCTGCCCTCCCTCACACCTTGCTTCAGCGTGTTTGCCGCAGTTGGTCCAGACCTTTCTATCACAATCCCACACAACCATTAAGGCCATTGTTTCCGACCAAACATTGCATAAATAAAGTAACTGGGTCGTGGCTGAGGACTGGAACCCCACAACCCAGTTTATTTATTCATGCAATGATTGTCGGATACCTGTTTCTGACAAACATTGCATAAATAAATACATTAACCAGGTCATGGGGTCATGGCGTTTCAGTCCTCAGCCACGACCCGGTTAAATTAACCATGTCATTGCTGAGGAGTATAACTTCCTCTGATGACATGGGGTCATCAGAGGAAGTTACAGTTCGCGCGCAGGCACTTTTTTTTCTTTTTTTTTCTTTACTCTTCAGCCTCGCTGGCCACCTGAAATGGCTTGAAGGGCCACATTGTGGCCCGCGGGCCGTAGGTTGGACAACCTTGATTTAGAGGATGATTATTTGTAAGTTCCTCTAATTGCGTTTCACATATTGTATGTTCAACAGTTGAGAATTTTAAGATGGAGTCTGCAATCATTTCGGATGGATTGCTGTGCGAGGACAAGGTCTCACTTATATGGGACTGCAATTGAGGCATTGTTGTTTCCTTAGCCGTATTTTTGGCAATTTGCAAGTAAAGAATTGGTAGTTGCGTGTTATCAGTTATGTGAATTACTGCCATTGTGATTATCGGTAGAGGAATTTCCATCACATTTTGAGCAGTTACAATTGTGGGTTTCTGATTACGCTGACTAGTCTGTGTAGTAAATGCCAACAGCTCAGCATCAGTTATGTGTCGCTCAGCATTCGTGCATTGAATAGAGTCGGCTACAGCTGTATCTGTGCAGGATTGTCTAGACACAGTAGCAATCAAGCCACGCATACCAGGTTGCCAGAACTCTCTGATATAAACCGTTATTGATTTCGAGCGCAGAATTCTAGTTTTTTTTGGTTTTGTTGCTAGGTTTTGTTCCTGGATCAGGTTCATGACTTGCAGCTGTAGATGACTCCGTTAGTTGTAGTGCAAGCAAGTCGCCTGCATGTTGATGCATTGCTGTTGTTACATTATAGACTGGCATTTCATTTGATGCAAAGTATAATGACCTTTCAAGATGCGTGCTAGACCTTATTTTAAACAACTTCCCTGTGATTCAAGTAACTGCTTGCTGCTCAGCTGAACAGCACTCAAACGAGCACTCCCACAATGCGCGCTCACGATGGGCGCGCACAGGAGTTTGTGTAGTTGGGGTGGGGCTTAGCAGGCCACTGAAATGAAATGAGGATTTCTTTCAGTGGTAACTCAATTTCATATACTTCTACCAGAGATTGAAAGTCAATAAGGGCATAACCCAAGTCAACAGTTATATTCACTGTTAGGGAGAATTCTCAAAAATGTGCCAATTCCCTTCTACCTTAGAGACCCCCAGCTCTTTTGCTGGACTTCAGGACTTTTAATTTCTATTCTGGAGAGAGTGAGACCTTTTTCCCCACTCTCTCATATATTTTTCATTGATTTGAACACTGTGTTTCTTTTGACTTTGGAGTCTGAAAAACACCATAGACATCATCTTTTTACATTGTGTCACCCAGCACCTTCACTGCAGTGACATAGGGAAGTCTTTCAGATTTCCCAAAGGTTTAAATACCTTCTCTTGGTTAAACTACTGTTTCCAAGAGCAGTGAAGTGAAATTGACTTTACTTACATTTGTAATTGTCTAGACCCAGCACACACTATGTTACAATATGGTGCTGGAGGGGTTACTAAGTATCCCCTTTGTCTAGTTTCTCATGTAACATTTTTATGTTACCCATTCTACAATTAATGGCTGGTGACAGTGGTTTACTTTTTACTACCATTGAGTGTTTCTACCGCGGGCTGCAATTGCAGCTGCAGTAAAGCACCAATGGGTGCCCATTTTGTCAAAATGGCCCTGGTCTTCTTTTTTTTACCATTTCTTGTTAGAAAGGTCTTTCTTGAGATTTACCAGGTTTGGTCCCTTAGTTCATTTTGTCTTTGGTGGGATTCACCAGTGAAGCCCGCCTCTGGCTCCAGCGTGTCTGGAAATAAGGCAGGTGTCCAAAACTTCCTGTACTTAATCCCATTAGTCACAGGAATGTATCCAAAAGTGATTGGCTGGCTGACTGTCCTTGGAGGATAGCCACCCTGCTGTGTGATTAACAGCTATGCTGCAAATGAATGGGAGAAACCTCAATAAAAGGCGAGGTCTTTTGCTTGGAAGGGAGAGTTGACCACTGGGTGAAGGAATCCGAAGAAGAACTTGGAAGAGACGCTTGCTGCAACTCCTGGACCGTTGGTTTGCCCGGTGAAGCCCTGCTGCATTGCTGAAGCTCCGAATTCGCCTCGACTAGAGAAGCCCTGCAAAGGACGACTTCTCCACTTGGGTTGGTGGGACCAATAGACACCAAGACAAACTCGTCTGAAAATCCTCTCGGAGCTGGTTGTACTTCCATTGCTGCTGCAGGAACCTTTTGCCAGGCAGAGGAATACCAGAATCGAGTGAGTGTCTTTAAGTTGGACCCAAGCTCCAGGAAGATCCTCCGCACTCCCATGAAGCAGGACTGACCAAGCCTGAGCCACCTCAACAGAGTGCTGGACACCAGATGCGAAGAAAGTTCATATGGTATCCGAGAACCGCGGTGGTGCTATTCACGAGAAGCTGAAATCGCAAAATACTGCTGATCTGAAGTTTGCCCATTGCTTCCGCTGACCTTCAATTCGCAGTGCATGAGTCCTCAGACGTCCTCCCTCTTCTCCCCACGACTGAGGCCCAGGAACAACAGGATCTGCCATACTACAACTGGAACAGAAGCCAGCTGGAACTACTAATTTCTTCAGACCTAAGGTACTGTAAACTAAGGGGTACTTGCCTCTTGTTGTGTTGTCTTACTAGCTCTCAGTTGAGACTTGTCTTGTTTGCTTTTGCAGAGTTGCTTGCAGTTTTGCCCCTCACAAGCCTCCCAGCTTGTGGCCCAACAGTGATTTCATTTTCTACAAAGATTTCTAAAACATTGTGCAATACTTTGTACTTACCTTCAAGAAGTGCTTCAGCTCACCTAGACTTTTGCTCCATTGACATTGGCTGTCCTGTCACCCTGAAAGATTTTTCTAACCTCTGACTTTGTGCTTTAACTATCCCTCCAAAGAGTCCCGGGGAAAGGGCTAATTCACATTGCATTGGGAGGTTCAAAAGTATTTACCTGCTTAAGAATATTTGCTAAACTTTGTTTTATTCCCTCAAACCTTTTCCTTTTGACACCAAACTCAGTATTGCTCTAAATGTGCCAGTGAAATATTAATGTCCACAGTGTCCTAGTTATTTAAGTCACCTCAGGGTGTAGGAAAAATCTGTGTGCCATCCCAAATGGGTATCTACTGATGTATTGAAACTAAGAGTGTGTATTTTTGAATTATATTTTTGTGTTAAATATATTGCTCCCTTCTAAGGAAGGCTTATTCAACTGACTGTTAAATTAATAAATAATTGTTTAATCAAGAAACCTTGAGTGTAAGTGTTTGTGAAACTCTGTGTTACAACTTTCTGATGGAAGCAGTAGCTGATTGGATGTGTCGTATGCTAGTGATGTGATTGGCTCTGGAGTACGTGTTTGTTTCCCAAGACAGCCATGAGCCATTTTATTTCAGCATTGGAAGAAAAACATGAGAAAGCCTTACATATCACCCACATCTGAAACAGCTATACTTAGACCCAGCGCACAATTTGTAAACTTATACAACGGCTGCCAATATGCTCCTCAGTGCGTGGAAGACCATCGACCGCTCCGAGGGCAGAAGGGGCGTGGTGGCCTTTCTAAAGAAAACACCATTCCACGCCCTAATTTCCCCCATTCTGAGCAGTTTTTCTTCCATTAGTCCACTACAGAAGCACCCTTGTTATTCAATGTTCACTCTAAATTACTTTAGTTTGGTTTTAAGTCCAGAATGGATGAAGCGCAATACAGTTCATGTTGAATTTCCACCCACATCTAACATGCCTTCTTTTTCACCCCTCCTAGAAGTATGGCTTGACCTTTAAAAGAGCGGAAACATATCTGGGTCATAGAGCATTTGACCTTCAAGGGGGAGGGATTGGGGGTCAGGATGTCCCCGAGCAGCATAGACGGAGCCGCATGTGGGTACCCAGTGGATGGCGTGATTGGCCTCTTCCTCGAGCAGCCGCGTGTCGCAGAGACGCCTGCACTAAAACATGGCATGTTACTTCCACGGGGCCAGGTGGTACTACCCCTTTCCTGAAATGACTTTGCAGTGCTGGGGGGAGGCAGACATCGCCACATGCTTTTGGGGTTGGGGGGCACTGGGGATCTTTCCCCACAGACAAGTGCCTGTCAAATGCATTTCAATTATCAAGAACATTTAACATAGACGTGTCTCTTCTGGTGTGGGCTGCAGGACTAAGAAGCATCAACCGTGGTGTTTTGGAGAGGAAAAGTAGAACAGGACTTACCCACAGAACTTCTACCAATCAGCAGGGGGTTTAAGTGGGCCCACCAATCTGGGTCCCTGGGCAGATTCCTCCTCCTCTGCCGAAATGCTGCTGCCACCTTGGGCAGTGCTGGGACTGCACTGCCACGGTAGGGGCCAGTTAGATATACTAACTAACTCAGAACAGGAAGACATCTATATGCTGCTAGTTGGTGAAAGATTAAAGAAGGGCATTTCATACAGACATCCCTCTGCTGTAGATTATTTCACTGGAAATGGAACCTGCATTGAGCTGGGTTAGTTTAAGTTTTTATTGTAATATTTGTTATCTCAATAGATTTCTTATTTTTGGATTATTTGCATTATATTTATTAATACGGCACCACATTCTTTGTAAGTATTTCTCCATTTTAATGATAAGAGCATTTTGGGCTTTGTCCATGTGGGTTACTCCTCTTGGCCGCCCTCAACCCTTCTTGTCCCTGTATACTTTCCGGGCCCCCTTGTTTTCCATCCCACTTAAAGCACTCGCTAAAAGCTCCTCCAAGGTTGACAGCAACTGCTACAGTATCTGCCACTTTACTCCTGGCACGAGCTGAGCCAGAAGCCCTGGGGAACTGCATCGCTGTGGCATCCTGACAGACCATTCTTTAGTCTGTTAAAAGGTATTGCCCTATCTTTTTAGACTGGACTAACATGGTGCGGGAGCATCCTTTGTACAGCTTCCTTGGCATTCTCTTCTGAATTATAAACATAACATTCTTCCTCTCTCTCTCTCTCTCTCTCTCTCTTTGTCTCTCTCTCTCTCTCTCTCTCTCTCTCTCTCTCTTTGTGTGTGTCTCTCTCTTTCTATCTCACACACAGGGGCAGAAAAAAGGGTCGGAGTTGAAAGGTTCGCGGACAGCAGCCACAGCCTGAGTGGCATTGGCACAGTAACAGCTGGCCCTCGAGGATTGGTAGTGTCACATTGAAGATCTGTCCTGACTGAAGCATGTCCTTGCCTAGGGAAAGCCTATGTAGCCCATTTACGCAGATGTGTCCATCAGCTTGATACTATTAGGGACCCCCTTTATTGGAAGCAGTGTCTGAATACTAAAGTCTTCTCATGTCCCTATACAGGATATGGAGGCTGGCAGAAAAGACTATACCGAAGGCAGCATAGAGATAATAGTGCAGATCCGTTTGATGATTTCAGTATCTGCATTACTGTATCTGCTCAATGTTATTACCCTGTTGTATGCTGTATATAACGACACCGAGATAACAACGGTATGTAAAATATACAATTTAAGGGTGGCAGGCAGTCATAGGGCTCCATGAGTTTTAACACGCATTGCCATTAATTTCTGCCCAGTCTTGTTTGCTATTGACCCTCACCGGGTAGATATTATTGAAATATGTTTTGCATATGATCAATATCGAGCGTAATGTTATGAGATTACTGGTAACACAGTTTCTTAGTTGGAGATTTCTAATTGGAGAGGATTAATTCCTAAATTATCCATGAAACGATCATTTTAAATCAAAGAAATAGAAAGTAAATGAAATGTGAGTTGTTTTTATTCATGATTTTGTACTGTATAGTGTTGAACAAGGACATCTCTCATGTATGTCTTTTAAAAAAAGCTATCTTTGTATTATTCAGGATGAATTTTAGAGTGTATGCAAGTTTTTTTTTCTGTATTAGATTCTAAAGATTTATTTTTATGTGTAAAGTTTTGTTAAAAATTATATCACATTAAATATAAATAAAAAATAAACTGGACTGGCCTTGCAAGGGCTTGTCACTTAAGGACTGGCAGAGGCACGGTGGGAATCTGTGTGGAGTGGCAGAGCGGAAGCTTGGCACTCAATGACTAATAGACCCTAGTTGGAAATCTACGTGGACTTGTAGATTAAGTGTTTGGTACTCAAGAATGGTAGAGCCACAGTGGAAAATCCAAGTGGACTGGCACAATGAAAACTTCGGATTCCGTGGACTGTTGAAGCAGAGTGGACCTCTCACTGCACTGTTGAGTGGGCATCTCCATTCACTGTTGAGCGGACATCTCTGAACTGTTGAGTGGACATATCTGTGCACTGCTGATTGGACATCTCTGGGCATTGTTGAGCAGACATGTTCGTACACTGTTGAGTGGACATCTGCGTGCACCGTCCAGCGGACATCTCTGCACTGTTCAGGGGACATTGATGACCACTGTTGAGTGCACATCTCTGCAATGTTGAGAAGACATCTCTGCACTATTGAGGGGGACATCTATTTGCACTGCTTAGTGGGCATCTGTGTGCACTGGTGTGTGGATATCTTTGCACATCTGAATGGGCATCTCTTTGCACTGCTGAGTGGGCATCTGAGTGTAGTGTTGAGTGGACATCTGCGTGCACCGTTCAGCGGACATCTCTGCACTGTTGAGGGGACATTGATGACCACTGTTGAGTGGACATCTCTACAGTGTTGAGGGGGACACCTCTTTGCACTGCTGAGTGGACATCTGTGTGCACTGTTAAGTGGATATCTTTGCACATCTGAATGGGCACCTCTGTGCACTGTTGAGTGGATATATATGCACTATTGAGCGGATATCTCTGTGCACTGTTCAGTGCACATCTCTGGGCTCTGTTGAGTGGACATCTCTACACTGTTGAGTAGAAATCTCTGCACTGTTGTGGAGGACATCTCTGCACTGTTGAGTGGACATAATTGCACTTCTGAATGGACATGTATATGCACTGTTGAGTGGACATATCTGCATCATTGAGTGGACATCTCTGCACCATTGTGTGGATATCTCTGTGCACTGTTGAGTGGATATCTCTGTGCACTGTTGAGTGGACATATCCGTCTGTGCTCGGTCTTGTGCATGAGAGGTCAACCCGTAGGCCAGACAGCATGGATCAACCCCATAGGGCTGGCCCCAGCTCACCCACCCCCAGCGTTGCTCACCTGGGGCTGTTCTTCCTCCTCGTCGGTGGGCACACCATATCTGGGAGTGTAGAGCTGACTTCACAGGAAGCACAGACACCAGTGAACCAGGAAGCGCTTCCTGATGCCACCTTCCAGAACAAAGGTAAGAACGTGGGCTCGCAGGCACCGCACACAAGGTGCTGGGTGCAGGAACCTTGGGCATGAGAGGGAGCATGTGCTTCTGATCGGATGATTTGTAGTGCGGCCTGCCTTCGTGGGGAGGGAGGAGTACATACAACAAATATGTGGCGGGACGGAGGATGAAATGACAGACTTCTGTCTGAGACTGTCCTTGGTTTCTATTGCTACTCGGACATCTCTATGATCAGCTTACATACATCTGCATAACACGCTTTGGCAATGCCAACAGTTTGGGCCTTTGTGTAGGCATGGGAAAGGCCCTTGCCAGGCACTGCCGTAGTGATATTAACTGGCCATTGATGGGGAGCAGGTGCAACATGGTGCAAGTACCTCTACCTCTAATACCAGTGCCTGGCCAATGCCTAACACTTATACACCAGCCAAAACTGTTGGCTTTGCCAGTGCTTGTTTGTGATGCTGTTTACAATGCCAAATAAAAGAAATAAAATATCAAAGTAGGGTATATTTCAAAGGAGGTCACACTGTGGGATGTATTTACCCATGCATCCGAGCCCTACCTCAAAACTGTGCAGTACTGACATGGAAAACATCATGATGGCCAGAGCTTCCCAGAAAATGCACAGGGAAGTGCATGAAGAATAGGCTGCCACTCATTTTTGCCGATGTTATGGGCACAGAAGGACACTGCCTAAAACCACCATTGGACTACCCACACAGTAGTCTGAAACCATTGGGAATGGCAATGCTGATTGCCAAAAGCAAACCCATAACTGTTGGGAATTCATTTTCTTAAATCCCAAAAAGGGGTGCAGTACCAGTACTCACCACTATCCAAAAGCCGGCGTTTTAAAACAACCAGATTTTACTTTTTTGTAGAAAACTGAATAAATGAACCCAAAGCAAGCCAAAGAAAGACTTACTGAAAGGTGGATCCAATGTAAAGTTATATTCTGAAGTGACTTGAAGGTTTATAACAAGACTGGCTGAGCTGTGGATTTCAGCAGTTTAAGTAAATTTGGACTGAAAGACACTAAAAATCTAACTGTTTAAAAGAAATGAGTGACCTACTTCTGAGTGTCACATAGGTTGCAATTGTTTAAATGTCATAGTTTTGAACTTAGAATCAGCATTCTAGCTGCATATGTAAAAATTGTATTGACTTAAAATGGGTAACAAAAAGTGACATTTTATCTGAAACCTGGCTTAAGGAACTGAATTCTGCCTGGCAACTACCCCCCATCAGGAGTGAAACTTGAGTCACAGCTGTGTTCCCAGGCCTATCTGCCTTTTGCTGGCCACACTAAGGATATGCCATCTCTCTGATAATTGAATTAAGGGGAGCCCCCACAGAATACAGGAGCTCTGAACAAAGCCCTGTCCTGACCCAGGCAGATGGTTTATTGCAGATGTCGTAAAAGTAGCTTCCTCCTGAAGCAAAGGGGAGGGGCACTGCCTGTGAGAGCAAGCTGGCTTGGCAGAACTGGAAAAACCAGAAATTCAACCTTGTGCTGGAGGAAAACCACACCCCTTTGGGGCCAGAACATAACTCTACAAAGATGAATAACTCATAGTACGGACTTGTGAAAATAATTTAAATGATACCATAATTCTTGTGATTTTTCTGCCCACATTTTAAGAGGTTTTTAGAACCGGTGGCATGTTCAGGGGGCTTTTAGCGGAAAAGAGGATATTACTCAAAATGTGTGCATGTGAAAAATCTGACACTTCATCAATTAATGTCCATACTCCTTGCGCACATGTGTGTAAATTTGGGGTAATGTCTGGTATTGCAAACCAGTTAAAAAGTGCAAAATATTGCCATTTCTGAATGCAAGCTCCCAGGAAGAGCAGAGTTTGAACAGGGTATACCTCCTGTGATATGTGAGGGGTGCGTGTAATTTTAAAACAATATGTACCTCTGCAAATATGTATTTGGTTCAAATCTAGATTTGTGTGCAAGTTGACAGGAGGAGTGGACTTTCTGTAGGCTGTAAAATGACATCACTCTGACACAACCTAGCTCCCCCAATCAAGTGATAAATGGAAGTTTGACCAATTAGAAGCTGAGAGAGAGGTAGGGTCAGTGATGCTAGAACACACCCACATTCTAAACACATAAAAGCAGACAGACAGGACAGATAGGGACCTTCAAATCCATTTGCTGCGGGACGCTCTGCTGGAAAATCCATACTTTACCTCCATCAATCTCTAGAGAAAGCTGTGCAGAAAGATCCAGACTTTAAATCCCTAAATCTTCAGAATCCAGAGAGAGAGCAGACCCAGATCACTGTGAAGTGCAGAGACCAGAGTCCAGTCCTAAACCTGACCAGATCCGTGGCAAGGCATATTTCTAAATATATTGTGAGTACATAGCAAAACTGTGCAGAACCAATCTCTTAGTTAAAATAATATAATTCAACCTATTTTAATCTAAGTAGAACTGTCTCCTAACTGTCACCTGTCATTTGTAAAGCTGTCACTTGTCATTTTCTAGTTGCAAGCTGCACTTGTCTTTTTGAACTTTAAAATTTCAAATCTGAAAAACGACCTTTATTTAATCGCTCATATCTCCGTGACCGTTTGTGCTAGAGACTTGCAGTAACTTTCATTTGGAAGCTGAGATCCTAGGCTGTCCTAGGACCCCAAAACGATGAAATTCGTTTAACCTACTAATTACTCCTAGATCCTTGCTAAAGTGAGCCTGGACTAATTTTAACTTGATTTCACTCACCCTGAACCTCCTAGAGGGAATTAAAAGCATTTTAGTATATTCCTCACTTCATTGCCAGCACATTTAAAAGCATTTGGGCCTGTGTTTTCAACGTCTGTAGTCTAAGTTGCTGGGGTGAACTGAATCACATTTGATTGCATTTCTGAGAACTGTGTGCTTCCTTCCATTTCCTTGCATTGCATAAAGGGGGTGGGTGAATTGTCCAAGAAAGTGATTACATTGTCATTTGCTGAAATCCTATCAAGTTATTTTCTGTACTGCATTTCATTCCACATTGCATCCATTTGAAACCATAAAAGTATTGTTGCTATCTTATCCATTTCATGTCAACTCCTTAGTGATTATCAAGAAGTGTGCTAGTGCCAGATTCTCCGTTGTTAATCTTTATCATACCAGATTAAGTGTGATATCCAATTATTAATTTATTATAAAGCGTGATATAATATATATTGTTTAAGTTATCAAATAAACCTTTAAACTTGCAAAACAGAACTACTTCTTGGCTCAGTGGGGTCAGGGGGATTCCAAGGGAGGGGTGTTATATAGGGGTAGTCATCCAGAACGCATGAACTGGACATAAAGATATTTCAATAAGGGTTTTCATTCAGTATTCTAGACTAGGCGTTGACTTAGCTGTAGTGCTGAATTGAATCCTCTTACAACACGTTCCTGAGCAAACAGGAACACTTTCCGGTAAACGTATTCAGTAAATCTTAATCAGAGGCTTATCAGCACTGCCTTATAACTTGTACACCAATAAAGGGACGAGATGGTTCTGGCTCACACGAGATTCAGCAGGACACTGGGAAGTGCCTGTGACAGACCAGCAGCAGCTGAGATCTAATCATCCGCTGAAGCAAGTTACTCACTGCACTGCACAGGTGGGCAAGGATCAGAGGAGAACAGGTTGCATACAAATTGAATGCTAATTTGAGGGAGTAATCTCAAGTAATTTAAAATAGTTCACCTATTGGAGCTCCACGCTTGTTGCATCTTGTTGATGTGAGCGAAAACAAGTGTTTTTGTGGAACTTCTTAACCATTTCTTATCACCGAGTTTCTCCTAAGCAGCTTCTCTTCTTGAGGGCCTCTCTTTCACATGTTCACTTCCTGTCAGTCTCCTCCAATCCCTCTCGTTCTCAATCATTCAGCCTTTTTAATGTCTCTTTCTGTGTGGGTCTCTCTGGCCTCTTCTATTTCCAGTGGTCTCTAACTCTTTCCACTGAACTTTCTTTCACATGCCATCCTTGTCATTCTCCTTTGACCTTTTAGCGGGGCCCTTCTTCTCTTTCCATGGTTCTTTTACTCTTTCTCTAGGCCTTTCTTTCAAACACTATTCCTGCAATTCTCACTTAGCTTCTAGCTAGACCCATTCCTTTGCCTGTTTCTCTTTCCATGAGTCTTTTCTCTTTCTCTGGTTCCTTCGTGTATACACTATCCCTGTGATTCTATTTTACCCTTTTAGCTGGGCCCTTCTTTTGCTGGTTCCGCTTTCCATGGGCTTTTTACTCCTTCTCTAGTTTTCTTCTTTCACACACTATACGCCTGTGATTAATCAGTTCACATTTTTTGGGTGATTCCTGGTCCTTTGTCTTTCCTTGGGTCTCTATTTTACCCCGTCGTTCTTCTAATCTCTCTTTAATTCATACACTTCATTACATCTCTTCTAAGCAATCTCAATCTGTAAATTTCCCTTTTAGCCCTTCTCTTTCTTTTAGCCCTCCTCTAGCGACTGTTCATAACTCTTTGTTTTTCTTTCTTTCTCACTCCCTTTCTCTGCCTCCCTATCCATTGCTCTTCCTCTCTCTAGCAGTCTCTCTTCCACTCTATATATGTGTTAGTCTTTCTTCAGTCTATAAGTCTCGCTGATAAAATGTGTATTTCCCTTAGTCTCTCTCTCTTCTCCCTCACATTGTCACTAGCCATTTTGATTCTCTATGTCTTACTGACCCACTTTCTAGACGTCCTTGCTTTTTGTTTCACCCTCTCCCTTTTGCCTCCCCACATTACCTCCCGATAAAAAAGATGGCGCAGCCCGTGGAAGTCCCTCTTGTGGTTGGAACAGCGGGCAGAGAATGTGTATTCTCGCTCGCTGTTCCAGCCGCGAATTTGCTTTTGGGGTACTACATGGTCACCCCTTTTCTTTTCTATTGCATCCTCTCTCTCACGTTCTCCCCATTTTCCTCAGTTCATCTCCTCCTCTAGCCGCAGCTATTTCTCTTTCACTGTCAGTCACGCTCTCCCTTTCTATTTGTCTCTCACGCATAATCTCTTTTCTACATCTCCCCTTGTCTGTCTTTCTTTGCCATTTGATGTTCTGCATGGCGTCTCCTTTTCAACATTTCTTTATATCTCTAGCACGCATTTTCACCTGCACTCGAACAGATCAGGGCATTGCAATATCGGTACCCAGTTTTGACATAAACTGAGCCGGAAGAGGTCATCTCTGACTGCAAACTTTGCTCTTCCCCATTGCTCTGTGCTCTTGTCATAGGCCAGTAAATGCACTTACAGTGTAGACTGAACAGAGAACTTAAAATGCTTTAGTCCCGTGAACATAAAATAAATCAAGAGCATGTGGTGCAGCCGGGATTTCATGACAGGATGGGCCCACAACATACACACCTGGCACTAGGGCCTGCCAGGATTGTATTTATTTATTTTGCATTTTTAAAGCGCTCACACAGTCTGGGGGCATCGAGGTGCTTTTACAGAAATATTTCTCTTAGTTGCGTATTTATAACGCGCTTAATACCCGGAGGTTTCTAAGCGTGGACCCGGGGATCGAACTTGTTTTGTCTTGTTTCCAAGGCGAGCACGTTGCCACTGAGCTATCCTCCCGGGATTGTAGGTGGAGCCAGGGGAAGAAAGTGTGGTCTTTCCTCTCAGGCCACACCCCATAGACACCTGGGACTAGGGTCTGCCAGGATTGTAGGTGGGGCTAGGAGAAAAAAGGGTGGCTACCCGCACCCCCTTCGAAATCAAGTCAGTGACACTAGCATCAGATTCAACCGAGTAGGTTGAATATGTTGAAAGATTTAATACATTTTGCGAAATGGTTTTATCTTTGGGTTTCAAATATGCCGTGATTACCCCATTAGACTTGAGTATGGGGTTTAAGGTTTGAGTGTGATTAGACCCACACATAGTAGATACACTTGCACCTGAGGCCCTTGTGCACTTGGGCTTCGATGTCACGTTGCGTGAAGAGATTCCCGCATTTGAAACTGAATTAGAAGGGCCGGAGGAAACCTTCAATCTGTGCTTTAATAGAGCGCAGGAACTTAAAGGAGCCTTTTGTGTTCTGCCCTGCCTGGGTGCTAAGTTTATTGGCCTTCTTTGCTTTTTTATTTTTCTTCTTAGAACCACCCACCCGGGGGCAGAGGGTCATCTGCTGCAGAAGACTCAGTAGTAGATTCCACCACCCCCAGGATACTGGCCAAAGAGCCCACTATAATGGCATCAACTATAGTGCACACCACTTCTTCAGAACTCAATGCTGGTTCTATTAGAGATTATGTAGCATGGGGTCCATTTAAATGGTTTCAGCAACTCCTCATGGGCTACCCCAACCAGGGGATGCCAAAAAAAAGACATTTGTGAAACGCTAGAAATAGGATGGGGCTAGGATCGAAATATCAGAGACGAAATTGCAGTCAGCGCAGGCCAAAAGATCCTCAAGGTACACGTGGCTCGGAGAACAAGAGATCTCCAAATGGTCTTTCAGAGTAGCCTTACAGGGTGAGCCAGTAGAGTTGAGTCTGATTATTTCCTCTAGTTTTAATGAGAGCCTGGGACTGCATATGGGAGATGGTGAGCCCGAAGTAATCCCATTAGTCACACTCTCTATTGCCGGCAGTCCCTTTAAAGGCTTTCTAACTGGAGCAGAAAGAGCGTGCAAAATTGCGTTCACACCCTCTATCGAATCTGCCTTCTGGCTCATCAGACGTGTTCCGCTCCGGAGGCTCTTCATGTTAAGACCTATTGGTAAGAGGCCACTGAGGTGGGACAGGCCGGGTAAAAAGGGTGGGATAACAGGAAAAACACAGACCTTTGTAGATGAGATCAGCGCACTGGGAGCTTTCACGATGGGGTAAAATGCAGAGTTTACTGTTTATAAAACAGTCACACACCAAGTGAGGCTCTACAAGTCCCATTAAGAGACAAGCACCGATGAAGCCGTGAAAGCACTCCCGCCGTGAATTAGCACATGAGAACAGAGTACACACAGCGTTCCAGTCCAAAAATAAGAAAACCGGGATATGGCAGGCTACGGGACACCAGTGATAGAATCCTAGATGCAGCCACACTCCTGCGTCCACTACCGCAATGATGCGTTCGCTCCAAATAGAGAGGGACTTACATAGAGTTGTGCATGCACAGCAGAGTCTCTAGTCCTCCAGTCCAAGTTAGCTGTATTAGAAGATTCATCACTCCGCCAGCACAGACTGCAATGACTTCCGGCAACTCACAACAATTCTGCTTATTTTAAAGTCTAGCAATTCACGAGCTCCCGACCCGGACGGCTTCTGCAATATGATGTTGAAAGCCCCTCCAGAGGAATAGGCAAATATATTGGTAACTATGTTTACGTTTTCTTTGGAGGATAGAAGCTGCACTCCTGGAGAAAGACAGTGATAATCCCGATTTTTAACAAAGGGGACAGAAGTGACCTGGTTAATTATAGGCCAAAAGGAATAGAAATGTTTGATACCTTCCAGCCTGGGTTTGTTTCGGGTTTGGGAACTTTGATACATTTGGTGGCCTTGGCTATAATTAAGGAGCAAGTAAATCGCACAGGTCAACCAGTCTACCTGGTATTTATAGATTTTAAATTAGCTTTCAATTCAGTCGATCGCTTTAAATGATGGTACAAACTGGAGAAATGGGGATGTCCGACCTTCCTCGTAGCAATAATAAAGGATCTTTACTCTGATACCTCTTTGCAGGTTAGACTAAACCACCAGGGCCAGCTTTCATTATCGATCCTGACGTCAAGAGGATTAAAGCGGGGGTGTATATTAGCCACTGCTTTGTTCAACATATGGCGGATATTGGGGTTCACTTGAGGAAGGTGAAAGCATTTCCACTGAACTTGGGGGGGTACTCGGTTCAATGGCTCCTTTATGGGGATGATCTGGTCCTGTTGGTCCAGACCCCTGTGGGCCTGCAAAGGCAGTTGGCTATGCCAGAGCTATACTGCCAACAAAACGGGTTCACAATTAATACTAAAAAGTCAAACTTTGTGGCCTTTAAGCCAACATTTGTAAAGAAAATAAAATGTTTAACTATTATAGCTTATACATTACCTCTATTGAGGGTTCACAAATTCAGATACCTAGGCATCTTGGTCAATGATGCCTGGGCGAAAACCCCCTACAGAGACAATTTAAGATTGAAAATAAGCACAGCGGCCACGCAGGGTTTGATATTACATGGAAAGTTTGGAGGATTCTCTTATGAACCACTACTGACCTTTTAAAAACAGAAAGTAGTCCCAACTTTGAGTGGAAGGGCAATTATTCTTGGGGGAAGTTTCAGTGGAAAAATGTCGTGAGGAAATTGTGGAAGAAGGTTATAGGTCTACCGGAGGGGGTGGGGGGGGTCCTGATCCAAATAATATGCTATGAGTTGGGCCTGCTTTCCTTGTCAGTGTTGGTGAAATGGACGTTTTCATCATTATTTAGAAAATTTTAAATGGGTCAATCTGATTCTATTCTTCCTTTTTTTAAGACAGTAGTTAATAACAAAGGCCCAGCATAGTAGGGTTGATGTCAGGATGGAAGGCGAAGTGCCTCAACTGGTTAAATGTTGCAGGTATATCACTTGAAACGCTCATTTTGAGGCCGGATAATGCCAAAAAGAAACTCTGACGATTCGACTGGTGCATGACAATACAGAATGTCATAAATATAAAATCTTTCAGAATTTTCTGGATGAAGCCAGAGCATTGAATTCCCAGCGGAAGTGTATAAGGCGCTTTCTATGTGACAAAATTATAAGAGGCTTTTTAAAACTTTGTCTAAACCTGTGGCTATCTAGGGAGATATCTGGAATGAGATTGAAAGGAACAGAGGAATAAAAGTCCTGTTATTTTTCTGTAACGCAGAAGGAAACATTAAGACATTTAATTATAACCTACTTGAAATTGAATGAGGCAATTACACTTGAACAAATATTTTGATTATTTTAAAGAACAATCAGAAGAAAATGTCTGGGCGATGATTTTTAATTGATTTTTAATGGAGAACATGTCCCATTTGTTTAAGCATCTATTCGATTTTTGAAGCAATTGAGATAGGGTGTACTTAAATTAACTAATGAACTTTAAAAGCATCTAAGGTTGGAATTGGGTTTAAGAATGTGGAAGACAGTTTCATGGTTGATGCAATAATTAAGTGTGCATTTTAACCTGTTTATTGTATTGATGTCGAAATATTTTATGATGGCCTCAGAAACTTGGAAAGAAAAACCACAGCGTTTTCCAACACAATAACGTTGTATTTATGTTTGCGGTCGCTTCAAAAGCGACCGCAAACATAAATACAACGTTTTTAAAGCTGCGGTTTTATTTCTAAGTTTTCCGGGCTCCTCCAGCCCGGAAAACTTAGAAAAAAAAACGCAGCTAGTGCTTATTTTTTGTAAAAAAAATAAATAGCACTTACTGAGATTCAGCTGCAGCTTTCCTGCTCTGGTCTCCGGTCCGCGTCCTCCGAGTCCCGGCACTAATGAAGGGAAAGCCACCCAGCGGTAGACTTTGTTTACTACAGCTGGCTGGCTTTTCCTTCATTAGTGCCGCAAAAGCAAAAGCCAGCACAGGAGGGCCTCCATTTCACAAAATGGCTGCGCCCCTGTGCTTGCTTTTTCGAATTTTGAGCTTGAATAGCTCAAAATTTTACATAGGAAGTTTTAAAACGGAGGATGCTAGTATTTTTTTTTTTATGTGGCCTATCTATTTTTTAAATAAAATTTTTTACTAGACCATCCCTTTAAGATAAAAGTTGTAATTCTATTTTATCATGTTGAGAGGTTGAATATTCAGCCCAAACAATACAACAGAACTGGATTTCTTTGTGAATTGGCCATTCTGGCCCCACAATAAAAAGGAGACTAATGCTCCATTGATTTTGTGCTCAGCCAGTCTATCTGTAGGATGCGGCAACCAAAAAGGCGTCACACAGCATACCATGCCAGAACGAGATCCTCATCACGACGCTGTGCCAGGAGAAAAGTGCCCACAGACGACTGTGCTAGACCACGAATCCCTGAATATTGTACCGGGAACACATTGCAAATGTCACTGTGAGACGGGAAAGTGGTTCTGCGTCTAATATCTTACATATTCGTTCAAAATCGCTTTGTGAGACACATATTTTCCCAGAGATGTTGTGCTGATCTAAAATTGCTAAGAGTTTTTTTAGTGAGGGAGGATTTCTCCCAGAATGCTGTGGCATGAGAACGTTGCCCCAGAATAATGTTGAAGTGAATAGTTTTCGAATGCTGTGCTCCTTGTAGTAGTGGTCCGTGCAGCCAGAGGGGCAAGATGGCCCACTTCAGATGCGCTCACAATGCGATGGACCAGGGGGAGGATGCTATTGGCCTGTGCATACAGCCTCTCTAATGCCTCCCCACACATAGCCTATGGCTTCGGGAGGAAGGCGCAGAAGTGCCTTCATTTGGGAGAGGAAGACGTCTCCCTCCACACACAGTCACCCACCTGTCTCCTGAGCCAGCCCAGTGCTAAAGGTAACCCCAGGCTCACCCCAGAATAGCGCTGCAGAAAAGCAGCAGCGTGTCCTTCTTCTTTGCAAACCGTTGGCGTGTAACCCGACAGGCACACAGCTTCCAACGGCCGCTGCAGAAGATGGCGTGCGCAGATAAAAGAACACTTTGGTTTCCTAAAAAGGAAGCGCCTGTCACCGTGGGGTGGAGGACAGTGAGAAATGTGTATAACTTATTGTAACTTGCAGGACGGGCTCCGCTGCTGAGAAGGAGCAGATGTGACATAACAGCGGAAAGAATAATGGACACACACGGCTCCCTCATGAGAATGCCGGAAGCAGAACATGTAACACACTGGGCGCTTCTAAATTACTCTATAAAGCGACTTTCGTCCTCTTCGCAGGTCAGAAACGGCCGCACCCCTCGTACACGGCATGGTGGAACACATTCTTACAGTCTTTTGTTTAAAAATGTGTGTACACACTGGCCCTCATTACGAGTTCCGCGGTAACCATGCCCCTATTGGCGGCATGACTGCCCCCGAAATCGCGTCCAGGTCTGGGTCCTCAGAATGAGGAATAACAGGGCCATTCCGAGTTCGGAAGGCCTGGTAATTCCTCCCTCCAAGGACCCGGACCCTGTCCTTCCCCATTCCCATTTCAGCCCCCATAGGGCTGAATGGGAATGGGAGAGGGAGCAAACAACGGGCCATTCCGAGTTGGCCCGTTGTTTGCTCCCTCTTCCCCTTGCGGGACCCGGTAAGCACACCTGGTTTGACCAGGCGTTGCTTCCTGGGTCCCGCGAGGGGACCTCGTAATGAGGCGGTACAGGGTAAACGGCACCGGCACCTTTTACGGCGCCGTTTACCCCGTACCGCCAGGGTCGTAATGAGGCTTACTGTCTCTGACGTCTTTTCACATTGCAAAGCTGCCACACACATAGCAGGGACGGGCATGACAAGCATAGGTGGGCCACATTCCAGGACATTGTGGGACATTGTGTTGCAAATGCTTTCTTTTGAAACACCTTAAAATGAAAATCATGTGAGGTTTTACTAAAGCGCTTCATTCTGAACTCCTTTTGCTCCTAAGCATTGTAATACTAAGTGTTGATATTATCCAATGTAACGCTACCAGCTTTAGCGCCTGTCAAACCTGTGTCCTGCGGGTAGAACACTCATTTTAACTCACTGAGCTATCTTCCAACATTGCAACAATAACAATAGTCGCTGTACTCATTGGGAGTGTGATTGCTCCCAAGAGTTTCTTACACTAGTTTGCGGCAACGAGTGCACTGCAGTTCACGCTGGGAGAATACAATTTGTCAGAAAGACACAGGATTCAATTACTACCATGCAGCAAAGTTGAGGGTTTTAGAAAAAGCTGCAGCAAATCGGGTATTTTGAAGCCCAAGTTGCCAATAAAGTTGGTCAGGACGGGATAGGATGTAAATACAACTGTATATAGAAATATGTGCTGACTCTCTCCCCTCCCCAACATTAATATTTGAGACAATTACTGGCAAATTGTCACTTAGGAGCAAACCTATCCTAAAGATTCAATGACTCTGGGAAGGGTGTTCCAAGGCGATTGTGTAGGAGAGCACCCTGAGAGCCAAGTACTGTTGGTATTTCCTACACACCAGCACCCACCTTCAGTTTCAGGGAGTGGCCCCCATAATCAGTGGCCATCAGTAGATCTGACGGGCTCCCACACTAGCCAATCAGTGCGAACCGTTCAATCACCGCCCACAATCAGGGCAAAGTGAAGTGTCCCATATCGGTAAATACAAGCCACCTGTTTGCATACTGCAGTATTCGAAATTGAGGGGAGCTGCGAGCTATTTAGCACCTGCTTCTAACCTAGAAGAGCCAGGTCAGCAAGACACCAACAGTTACCAGGAGCCACCTTTGGCTCCCTAGGCCAACTGATGCTGATCCAACACATGTGTGCACTTGGCACAATCCATACATAAACATTAGGACACATCTGTATGGCATTTAAAGCACAAGGGGTCATAAATAATGGACACAATTATACGTTTGTTTCTTATGTGGAAGTTAGATTTGCGGAGCACTATGTTCCCCATTGGTAGCTGCTGGTCACTGGTTAACGCTGGATGCCTAGGAGCTGCTTTTAGCTCCTGCTTATTCAATCTTAATTTAGAGCCATGTACTGTTCCCTTGTTTTGATGTTATCCTATGCTATTAGTGCATATACTTACCCATGGCAGCATTAGATCATATCATATTCTAGTCCCAGGTATTCACAGCACGCGTGTGCACATGTTTTCACAGTTTCCACAATATTGCAGTAATGTGGCTATTTGGGCAATGCACCCATTCCACAGAAACGCACATCCCTCCAATTTCCACAATGCAACTCTTTCGCCAGTATCTGTAACATATACAGGGCTTCATGACAAGTTTGGCGGTAGTGGTAAAACATTCAGAAAGTTTGAATAGCGGATGTTTTATCACACCGTCAAACTATTCGCTTCACGCTTTCAACTCTTCCTCTCTGCCTCTTTTGTGTGGTGTTAAAATCACCACAGAAGGGCATCACCGCAATTGGTAATTACCACATGCAGTAATAAGAAATCCCCATGGATCTTATGGGATTCCAAATTGGGGGATACCTTGAGGGTTTGCACGACTTTGAGTCATTCAGACCCATAAAGTTACTGTTTGCTTACTGCATGCGGTAACAGGGTGATTGTTTAGAGGTATTATCAGAGTAAATACCGCCAAACTTATAATTTTGCCCATATTGTGGCATACGCTTCACTCCATTACGAGTCCGGCGGTAACCTGCCGGTTTTTCCGGCTCAGTTACCGCCAGACTCGTATTAGCATTGCGCCTCTGTGATTCCCAGAATTACCGGGGCATTACAACCCCGGTAACCCAGGAATTCCGGAGGTGCAATTCGGTAATCCCAATTCCCATTGAGTCCCAAAGGACATTCCCATTGAGTCCCAAAGGACTCAATGGGAATGGGTACCATGGAAACACCGGCATCTTCTTCTGATGGTGCCGGTGTTTCCACGTCTGCCTGCAGGCGGGTGGTGTTAAACCCGCCAGGTCAGACCTGGCGGGAATGACACCTCTGCCTGCAGGACTCGAGATCACCCGGTACGGAAACAACGGTGGCGGCGGGTTCACCGCCACCGTTATTTCCATACCGGGTGACTCGTAATGAGGCCCATTGTTTTCTTGGCCTTACATGTAAAAGAAATGTTTGTTTACAAAGCTATAGTAGAGTAGAAGCAACCGAAATTCATCAAGATGTCGGCCTCTACCAGCCCTCATTTTCAAACTTTACTCCCACATTGTTTGGTGATGGAATGAGGGCCCAATTCCATCTGTGGATTGTGACTCAGGAATAAAGTAACTGCGCAAGGCCAAGTACTTACGCCCTCATTATGAGAACGGCTGTAAGTGAAAAAAAGGCAGTAATGACTCCTCTGGGTTATGGGTTTGGTTCCCAAAAGGACAAATGCCCCCAGCATTTCAATGGAAACGTTTCCTCCTGACGAACAGAGGAGCTGCCAGTGGCCAGTGGTAATAATGCTGGTGGTAGTTCCTCTGTTTGTCAGGAGGAAATGTTTCACATGGAAATTCTGGTGGTATTTGTTCCAAATGGAATCTGATGGGAATCCTCAAAGGGGAATAACTGATAATTTAATGTTGTGGATTTATTTAAAAAAAGGCTGGGGGTAACTGCCACAGACTGTCCCAGGAGGATAGCTCAGCGGTAACATGCTTGCCTTGGAAACAAGATGACACGAAGCAACCCAGGTTCGATCCCTGGGTCCACGCTTAGAAACCTCCAGGTATTAAGCACGTTATAAATACGCAACTAAGAGACATATTCCTGTAACAGCACCTCAATGCCCCCGGGCTGCGTGATCTCTTTAAAAATGCAAAAAAATAAATAAATAAACTGTAAATGGGTCTGGCTCTATTACCAGTACTAACACTGTCAAAATCGTAATGAGACCCTTACTTTCTGGGGCAGTCAATTTGTCAATGAAAGTCACATGTATGCACAGTTTACCAAAGACTGCAAGGGAGCTGATCAGAACCAAGGGGCCCCTTTCAATGTACTGTTGCAACCACGGATGAACACCCTGAGAGAGAAGCGTTTGTCCGCAACAGTAAAACCCACGTGCACGTGATGAAATGGCAGACCTTGAGACCAAGAGTGCACCATTTCTGAAGATAGAGGCATTGTAATTACTTCTACCAAGAGGTGTCTTCATTCTGCAAACATCATAAATAGGAAGATAGGCCTCCGCCAGTCAGAACTCTGAAGTTACGTGACATTCATTAACATTTCAGATAAGGTGAATAAGTGGCATAAGACAAAATGTGGAAAAAGCTTAAAAGCGGGACACCAAAATAGGAGGAAGTGTGCATTCACTCCTATCCTTAATAAAGATGGTCGCCGAACCATACCAAATGATAAAATTAAAAATAAAACACACAATAGGCATCTGCATTCACTTGAATGGACGGGGAACACTGTGACATATTACCATCTGGTGATGTCGGGAAAACTTTGGCTTTTTTGCTAATCAGAACTCCTTTTCCTAAAGCTCCATGCCAAAAGCATAGTTGCATGCATGTGCCCTGATGCACCGTTCTCCTGACATCTACAGCACCGGTCATATTCCCCTTAAGTAGTCGTTCTGGAGTCCAGTACACTCTATTGCGGATCTCGATTAGCCTAACCTTTTCCGCTAGGTTCAGAGACGTCAAGGGAACATTACTGCAAATGCTAAGCCATCTACTATTAGTCATTGCAGAATTCACTTTATCTGACCAGTTATTAATTAAGTCAATATCCGGATTTCTATTTCTCACAAGAGGTTATATATTTTTGAGGCCAGGTGACCCCCTCTTATTGAATTTCAGTATGTGTGCTCCCAGTTTGCTTTTCTCAGTGTGTCTTTGAGGACAAATCACACTCTTGAGCAAGCGGAATTCTGCAATTGTACAATCTTTAATACCCTTCACCTTTTGTAGTTTATTAAAAGTAATCCATTTGTTATTTTCTATTGGGTCCCCAGCCATTTAACACTGCCCCTGAACCAATTGGGCCAAAAGATAATTTTCCCTTCCATTTGGGATTCAGCCAACTGAACGAGTCTTCTTCTGACTGTAAGGGATCATAACCCAGCAATTTCGATATTTTAACCCAACTTTGTCCCAAAAATTCTTTGAGCGGTGTCTGTTCATTCACTTGTAGGTTTTGTGTCATAATTAGAGCTCTTGGTTTGAGCTGTGTGCTCGAATTTGCTTCTTCCTGGGTCCATCTGGGAATCTTGAAGGAAAGAAGCCAAGTGTTTCATGGTGAATGCCAGGTGATAGGCAGAAATGTTGGGCCCACACATTTCACCTGTCACGGTTTATAACACGGCACATGCCACCTAGGGAACTCCTTTCCCTACAATGGATGTGGCGCAAAATAAAACGCTTTTTATCTTTAATATACTATGGATTCTTTTTAGTAGGCCTCCAACCCATCTCGCACCCTACTTCCACAAACACCCTGTGTCACAATGGACTAGGAACCAGGCCGGTGTGTATCAATAAGATATTTATTAATTTATTATTTAATGAAAAGTACTGTCTCCGGTGTGGAGAGGACAAAGGAACATTCTTCCACATCTTCTGGACATGCCCCCGGATCCGCACCTTCTGGAACGCCTGCTTTACAGAATTGTCCAGGGCAGTTGCTCGCCCTATAGCTCTTGGCCCGAGGGTCCTAGTGCTCGGAGTACCAGACGAGTCGGACTGCAATAAATGGGAAAAACTTCTTGTCAACACAGCGGCGGCCCTAATGAAGCGTAATATCGCACAAAAATGGGGAGTACCAGACCCCCAGACACTGGATCAGTGGGTATTGGATATGGACTCATGCGCCATGATGGAACATCGGATATATGGCGCAAGGGGATGTCTGACCAAAGCATCTAAAATATGGGGGAAGTGGGAAGAAACTGGGCTGTGATGACCAGAGTCAAGGAGACCGAGGGGTGGACAGGGGGGGAAAGGGGCCGGACGAGAAGAATTTGGTGATCAGTGATATGGATACTGTGCTAATTTCAGATTGGGGAGGCTGTCCTAAAGTGCTTTTGCTTTCATTTTTGTTTTTATTGCCTTGTTTTGTGGTTGTTTGATTATGTCATGAAAAACCAATAAAATGTTTTATTAAAAAATAAAAAATACAGCAGCCACCAATGTTGTGGCAACACCAATGCAATCATCTCTACAGAACAATAATGTTAAGATATCCAATTACAATTCACACAGGGCAAAACAGAGAAAAGAACAATTTTTCCAAAGTGATAGCACCAACGGTTTAGCACTCCCCCCTGCAACACTCACCCTCAAACATCAATTAAACTCGATTCCTTTGAATGGAAGGCAGTTGCAAAGAGTAGGAAAAGAGAGAGAAAATCGGATTTGGGGTAAAGCCCAACACCACAAAATTGGAAGCCAGCAAAGAAAGTGAAAATCCATTTTTGGAGCAAAATGGCAGAATGGGATTTTGATTATTACTCACAACTGCTAGGGAACAGAATAGAAGGAAATTCGTATTGCTTACACTACGAAGATAGGGAAGGTTTAGAGAATACTAATCACCACAGCAGGGCAACATAGAAATGAAGCGGGAAAATCAGTTTTGGGAGAAAGCAAATGCAAAGGGGAAAATACAGTGTCAAATGGAAATTTGTTTTCACTGGGTCTACAATGACAAGCAGCTCAGTGAAGGTGGATTAGCACACAGTAGGACAATCAGTTTTCAATAACAAGGACAGAGGCACATAACAGGTAGACTTCTAGGCAAAAGGGATTGCTCTCAATGGAATGACGTTTGGGGTTAAATAGGACAGGTGCAAATAGGAATTTGTGAGGTAATGCACACAATACACGGACAAATTCGGTTTTCATTTACAAGGAGACTAATTCTTTTGAGGCAACACTTTAATGACTATAATAATTAAATACAACACCAGGAACAAGATGGTTGATTTCGAAATGGAAATGATCTTGAACTGTAAATTTCAAATAGAGGAATTAATTGATTTACTATAGGCAAACAAGCGATTCTTCAATGGGAATATGACTGAATTACTCTGGCAATTTGGGGTTCTCAATGGGGTATTGGATTAAATGTACCACTACCAAAATGTAGGGCTTGTGCAATTTCGTGCTGGGGTTATATGCTACTTACAATGCAAGCCTTGGTTTAGGATGCAGGAAAGCTAGCTGGTTCTCAGGACACTCTGGACAGCTAGGGCAAGGGGTCCGGTCACTGCACTCTCAAAGATGGCAAGGTTCAGCTGCCTTCTCTGCGTCCTCCTTTTCTGTCTGCCCGGATTTTTGTGTCTCTAGTCTTATTTCAGTCCCCCTTACATAGCAGAAATAACATCACTTCTTTACAATCTAAGAGAAGTACCCTGGAATTATCCCTGCTGCCCGGATAGGACAGTTACCATCCTTCCTTCCTCTCCCTGGCAGGATTGGTTCAGGGAAGGAAAGCACCATCTGTCTGTTTGCATTTATGACATTTTTTTGTTCTCATTACCACTTTATGGCAAAAACTAGCCATGTCTCATAACTTCATAATTATACTAGCGCCTGCCATATGAAATAGATATGCATTTTTAGTTGGTCATAAGGAATTAGGTAAGCTGATCGCCAACTCCGTACGAGGTAGCATGACCCTTTGGCAATTTTTGTTATTTTCATAAAATGTACAACAGTTATGAATCTGCAAATGATCAAGGATGATCCTAATTTCATTTTTCATCTTTTCACCAACTGTCATATTTGTCACCTGTTCATATCAGCCAGAAACTAGTGTTAACTGGCCATTTCAGTCCCAAAACTCCTAGGTAAATGCAATTTATCGCTTTAGAACCACCTGGAAATTACATGAAAAAATAGCATAAAATGAAATTAATTCTCATTCTGATTGATGTGCAAAATGCCTAAAATGAAATGTAGTATTTTTAAATTAAATTGGAGTGTCTGTCAACATATGGGAGGGCCGCTTTATCTCCCACAGCCATCTGTCTTCCTCTGGGCTCAGCCGGTGACCAGAGATTGTATAAATCCCTTTGAACTTTGCAGTTTGCTCTTTGAAGTGGGTGCAGGAAGGGCTCACACCTCCTGGTCATGCTTCAGCCACACTTTGTCTTCTTTGAAATCTATGAGCTCCAGCCTTCAAGTCTGCAGAAAAGGGAATAATGACGCCCTCAGCAGCATCACATTTTATATCGAGATGGTTATAGGATATGTGTGATATCCCGCGGGAAGTGGGGCTTTGTCATTATGAAGTTTCTGCCTTCAGCCCAAACTGGTTTTTCCTGGAGTAAGTGTCTCTTCAAAGGTGACTGGAGTTTTGTGGGTTGGAACATAATGTACATTTGTTTTGGTCAACCCCCCACATCATATTTCCCTGACATTTTCTGTGTGAGCAGTGCTGTCTTTTTCCACTGTGACTTTTTAAAGCCGTTTTTCTTTTCACACGTGTGCAGGCCGTTTTTTCTTCTAATGTTAAAAATCCTGACTTGCAGGTCACAGGATTCTTTGATTTCTCCTTCTTTACATTTGCTGATGGATAGGCCCCCTTCCACATGGTTCCTTAATTTGACATGAACAAAAAGAAAAACCCAAGCTGTTTTTCGTTTGCAGTGTTTAAAGGGCTGCTGTTCAAGTGAAAGGGAAAGCAAAAGCAGTTTCTGGTTGTACTGTTGAAATTCTTGTCCCTCATGTGAAATAAAAGTAAAGCAAGTCCGTTTTTTGGATGCAGTGTATAACTTCTTGTCATTCAGGTCAAATAAAAGAAAAGCAGGGCTGTTTTTGGTGGCAGTGTTTAAATGCTGCTTTTCAGATCAAAGGGACTTATGTTTGGCACCTTTAAATTCACCCCACACACACCACTGTCACATGTGAGTTGTAGTATCCAAAACTTCAAGCAAGGTGGTTTGTGGTCCCACAGGAAATCTTGTATCAATCTGTCAATATCACTCAAGGTATCCTTGTCTGTAGGAAGATTTAATCATACTTAAATAATAGTTAATGTGTGGTGCTATTGTCATCTTTAATGCATTAACGTTACCCCATAGCGATAACTTCATCAAAATGCAATGATCCAGGTCCAACTCCAGGTTCACCATCACCCCCTTTATGCTTTCCCACATCAATTGAGTCACATGGGTCGTTAGCCAAATTCTGAGATACTTCCTCCTCCTTGAGCACCAAAGGAATCTATAGTTGGAGAAATCTCTTTCTTTTGTACCCAGAAAGGCAGGCATGATCTCTGAATTCATCCAGTTTATCTTGTATCCAGATATCTTCTTCAAGTTATCAATTCGTACCATTAGTGCTGACAGAGATGCTTGAAGATCTTGTAGCATGAGTAATACATAATCAGCAGATAGACACAGTGTCTGTTCAATCCCTCCATACTTTACCCCTAGTATTTTTCAATCTTTTCTCAAAGAAATCAATAGGGGTTTCATGGCTATTACGAATAATAATGGAGAGAAAGAGGGCATCCTTGCCTCGTCCCCCTTTCCAAATCTCTGGTCTCAGAATTAAGGCTGTTTATAGATACTGGCGCAGAGGTCTTGGTAAATAATAGTTGAATCCATTTTATGAAACTGAACCAGAATCCCATTCTTTCCAGCATCACAAAGAGAAAGTGCCATTCTATGTGGTCAAAGGCTTTGTCTACGTTCAGGGAAAGGACCACCGGCTCTGTATTTAATTTATGACTCTCAAATAACATTAGCAGTGCTTTTCTCATGTTCACTGTTGCATGCCTGCCCTTCACAAAGCCGACTTGGTTCGAGTTTATCAATTTCAGCAGAACTTCTTCCAGACTTAAGGCCAAATATTTAGCCAATATTTTGTTGTCTGTATTGATCAGGGTGATGGGTCTATAGTTACCTGTTTGGGTTGGTTGTTGATCCTTTTTTAGCATCACTGATATTGAAGCATGATGTACAGAACTCAGCAAGAGACCTTTTCTTTGGGAAGAATCAAACATGTCAGCCACGAGGTTCTAAACACAATCAGGCATTATCCTGTAGAACTCTGCAGGAAGCTCACACAGACCTAGGCATTTCCCAGTGTTTAAAGAAAAAGCTTCTCTCATCAGGTCATTCTTTTTCACTTCCCTCTCTAGATCTTCCCTCTTGATTTCTGTCAGTGTGGGAATCTTTACCTCTTTGAAAAAATCTGATAGATTGTCCTTTTCATGTTACTCTGAAGTGTATAGCTGAGTGAGTAGTTCTTAAATTCCTGATTAATCAATGACGGATGATAAGTCAACTTTCCCATAGCATCTTCTATTGTGCTAATCAGCCTTTCATTCCCTTGCATTCTCAGACAATGCTATTGCTGGAGACTACTATGGGCCGCCCCAGTAGATTGGCGAGTTGCTTACTTTTTTTAGGTAGTACATAAGAGGTAGATGTTTTAGGGCTTGAACAAAACAGATTTTCTTTTCACGTTGATACACTTAATTTCCTCTCCATAATTGAGAAATGTGGTTAGGTTGGTTTGAATCTCATTTATACACTGTCTAGTAGATTGTAGGTGTCTCTGTCACCTTATTGGCGAAAGCATTCTTTTTTGTACTCACTGATGCTCATGGCTACACAGGCACCCCCCTTGTCTGCTGGGCGAATTACTATGCTTATATCCTCATATAGTGATCTAATGGTTGGCAGATCATTTCTGGTTAAGTTACTGAATTGTTTTTATTTATAAAATAGCTTCTTAAGGTCTCTCAATACCACCTTGTTAAAGATGTCAATAGAGGAAGTTATTGTAGGAGGCATGCAAGTGCTTCTACATCTCAGTTCTAGGGATTCATCATCTGTTTTGTCTTTATCAATAGTTTCAGAGGGTTCTAAACTGTCAAAAAAGGCCTCAAGATTCATTTTGCAGGTAAACTAAAAACGATGCACCTTAACATCAAATCATCTGGAACTATAATGTGGGACATAATTTAAGCCTTTTTTGAGTACTTTATATTCTTGGGTGTTCAAAGTTCTGGCAGACAAATTGACAACTAAATCCTCCAACCTCTAGTCTAGGAGTATATATTAACACAATTGTGCAACCTCTTGTTCAAAAGCAGAAGGGTTATATATAAAGGGTACCACTATTTTTTTTTTCAAATATTTGATTCAATCAGTTGGGAAATGATGACATAATTGTCGCTATAGATGTTAAAAACATATACACGTCCATACCCCATTCACTTGATATAGAGGCAGTGGACTGGATCCGGTTACAAGAAGACCATGTAGGTGCAGCTAAAGAGTTTGTTATCCGTTTACTTGAATTCATCACACCAACTTCCCATTTTCAGTACAAAGAAGAATTCCACATGCATATTTCTGGAACACTTATGAGAGCCACTATGGCTCCTGCATAGGCCAACATTTTCATTTTTAAATATGAAAAGGAACATATAATTGACCGTCCAGTATGGCACAAGTATATTAAGTATTGGGGACGCTACATTAACTATGTCTTCACTATCTGGTGGGGCCCTCAAGACACTTTATTACGCTTCTTTAGCTATCTGAATGCGATTGATGAACGAATCCAGTTTTCCCACGAGAATGGCAACCCAAAAGTGCATGACCTCAAAGTGTTGGTTGAACCAAATGTACCACATTTCTCTACCTATGCCTATCACAAACGCACAGATAGAAACAACCGACTCCAGAGACACAGTTTCCACCCACCAAACAGCATCAAAATCCTTCCTTACAGTCATTTATTAAGGATAAAACGGATCGTGAATAATGATGAATTTTGTCGTAAAGAACTCAAAAGGATGGCACAAATAATTCACTGAGAGAAGCTGTTCCATTGAGGAATTAAATCGACTAATGTTAGAATAGAATCGCTTATCGATGATTTAAAGACTAAACGACTGCCTACTCCGGTTTATGTATCAAAATACTGCACACAATCCAGTCCAAGAAAATCATTTAACAACATTGAAACATTTTACGCTGCAACAACAAGTTAGGTAACCTTTTTGAAGTTTCCCACATTTGCATTCACCAGGAGTATCAAACTATATTGTCTATTAGTATGCACTAATTCCAGCAAAAACATTTCAACAATGAATGGTAGAACAGGTACCTATCAGTGCTTAAATAGTTGCAGCAGCAATAAAATCCACTAGCCACTGATGATAAGGTTATTTTAAGACATTATGCTACCTGCCATACCAAAAGCCTTGTGTATGAAAATACATGTCCACGTGACCTCTACCACGTAGGGCAGACAATGAGAAAAGCTAAAAAACATTTGAATAAACATCGCTTAATAATCTGAACTCATCAGTAACAAAACACTTCTGCGAAAACAAAATTACTCAGATCAGATTCCAGATTTTGGAAGTTGTAAATACCAGAAATCTAATCATAAATGTAAGCAGAAAACTAAAATAATAAGAGGCATTTTAGGTAGACAGACTCAACTCTGTAATCCCCCTATGGGATGAACGAGGAACTGAATTTATCATACGTCTTATAATTCTTTATCTAAATAATACAGCACTACATATAGATTTTAGACTTGATATGTGGATTTTGGACCCTTGAAAAAGATGACTATACAACATGTGTTTACTTGTTACCTATATACATAGCATGGAACAAAATGTATAGGCTACAGGCTCACTGTGTATAGGACTTAGTAATACTTATCTGTGTATTGGCTAATACTGTGGCATATAGCAACATACTGAGTATTCCATATTGATTGCAACTCTAAATATGTAATAAATACATTTTAAAATTTGACTAAATATCTACTATCTTGTTACCATGTGCTGTATGAGCAGCAATATGCTTTGCAAAATATAAAGTATGATTACTAGACAAAAGCAGCAGGATAACCATGCCGATGTTACATTAATGAAGCAATGTCTGTATGTTTCTCATTGTAAAAATATGTATCAAATGCTAAGTGTATTCCATCTGACCAGAGATGGAATAGGTTATGAATGGATTCATTTCAAATGCACTAATATAAACCTTACACGCAATGACCTATGTAATCATCATGTTCTGACATTGTACGTCATCACACCATAACGTGACGCATTCACGTGACACCCACGAAGTTTCCCAATTTATACACGTGGCATCGACTCTTTATGCATGGGGAGTTATTCCACACTAATCATCGATTACTAGCTCAGGAATTAGATCATGCCTACATACTGAGTATGTGGTACTTAAGTATTATTCTGTTTACCTATGTAGCCACTTTTCTACCATAAACAGCACACACATATTTGGAGATAAAAGTTATTTGCTTTTATTCTATATTGTTGTGCAATCGATTAGATTGTGAAATAGAAAACCAAGGCATTGCTTGTTATAACAACCTTTTGAGTATTTGCGTTTGTTTTGTCATGCTTAGACCTTCCACAGCATTGGATTTCCCAAAACCCTGGCATACATATACCTTGAAGATAAGGTACAGATTTCCCATACTTTGGTTTTCTGTATTTAACACATTTGGCCTTCTGAACTTTGTAGTGTTGAATACATGTTATCAGAGACAACATATATGGAACAGCCTTAGCACGTAACACTTTCTCTATGTTTCAATATCACTCTGGCCTAGCATCACAATATAATCTCTACCCGGCATCAGGTAGGAACTTTACTGAACGGTATTTGGTCAAAACATATACATCAGCAGTTGTACACTCATTTTGACATACAATAGAAGGGATGATAATGATTAGCACATATTCTACTTTGTTTTTAGAGATTTCCCTGATAAAGGATGGAAAGGACGGAAGGAAGGAAAGTCCAAAATGCGTTTGCCATTATCTCGCCCACTGATGAAGTTAAAACTATAAAGATAGAAGACATGGCAATGGGGAACTACCGGGGCATTACAGCCCGGCAGTCCCGGTAATTCCCCATAGCCAGGCGCCGGAATAAATTACTCCCCATTCCCATAGGACTCAATGGGGATGGGGAGGATGGATGCACCGGCACTGTGTGTAACAGTGCCGGTGCAACCGTCACGGTCTGCGAGCAGGTGCCTTCCGGCCGCTAGGTCGCACCTGGTGGACGCAAAGGCACCGGCATGCAGAACTTGGAGTATGCCAGTCGGTTAACAACGGTACTCATAATGAGGCTCATTTTCTTTAACTACATATAGACTTTTATGTAGTTCTTACTAAGAGGGTGCAGCTAATGCTCATGGTGACTCCCAGTTCTCTACGTACCCACAGACAGACCATTTTCCTTTCTATTGCTGCAGCCCAAAAATATCTGTTCTACCCTAATCCTTCAGAATCCTTCAGAATAATGGAAAAAATCAATGTCACAGTGGTATTGAGAGCCCTTCCAACAAACAAAGCAGTGGCGATCCATGGCATGCTTTCGTTTATGGTATGGGAATAGCTGTGCTTCAAATGAAGACGCTGAAAAGGCAGCCATCTTGAACCAAGTGAGAACTGTAAACCTCCTGACTAAGCTTGATATTTGTGTTTTGCACATTCAAATACGTTTGCTGCCTTTAGAACATACGTATATCGACCATCATGTGATTATCTTAGAGCCCAAGGTGAAATCAGGCACATGTTTAAAGTAATCCTTGCCACAGTTGTTAACTAGGACCATTGGCAGGGTACAGCTTAACGTTTAGAAGGTGGGAACCACACTGACCACTGAGAACAGAAAAATAACTACATTCCAATCACCTTTATACATAGACAAATCAGTTTACACTGCAGTAGGTTGCCTCCAATAGAATGCACGTGGAGAAAAAAATCATCACCTTAAAGTCCAGTTAGTCTCCAGGATTGCCCTAATCTAAATCAGCAATTCTGAAAGCAAGCTCACCAAAACTTCCATCACATCTGGGGCAAAAGTAACGAATGACCAGAAGAACACACCGGGGTGAAGTAAATGCCACGGCAAAGGAGATGCACTGGGTTATTGCTTGCTTAGATGAACACATCACCAGCCTCCTCTACAAACATGTTAGCAACATTCCTTGAGCAAACTGATGGAATATTCGGTCCATTGTAACCTTATACACATCTGAAAGCACATTCATACTCATATGTTAGAGTGAATTAAAGGAATGGAAACAAGGCAGAACATTGCACACAACCAGGCGAGACTAACATAATGCACACCAAGCCTGGTAAAAAGCACAGTGAAGATAACAGTTCATCAGGTGAATGATAGTTGCAAGCTGACTCTCCACACTCCAAAAGAATCAGCATAGCACAACTGACATCAGAGACGGAAACCTGCTTATGCAGGACTTTTTCAACTCTCTAGTTCAAAAAGAATAAAGAATTTGTTCTAACGTTATTAAATGGAAATTTAAGCTGTGTGAGTGATGTGGCATCTCCCCATTGGTCAATTTCTGGGGTATATCAGACTGTATGGCTAATCTCTTATAGCCCAGAAGTTAACCAATGAGAAAAGGGTGTGTTACACACCCGGTCTGAGCTGCCAGCAGGGCTCTCAACAAAGAGCTTGCTCTCAACGTGGGAGCACTGTTGTGAGCATCACCTCCAGCACTGCTGCCCCGCCCACCCCAGCCATATCAGTCTGGACTTATGTGTCCCAGGAGCACTAATCTCTCTGCTCCACCTCCAGTGCTCATTAACTTTAACCAGTGTCACTACTGGCATACGCAATCCAGGTCCATGACTCTGCCCCAACCCTGCTGTTGCACTGATTCTTCACCTGGCTGCACCTCACATATACGCGGATTGGCCTTGACTCTTCCCCACAGACGCTGGTCTGTTCTTTTAGCAGACTCACCAGGCAGACATGGCCCGGCATAGTATGTCAAGACCAATCTCTATCTCGCCCTGTCAGTATGCAGATTGTCTCCCTTTTTTTAAATCCCATGAATCAAATACAGTAGCATTATAGACCCCGCCTCAGGCCGTATCAGGAGGTATGGACCCATAAACCTTATTAAATTCCCTTTCTGTTGCTCAGCCCTTTCACTCAATGTTCAGTGTCCGATACATCCGATATGGCCCTCAGGCTAGGTCTATAAAGTTAAATTATAACCTCTGGAATGTTCAAAGGGCATTCACATTGGGCAATCTAGGGGCTATATGAACCATAATCACACTGGTGGAGGCACACAGCTAATCAGGCGGGGGAGAATGCATGCTGTATTCACTGGCAGGAGACTGCGTTCTATGGCACTCTGATTTGTGATGCACTCCGATCTCCTGCTGCGCCGTATCTCCTGGAGCCTGCCGCCCTCCTGCTGCCCCTTCTCAATCCTCCTCTGCGCCATTAATAAGGAAAGTGTGCCGCAGGCTCTTTTTGACAAAGTGAAAAAAAGAAACTCACTTTAGAGAACATGCGTCCGTCAAAGGAAGCCCCTTTTTCTGTATTAGTTATCATCAATAATGTAAGGGGACTTCCTCTCCGAGCAACGGTTGCTAAGGTAAATTACCCTTTGTCCTCTATTCAGAACTGTTGGCAGACGTGTTCTATAATCGCAGGTGCTAATGGCAATGTTCTCCTCAACAGCCGGCCAACTCTGCCGTTAACAGCAATTCTGCCCGCGTTAGGAGATCCTCGCTCCTCTTGGGCCCTTAACTTGGCCAGCAGGCCATTACCGGCAGGGTTGTCCCACCGCCTCTGTGAATTCTACTGTTGTATAGCTCGCACATTGGTTCATATACAAGGCAAATCTTTCAGCACACCCCAAGGCTACCTGCAGCCATTTCCTTGTAACCCCCCAGTGGGATTTGTGGACCAACAAGGTCTGTATACGTATCGTGGGTCATAATAGCTATGTAGCCCCACCATCCCCACTCCCCTTTTCGGGTCACAGCAGTTCTTGTGGCCTAAACACCTTATTAAATACCCTTGCTATACTCAGGCCTTGGATCCAGTCCTCCAAGTCTATAATGTCCAATAGAGCTCTTGAAAACAAGAGTACAAGTGAAAGGGTCGATAGTTTACTGGACGACTCTCCTTCTATTCAATCACCACAAAATAACACACTTAGAAAGTTGTACCTGGGTATAGTGATTTTTAGTTTTTGTATCGTTATTTCTTTTGTCATAAGATAAGGTACAGTGTAAAACATCTCAGAGATTTCAAATCTTTTCATACAGTAAAACAAGAACATAAACAACAGATCAACACAAGTTCTTGTGCATGTAACAGAGTGCAAATTCTCTACTGTCGACATCTAACGGACAGTGTCAAAACAACAAGTGAACATTTAAAACAGAGATACAAAAGGAGAAATTATGCATGACAGTGTAACTGCATTGGTAACACTATGATTACAAATGTTGGTCTACACCGGGGTGTTTCAGCCGTCTACATGGGCTGGATGTGCCTCGCGTCTCAAACGGCCTTCTTCAGGACGGGGACTGTATAGACTGGATGTTCAAAGAATGCTGTAAAATGGTGAAAGGGAGTATAATCAGGAGAGTGCTGAAATGTATTTCATTATGGTGATAGAATCACTAAAGTGTGCCATGTGACACAGATTACCTGTGGGGAAGAGATTTGGACCACAGGTATTCTAATGCGAACAGATCTTCATCGAGGAAGGTCACAAATTGACTCCTGTTAGTGCATAGAAAGAGGACATTAATATTGTCTTCTTTCTATTAAACCACTTGGAGGATTAAGCACATTTCAATCTGCCCCACGTATAGTCACCACAGTATATACAGGTAAGCTTACCTCTATATCAGGCTGTGTGCTTCGGGGAGCGGTATACGTGTGGGTGTAATTGCGAGCGGATTTCATCCGTGTTTCCTAAAAAAGGGGGCATGCATTTAATACATAAGTGTATGGTGTGAGCTAGAGCATTAAGGAAGCTATGTAATTAAATGGATGCAACATACCTATTTACTGGTCTCTATGCACGCGAGCTGCGTGCAATAAGGGATGGGCTCCTGCACAAACTGCTGAGTCACAGAAGCGTGCGTGTTGCTCTAGCCGGCTCGTCGCTCATGAAACCAGCAACACAGCGTTACTAACGCCGTTGCTAGGACACGAGTGAATAAATACCGGCGGCCATTTTGGAATGGAGCGCTACAAGGAATCTCGTGTGGTTAAAGTTCTGCAAGAAGAGATCAAAAGTCTCACTCAACATGCTTGGGAGTAAGGATGGATATGTGAAGACAAGTGATTCTTCTTAAACAAAACCCACCCACGAATTCCGGCTTTTTACATTTTGTCCAAAATTCATAAGGACACCCAAAAACCACCATGGACACCAATTGTGTCGGCATGTGAATTTTTGCTCGACCCGTTGTCGCTCTATACTGACTATTTCTTAAAACCATTTGTGGCCAAAAGACGTTCTTACTTGAAAGACACAACCAGCACGATAAATTTACTTGATGAAGTCTGCCTGACCAACAACAGTGTCCTTGCCACCATGGACGTGGAAGCTCTGTATACATCCATTCCGCAAGCAGAAGGTCTAGATGCGATCCCAGACATCCGAGATATGAGACAGAACATCAATTCAACCCCAACTGAATTAATTCTGGAGTGCACACGATTGGCTATGTCAGAAAACTTCTTTTTGTTTAAAGACCAGATTTACAAACAAATCAAGGGAGTGAGTATGGGGGCCATCTTTGCCCCTGACATTGCTAATCTTTTCATGGCCAACTATGAGAAAAACCATCTTTACCAAGGAAAATCCCTTCCTAAGGAACATCTCGCTCTGGAAGTGCTACATAGATGATATTATAATCATATGGAATGGTTCCTCCTTTGAATTACAGGAATTTCACCAATGGTAAACCAACGTAGTCCACACATCAACTTCACCATACATTGGGATCATCATAAGATTGATTTCCTGGATCTACACATATACAAACCAGGAGACCATCTACATACTGAACTATACAGGAAACCAACAGACCGTAACAGGCTACTACATTTTCAAAGCTACCATCCGTCAGGCCTAAAATACAACTTGCCCTACGGGCAATTTTTACGGATCCTCAGAAATTGCACCGAAGTGGACATGTATAAGAAACAGCGCAAGATCTACAGACCAGGTGACAGAAAGAGGTTACCCCCGAAAAGCCATCAGACAAGTGAACAAAAGAGCAAGATACACACCCATGGAGGTTTGCCTTGAAAAAAAGCCGAAGAAAGACCTGGGGAGACTTGTCTGTTTGACTACTTTTGGTCCCCTCAGCAATTTGATACAAAACACAATTAAGAAAAATTGGCATTTAGTGAAACAGGAAGGGACATTGAGCAAAGTACCCTGTGTTGCTTTTAAAAAGAATAATAATCTAAAAGATTCCCTTCTACACACGTTCTTAGAACCAGCACCTCAAACAAAGAACACTTTGTGGAATCTTCTGCCGCTTGCAGGACATTACAAATGCGGCAACTGTGTGGCCTGTACTCTGAGACTACAGAAAAAATCTTTTGAATACAAAAAAATCAAATAGAAAACGAAGGACCATACGAACTGCCACACCAAGGGTGTAATTTACATCATACAGTGCCCGCGTGAACTCCTCTATGTAGGAAAAACTATCCGTCCCATCAAGATGCGCATTTCAGAACATCGTTCGTGCATCAGGAATAAGATACCCGACAAGCACTTGGTAGAACATTTCGCCAAGAAAAATCACAAAGACACGGATCTGAGATGTTTATCCTGCAAAAAGTCACTCCCGCCGCACGGGGGGGAGATCTAAATAGGACTTTGACTCAACTTGAACAAAGATGGGTGCACAAATTAGATACTGTATAGGCTGGACTTAACATTTCCGTTGAATGGAAATCATTTCTATGATTACAGATCCCGTTGTGAGAGACTAGGAGTATCTGATGTAACTATTGTATACCTTGTTTCAATACTGACAGCGGAGGAATATGTTTTGACACCTCTTTTTTCATGATTGATTGACCAATATGTAATGTTAGCTTGGAAGCATACATGGTAATCTCTGGTGCTTCATTTTTAATGTCCCACTGAAGAATCAGACTGTATCCAGATACACCAACATAATATGAATGTAAGTTAAATGTCTTCCCGCTGGAACAAATAGATCTTAGAACCGACTAGATTGTGGTTCATTCATATTATGTCATATAATGTGTAATTGAGGGATCGCACACCCTGTGATGTTCCCTTTCAAATGCTGCTCTAGATTAAAACAGACTGAGTACGGCCGATTACTTATGTAATTTGATGCAGATTTTCCATTGAGCACCCCTTTTCACATGTATAACTCTGGTTGTATCCAAGCAACACTATTGTGAGTAACGGTTGCCATGGCAACATTTGTAAACAAATGGCCAAACAGCACCACAATACTGTATCCCGGTAGGGCACCCTCCCAAATTGATTATTTAACCTTTTTTAATTGTGCGAAGGCATTGAACCAAATAACTGCACGAGATTCCTTGTAGCGCTTCATTCCAAGATGGCCGCCGGTATTTATTCACTCGTGTCCTAGCAACGGCATTAGTAACGCTGTGTTGCTGGGACACGAGCGATGAGCCGGCGAGAGCAACACGATCGCTTCTGTGACTCAGCGGTTCGTGCAGGAGCCCACCCCTTACTGCACGCAGCTCGCGTGCATAGAGACAAGTAAATAGGTATGTTGCATCCATTTAATTACGTAGCTTCGTTAATATTCTAGCTCGCACCATACACTTATGTATTAATCACGTGCCCCCTTTTTTAGGATACACAGAAGAAATCTGCTTGCAATTACGCCCACACGTATACCGCTCCCCGAAGCACACAGCCTGATTTAGAGGTAAGCTTACCTGTATATCCCGTGTTGACTATACTTGGGGCAGATTAAAATGTGCTTAATCCTCCAAGTGGTTTCATAGAAAGGAGACAATATTAATGTCCTCTTTCTATGTACTAACATGAGTCCATTTGTGACCTTCCTTGATGAAGATTTTTTCACATGAGAATACCTGTGGTCCAAATCTCTTCCCCACCGGTAAGCTGTGTCACATGGCACACTTTAGTGATTCTATCACCATAATGAAATACATTTCAGCACTCTCCTGATTATACTCCCTTTCACCAGTTTACATCATTCTTTGAACATCCAGTCCATACAGTCCTCCATCCTGAAGAAGGCGTATCAGACACGAGGCACATCCAGCCCATGTAGATGGCTGAAACACCCCGGTGTAGACAAACATTTGTAATCATAGTTTTACCAATGCAGTTACACTGTCATGCATAATTTCTCCTTTTGTATCTCTGTTTTAAATGTTCACTTGTTGTTTTGACACTGTCCGTTATATATCGACATTAGAGAATTTGCACTCTGTTACATGCACAAGAACTTGAGTTGATCTGTTGTTTATGTTCTTGTTTTTCTGTATGAATTTGAAATCTCTGAGATGTTTTACACTGTACCTTATTTTATGACAAAAGAAATAACGATATAAAAACTAAAAATCACTATACCCAGGTACAACTTTCTAAGTGTGTTATTTTGTGTTGATTGAATAGAAGGAGTGTCGTCCAGTAAACTATCGACCCTTTCACTTGTACTCTTGTTTTCAAAGAAGCCCTCCTGGGCAGAATAGGGTCCCCTCTAGGAGCCCAGATCTTTAAACCCAATATAGTTCTTGGCCTGGGTCTACAAAGCTTATTTAATGCACTTTTTACATGCACGATTAATCAGTTTATATTGCGCTTGTTGATATGAAGCAATAATATACAATGCTAAATTGAATGAAGGCGATTTGAATATACATTTATAACTTGGTGTAATCAGTGCTATTACTAGGACTAATGCATGCATAATTTAAATCACCAGCATAAGCATAATAGTTCTCTGCATCGGTTAAACTAGTAGCTAAGGAAGCTGTTTGTCAAGTCCTTAATATTCAGTGCTGCACTTGCATAGATGCTGCTGGTCTGAAGAACGGTGGCTTTAGGTGAGTCGCACTGCACCCTCTAAAATTCGGTTCTAGAAGCACACATTTCCCAATACATGGCCCCATGTTTTTGGAACCCTCTGCCTCTAAACTGCCGTCCAAATGCAGAGGATTTTGGCAACCTAACGGAAAGGATTTTGGTAATGTCCACCACTATCTAAAGCTATTTTTTTGAAGCGTCATAGTTCCTAAAACATAAACATGGGCTCCTCCAAGCATGATTTGCTGTGAAATTCAAAATGCCAAGCTCATCGCAGGAGAAACATATGCATCCATGAAAGCAACTCCTACTAGTATTCAAAAGCCTATTGATTTGTTGAGTTTCATTTGGAATGTAAAGATTAAATACGGTATTACCCTAGGTAGTCATCCTGTGGCTATAGATATTTTGGCCTACAGCTCCCATATGCCAAAGCTAGTATATTCCATGATGAAGGTTCATGGGAGTGGTATTACAAAGCATCTAGACAGGCATATGTTGCCTACCCCGGCTCTGATTTATTGAACAGGAATGTAAATGTTTATGTCTGACATAAATCTGCATCTCGGGTCTGTAATCAGGTCAGAGCCACAGTTCATCCTATTCAACCCAAGCATTCATGAACTCAAGAAGCAGCATCCTTATAATGCCTTTCAGATATCACTCCTTCCTGGGCCACATCCCCTGGTGTCTGCCTTTCTTCCATCATGTAAGAACAATTATTCGTGCTAGGCAACCCAAGCATTCATGAACTCAAGAAGCAGTATATTTATAAAGTCATCTGAGAGGCCACTCCTTCCTCTCCTGTGTCCCCTGCAGTCCGCATCTTTTCCATTAGGCAAGCACCACTGTTTGTCCAAGGCAATCTAAGAGTTCATGTTGAACTCAATAAATACTGTCCTTATATATGTCTCCTGAGATACCCCTCCTTCCTCTACTGCGTCCCCTGGACTTCTCATCTCTTCGTTAGATAAGAAACACTGTTTGTCCAAGGCAATCTAAGCGTTCATGTTGAACTCAAGAAATACTGTCCTTATATAGGTCTCCTGAGATACCACTCCTTCCTCTGCTGCGTCCCCTGGACTTCTCATCTCTTCCGTTAGATAAGAACTATTGTTCGTACTAGGCAATCCAAGCATTCATGAACTCAAGAAATACCGTCCTTATGTATGTCTTCTGAGATACCCCTCCTTCCTCTGCTGCGTCCCCTGGACTTCTCATCTCTTCCGTTAGATAAGAACGACTGTTCATCCTAGGCAATCCAAGCCTTCATGAAGCCTAGTGGAGCCAATATTGATATCTGACCTAAAGTAAACAAACAATGAATGGGCCGGGGCCACAAGAGCTTAATTAGTGACAAAAGGTGGGATCTGGGGGGAACGCAAAGCGTTTTCCCCCCAGGGTATTTTTGGGCGCTGCACAGGCCAGCGAGCTGGCTGGAATGCAGAGGGTCCCTAGGAGTATATAAGGGGGCAGGGAAGGTTTGGGAGCAAGCAACAGTTGGGATGAGCGGTGCAGGGCATAAAAAAAAGGGGACATAGAGGGGAGGTTAGGTTAGGTGGGGCAGAAAGAACACCCCAGGGGAGGGTTTTTCTGGGGCTGGGGACATGGCCCTTTGGAGGAGGGGTGGGGGAAGCACAATGGGGTACTAGTGCGGTAAAGGAGGGGTGGGTGCTGTTTGCACGAACTGGCTACTCCAGGGGGTACAAAGAGGGGGAACAGGTATTGAAGGAGGAGGGAAGTGGCCTCGGGGAGAAAGCGGGAATGAAGGTTGAGAGAATTTTAAGGAGACGGAAGGGAGCAAGAGATAGGAAGGGAGGAATTTGAAATGCTTAAATTATTTAATTGTGGGGGAATGCAAATTGGTTATTTATTTCATTATTTGACAATTGTTAAAAGGTTATTTAGTCTGTAAGGCCAGGGAGGCAAGGTAGTGTTTGTTTGTGAGCTGTGTCCTGTCACATTAAAGCAACCTTTTCCACTTTAAAGCGAGTCTGGGAGTTTTGTGCAGTAAGCCCAAAGTCAGAAGACTTTTCTTCAGTATGTTTTGATTTTTTTCAAATACAAAATAAATTGTCGCTTGAAAATAAGTTTGAAAATATGTGCTTTTATTAGAAATCTGGATTCCTTAGTTTATACCGAGAGACGTTTTTTTAATATTACATTTACAAAAGTAAAATGATGGCACTTACGTTCCATAAAATATGGTCCGGGCTCAATTCTCCAAACAATGTGCCCTTTTTGGGTCCCAGTCACGCCCCGATTCTTGGAATCCCAGAAATTTACAGGAGAGTTTTCATCTGTGAAAAGGAGAAACACACTTCAGAACAAACGTGTACACATCACACACATACAGTCATGATTTCTGAAGCGGCAGTGACTGCACACAATCAACGCGCGCGTTGGAAGAGGGCTACTTGGGTGGCTAGACAGACAGGTCTTGGATGCTTTCCAGAATATAAGGAGATAGAGCAAGAAAAGGTCACCGCCCTTCATATCAGTGCGAGCAGAGATTGGGGGATCCTAGATTGCCGTGGACAAGGATGACTCATTCTCTATCCATTACATCGCAAAACAGCACGAGTCTCTTCATGTAGTTAATGGAAAGAGAACGACCAGAGAGTAGAATTGCATTGCAAATAGCGCCGGTGTCAGCGTTATGGCCTGAGACATCACCCCTCATCTATCAGTAGGTAGTGCTGCTGTGAACTAGAGAACACAAAACGTGCTTTTCACTTCAAAATGATAAAGTGAGAAATCAAATTGTTCAACCATTATTACATATACAAAGGGCCTGATTAACAAAACCTTTTCCAGTGCGTTTGCTTTTGGACTGTTCAGAGCAGTCAATGCACAGAGCATACAGTACTCATCATCATAAGCTTTCCCAAATATCCCAGTAGCTGCAACACATGGGGCCTCATTGGTTTCAAAGGATCTCCCTGGCTTGGTACCTTGCTCACTCATTGGCTCATTGGCACACTGACTTGCTCCCTCACATGCTCCCCCCTTCACTCGGTGTCTCACACATTCACTCACTCATTCTCTTGCACAGAGGGAATGCACAATGATGCTTCCACATTGTAGGAGGTGCCCTGGGCTCCCTTTAACCCGTTCACTAACGGGGCTGCAATGCTTTGCTGTGGAAATTAGGGCGACCACACATTCAGATCTGTGGATGGATTTCACCAGGGCTTTTTGCATCCCATAGGTCTGGCATAACCTTTGAGCATGTCTTGGCGCAGGTGCTTGCAGATGTTTGGACTCAATTTTGGGATGAAGGATTACCTGATGGGTGATCTTGGATGACCTTGGCTACACAACCAACTGCGTGCACTTCCAGCGCAGATGCCATTATGTATGTGGGGTGTTATTGTCATGATGAAGAATGTTAGAATGTGTTTGCCTCATTATGGGGTGATCAGCTACACACCCTAGGCCCCAGAACTTGGTAAAAACATGAAGTGATGGATGTCAAAGACATCATTCAAAATACTCTGGTATTCAGGAGAAAGCAACATGGCCCGGCATCGGACCATGGGCACTAACATTTCCAGCATCAGACCAAAACATCATATTCACATGTAACATGACCGGGCATAATATTGCTTTTTTAATAAAAAGAACAATTTAATCACCCAGGCTTTTTCTGACAGTATAATCAGGAATATGATTGGCAGTTTCTTCAGGGAATGAATGTTTTCAGTGTGGTGACTTAACAGGGTGTTTGCTCTACAAGTACATGTAATTTAGTGTTTATGTATATCCCCCTGGGTGTTAACACATGCAGTGTAACAACATTTAGAATATGCTCCGACAGTGGTGAATATGCAGCGAAGAGTGAAACGCGTGCCCAAGGCATATGGCAGCATTTACCAGACGTGTTGCTCCCAACCAGAGGCGTTGCTAGGGGTGTCTGAGTGGGCGATAGCTCCGGGTCTTTAGGTGGTAGCCCCGGATAGAAGCTCAGGAGCTACAACCAAAAGGCTAGCTAGCCCCACGTCCTGACAGTCCCGACATTAGCGTAGCCACAGATCTTTTCCAGACCTGGCAACACCCCTGCTCCCAACAACCGACTGGAAACTTGAACAAGAGGCACGTTGTTGGTTTTATGGTTTTTGTCCAAAGTCTTCCATTTTTGATGGCAAACTCTGTAACTTCATGTTACTAAGAATATATAATCAGGTGGGATTATGAAGAAAATGGTGTCTACGGAAAGAAAAATCAAAGTTTCCTGGGACAAATGATGGTATATCTTTCCAGGCACAAGTGCAGCCACCAGACTTAAGCAAAGAGTGCCCATGTATGTGTGCGGAATACACGCAAGCCATGTTCTAATACACTGTTCACATTTGGAATGGCCCTGGGAAGGAATGAGTCATTCAATTATAAGGCCCTCATTAGGCCTCCGGCGCTAAACCATGGTGCTATTAGCACCATGGTCCATGCCGGAGTCCGCCATGGAGAAAGTGGGAATTACCACCCCATTTCAAGGTTGGCGGGGCGGTAATTCCCCCTTTCTCCATGGCCCTTCCCCATTCCCATTTTTGCCCCATAGTGCTCAATGGGAATGGGGAAGGCGGCAAATACGGTCCCGCAAATTGCGGTACCGTAATTGCCATCAAGGTCCCTTTGCGGGTCCCTACTTTAACGGCTGGTCCAGACCAGCCGTTAAGGTCGGGAGCCGCAAAGGGACCTCGTAGTAAGGCGTTAAGGGGTTAACGGCGCCGCAGCCTTTTACGACGCCGTTAACCCCTTAACGCCGGGGTCGTAATGACCCCCTAAGTGTGTTACTTCCTGACATCAAAGGTCAAGTGTAATCCATGACTGAATCTATGGCATTTATGATGATTTAAAGAGAAATACATGGCCCTTTGCAGAATCTATTTTTGGCATGACGTTGACTCTGCCATTAGCACTGAAGCCAATAATGTCCTGGCAAGTCCTTTTTAAATGCAAAATGTGTCACTGTTGGGAAAAGCATTGCTCATCCCCCATTTTCTGGTCATTCGTGTTTTTTTTTTTTTGTTGAAACATTCTACTTCACATGAAATGAAAACCGTTTGGGCTGTCATACCCAAATCAATGTCATGCCATAATAAAGGACAACTGTAAAGGTGTCACCATCACAAGTGATACCCATCATTAGCACCAGAGATGGGGAGTAGCCAATCAGGTTCCTTGGAACGTGGGCTGAAACTGCTCATCTCTGCCCGCATTCCATTGAAGCTGAAGGCTGCTTCCCATGCCCCGCACTGCCATCTTCCACCCATCCTGCCTTAGATTTAATTTTTACCATTCCCACACCCCTTTGCCCCACTTACTTCTTTTCTGCGGCGGCGGCAGTTGCACCCGCTATCTCCGCCGCCGAGCTTCTGTTGCTACAACGTGGCCACTGTGCAAAGGGAAGATGGACTCCTTGTGGAGCCTCACCTTCCAGATCCACGGTGGCCATCTTGGGGCAGTATTTTTATTCAATGAGCAAGATGCCGCGCATGTCCTGTTCATTGAATGAAAATAAATGTTTCTTAACACACAGGTTTCCGTTTTGGAAACCCGGTGTTGCTCATAGCCTTAAGACCCGATCAGGTCTTTTTGGCCCGGAGAGAATTGTAAAAAGCCCTAGCTTCGCTCTGGCATTGGAACTGGGCCCGGTCCGATAAGACCTGATCCAGCCCGCGGATTGGCTCTTAACGCTACAGTAATGCCCTTCACACACAGAAGCTACACTCATCAAACAGAAAAAGTATGCTGAAACAAACACTGTTCTGCCAAGCATCGTACAAATAGGACTCTTTCCATTTCACACAAAGAATATTCTCTTTGAACAAAAGATTCCCTAGTCAGTGATAAATGCAACCCCAAAGGAACAGTGTAGAAGGGGAAATAATACCTTGAAACACTGTTGATTACATAATTATACTCACCTCGTAGAAAAATAGAAATGAATTGTATTTAAAAAAATCTATAACTGCATGAATACATTCAAAACATGTGTAATAAAATGGGACATTAAAATGTGCATACCAGGTGCACAAAACCTGGTGCATAAAATACAAGGTTGCAATTAAGCTGTTATTCTTATTTCTTGCAGCATGGGTTTTCATCACCACATTCTGACACAAATATAAATCAACACAGAGAGTTCTAAAGGGTCCCACAAACCTCTGTGTATTTTGTTGCCGATAATTCTACACCCTGAATTGTTAACCATACATGTTGTTCTGAGGTGTGGAGATTTTCTCCAGGGGCAAATTCTACACCCTGAATAGATAGCCCTGCATGCTGTTCTGAGATGTGGAGATTTTCTCCAGGGGCAAATTCTACACCCTGAATAGATAGCCCTACATGTTGTTCTGATGTGTGGAGATTTTCTTCAGGGGCAAAAACCCTGGACAGCGGTGAAAGGAACCTATTGGCAGAATACGGGCGCCTATGGAAGGAACACTCCCAAAGTGTAAGGTGTACAACTCATTGTTTTATAATTGGTTTCAACAGGCTCTGCAAGAATAGGGACAGTCCCTCTATTCATCCCAGGTGTCTGATATCACTGTGATGGAAAGAGGCCCACACTGGGGATTAGTCTACCAAAATGCACCAGGAATATTCACCTTTCAGTAAATCACGATGCCAGAAACATACGAAAGGGGGCAACCATTGCACAAGGTGGCATACTCATACACATTTGCCACCTAGCACCGCATTCTGATAGCTGTTGATCGGGTAGGTCTGCTAAAGTAGCACCGATGAGGCCACACCGAAAGATAGCAGAGGATAGATGCAGAAAGTGAGCTTTTTACCTTGTTATTAAGAGCAGATCGAGAACGCAAAATAGTGTACTGAACGTGGCAAGCAAGAAGCAACCGAAACACAGTCACTCTGTGGCACTGTCTCGTCGTGCACAGCCCATTGCTGTGTTTTGCATGATGCACACACTGTTGACATTTTTATGAATGTTATACAAACATTCGTGAAGCACCACTTAATATGATCTTTTATTTGCTTACAGGTGACTTGTCTATTTTAGGTAGCAGAAGTAACATTGTCCTAGCTTTATCGAAGAGTGGCTAGCTACATACACAACTTTGATCATAGCTGGAGACTGTTGAACACGAGGTGCTGTGCATATACAACTATGGTGGGCTTATGGGGGCTGGCACCAGGCGTTGATGGGGAGGAGGTGAAAACGTGCAGTTGGGGCAAGACCTGTAGCCCATTGTACATGGTTATTTATTTTGAATTCCAATTACATCCCTATAATTTGGGGGGAAGGGGGTAAAAATTGATCTGCCCGCATTCACATCATGTTTGTAAAGTGCAGAGGCCAGGATTAGAACCCACACCACCATGGTGCAAAGTCCAATAGTTCACAGTTAGATAACCTCGCTACTTCCACATTAGATGGGAACAAATATGCAGTATAATTTTGAGGGCACTTTCACTCCGAATAACCTTTGAACAAGGGTGACGTTTTCAGTGATTGCAATGTACAGGCCTTGCACTGAGGGAGAGGCCCGCAAGAGGAATTCTGTGGGAGGTAAGAAACCCTTAAAAGGAGCCAGCAGTTCAATCCAACACTTCCACTGGCTGGGCGTCACCTGGCTGGTCTCAAGACAAAAATCAAACCACTGATAACTAAAAAATACGCCATTTCATTTCCACTGTAGTTCAACAATACATTTCTAAATTACTTTTCTTTTAAATGTTGGTAGCTTTTATTGTGCAACTGTGTAACAGGAGCGACCTTCAGGCACTTTGTGACCATTCAACATGTCGATATAGACTGTGGTTTTAGAGAGGAAGGTAACTTTTCATGATCTGTGTAAAGAGCAAATAGTAATTTAATTGCACAAAGAGTAGCAGACATTTTTAGTTGGGCTGTTAGATGGCGCTTTAGTACCACCTATAATCCGAAACTATTGCATTTGTGTACAGGTTGGGAGAAATGGCATATGGGGAGGGGCACAAAGCTTGTAGGTGTTGTTTGGTGATTTGTCCACCCATTGACTGCTCATGGCATGCTAATCGCTAAGGCCATTCCCACCCATTTCCTGCCCCTCCCCTCTCAAAACACCTCCTCATGGGCACTCAAAGGACCTGCCAGTGCTTTCTCAAAGCAGTCTTCCAAAGTTAATGACTTAATTGGAGTTGTAAACCCGCTACTGGTGTAATAAAAAATGTCTTAACCATGTCTGCCTTCAGCCACTCGATTTATAAGTACTATGCATATCCTTCACTGAAGTCCTGTTAAAAACAAACACAAGCAAAGCCAACAGTTTTTGCTTGCGTATAAGTATTCAGCATTTACCAGGCGATGCTATTAGATGCCCAGGTACTCGTACCATTTTGCACCTGCTTCCATCAATAGCCAGTTTAACCACGACGTCAATGCCTGGCAACTGCCTTTCCCATGCCTACAATAAAGCCCAAATGGTTGGCATTGTTTAATAATGCCATTCTAATGACAACGAATGATGCCAATCCCTGAGTGATAGAAAGGGATAACTTCATTCTCGGCATAATCTAATTATCAGCAACAAAGAACTCCATCAATTAATTATTAGCAAGTTGTTCAGACAATTGTTTAATTGTTCATAATCTCCCCAGTGTTTGTGAATGGGTGGCTTGTAAACAGACCCCTAGCCTGCGAGAAATTACTGTCTGCCATACCACATCCACACCATGCTATTATATAACTTAATCTTGGTTAAACTCAGACAATGGTTTGCAGAGCTCGATGCACTGCCAGTCTGCGAGATTAAAGTGTGTGTCTGTCCAACTCTGAATATATTCGTGAAAATACACATGTGTTACTTTGCTGCCACCTATTAGACACTCCATGTAAATTATATCTGAAGCCTTGATGCGTGTTATAGGCAATAAGATGGCTCAGAATGCTGTCATTAACTGGTAGTATCTGCTCACATTCTGTGACCTCTCATCAGCCTCGTGCACATCCCTACACCTCCAGCCACTTACCAAACTCTCCCGGTCTCCAATTCCTAAGGCCTTATCCAAGCCATGGTAAGCCCCCACACACCCCCCAAGCTTGGCAACAAGGCATATGCCATGCCACACTCCGTGCCAGCCTGGACCACCACTCATGCGCAATGCCCATGATTATCATGCTGCTACAGGGGCATGACGCGGACGGCGTGCCGGCCTGGACCACCACTCATAAGCAATGCCCATGATTATCATGCTACTACAGGGGCAAGACGCGGAGGGCGTGCCGGCCTAGACCACCACTCATGCGCAATGCCCATGATTATCATGCTGCTACAGGGGCATGACGCGGACGGCGTGCCGGCCTGGACCACCACTCATACGCAATGCCCATGATTATCATGCTACTACAGGGGCAAGACGCGGACGGCGTGCCGGCATAGACCACCACTCATGCGCAATGCCCATGATTATCATGCTACTACAAGGGCATGCCGCGGACGGCCCTGGTTGAAAGTTGAAGTATGTGCTTAAATCATACCTTAAACTTTTCACCATAGAAACTAGGGTCTGTGCCTGGCTCCTGAGTTCTCACACCCAAATGTACCAACCAACTGTGTGTGTGTCCTGTGTGTGTGTCCAGTAATATTATTCACAGAAATCATATAATTGATAAAACATGTTCGTGCCAGCTCTGTCATTATCTGCCAGCATCCTCATGTACGAACACTTGTTGGCTTTGTTCTTAACGCCAGTATCTCCTGCCATGGGAAGAACTATGTTATTGCTGCTGCATAAATCACAACCCCCACACCACCATGTAAGAATACTCTTCATGTTGACTCTGGCCTCAACACCAGTGAAAATGCAATGCTACAGCAAGGAACTATTTCATGCTTGGCTGCACAAATGCCTCTGCCTACCATGTAAGAACACTCATCATGCTGACATTGCCCGTATTACCATTAAAACATGCAATGCCACAGTAAGAAAACATTTACTTCCTGACTGCACAAATGCCTGCACTCTCCCCATGTAAGGACACACAACCTGTTGGCCTTTACTCTTATGCAAGTAAAAAATTCCATGCCACAGAAAGCAAATGTCCAGTCTGCCTGCCCCATTATGCTATAAACCCCATACCCTCTTCCATTTAATAACCGTCAACATGTTGGCTTTGCCCAAAAATACCAGTTAAACACACGAGAAAACGTCCAAGCTCCAATGCCCCTTGCCTGGGCCCCAGCCTAGCCCACACATATTCATACCCATTCACCCACCAGCCAGCCACTCACCCAGTGGTGGCTGGTACACTTTTAAATTGCAGGGGCGCTAATATTTCCCACAAATATGCCTAAGTAACCAAGCGTAGGTAGGGAGCCTGAACCAACCAAATGGATTTCTGGGGCTGGGAGGAACTTAACCTCGCCCTGAACGTTTTTTGAATAATGAGTTAAAATTGCACATTAGACAGCACACATTCTGCGAAAAATTGGGTAAAAAGCCAGACTGTTTGCAATTGGTTTTGTAGTGTAACCTCAATCCAAAAATCCAATTGCTCAGCATTTCCCGATTCATTTTCATGATGCCTTCAAAGAGCTATGGGTTAGCAGTTCTATGCTGGAGAGAAAATCTTCAACTCCTTCTACTGTCCCATCTGCTGAGCCTGAGGAGGCCCCACGTGCCCGTCCAGAGGACACTCATGGCACATGGGAGGAAAACAAAGACAGCCTCCAGCCAGGGGAACAGATATACCAGCATTAGGAAGGTAAGTGCTTAGCTTGTCATTTTAATGGTGCATCATGTTAATGAAATCAAGTGCCCAAGGGTTTTGTTGTTGATGTGGAGGTAGACTTTGCTCGCTCCCATTGATTTATGTGGATCTATAGTCAACCTTTAATCCAGACAACTGTCCAAGCTGATCTGATCTTACTTGGCCCTCACCGCTACAACCTTCAAGATCCTTGACTTTAAAAGCCACATGTGCATTCCATTCCCCTTCTCTTAGGAATAGAGCAGCATCAGCCTCAAAGGAGCGATGGCTAGAATGAATCTGTTATCCTGTGACCTTAAGTAGGTCTCCTAACTTTGCTTGCTTTTATGGTTCACTTACCTCATCCAAGATTTCACTGGCAAAATAAACTGTCTAATGTGCCTTTATGGGTCCCTTACACTCCCTGGGCATGATTCTCTAAAGTGTAGTCTTATTTCCATGCACTTGGTCGACCTGCTCAGCTCCTTGTACTGGCTGGTGGTAACTGTGTAATTTTCATACTGTGCATTCTTTTTTCAGCCATTTTCTTTTCCAAGGAGTGAAGGTTTGTTCTCTGCAGGCCCCTTTATGGAGACCTTGTTTCTGAAGTCTGAAGATGGAGCTTTTTTCCCCATGCAACTATGGAAGCAAATGCAAGGTCATGACCTTCCTGATACTGAAGATTGTGTAGTCTCTTGAGTAGTCATGCCTGGGTGTGGTTGGATTTGTGACTGTGTTTTCTGGGATTCCATATCCTGGGCGTGCCCAGAAAGAAGAGCCAGGCTTGAATGTGGAGACCATCCCTGATTAAGTGTGCCTCCAAATGTTTTTGACCTGTGCAGTGTACTTGCTTTGAAGGAAGGGGTGCTTCCAGCTCATAGGATGTTTCCAAGAATAGTGGTTTCTTCACCATACATTGGAAAATAAATTTCCCAGACAACTGTAAGAACTTATCTGAGGAAAGCGCACTGCTCGGCTTTGACATTTACTTAAAATCTGCAGGGATCAAAATTGGGATTTATAGAGCAGGAGGTAGTACACTCTATGTACAAAGGGGAGATTTTCCTCTGACCAGGATTTACTCATCATCACCCAGGAACTAATAAAGTTCAATCTCATGAATGGTGTGCGTCAAAGATACTGGAGCTTGCTTTTTTATCCAAACCGGTATATACACCCAAAAATGCACTTGCCTTGAACCACTCCTTCTATTGCTACTGCTATGTCTTATAATAAATTGATGTTTCTGTTAAATTATGGCTCTTGGCACGTTGCTTTAAATGTCTTCCATTTTCACATTCTATTTAAGTTGTGTTCCCTTTTATTTCTTTTACATTTATTTACTGTCAGTTCTTCCATCTTGCTACCACCTCTCACTTAGTCGTTACCTATCTTTGTCGGTGCAGTATAACTTTGCCACTACATCTGTTACTGCATTAATCTCTGTTACAATTTGTGCTGCCACCTTTTTTTCTGCGATGCAAGCTTGCTCACTCTTTCTCTCAGCTGCTATTGTAGAATAAGGTGTTAATACATAGTGTACAACAAATCTAACTTCTAATAAGATGCAACTAGAACTTAGTGTACAGTACATATCACCATTAATTTTTACATGTCTGGATTTCCAAAATCAGCCCTGGTGGGAGGGTTTTGGGAGGCCACCCTATTCTCCAGCATTGGAGCCTTTCATATGTTCACATGCTGTTTGAATATTCTCCGTCGTCCGGCTGGGAATCCTCTGTAAAATTAAAGAAGTTTATCTTTACATTTTTCTTGTCGCTTTAATGCTCTACTAGTCATTTTGGGTCATACTGCCCACAGCCAATCAGACAGGCCACCTTAGCTCCAACCCTGGTGGCCATCTTCCAATTTCTTGCCACACATTAAGTGTTGAGTCCTCGAGCAAGCGCTCTTCAGATATTCACCAATTTTGACTTTTTCGATAAATCCATCTGGTTTGGTGCTGTGTTGCTTCTCACCAGCTGGTATTAATGTTCAGCCCATTCAATCACCTCTGGGGTTGCTCTATTGCTTCTGTTCCATACGAGGCCTTCAAGAGTCTGTGGACATGATGATAGGCCTGTTCAAGGCCTGCTCGAAGTGCCACCTTAAGAACGTGTACATCGAGAAACTTCATGAAGAATGCCTATGTATCCAAACCATGATTTGAGCTACCTTAGCCTGCTGCACGTACATTGCAACTGTCCCACGCTACCTCCCACAGATTCCGACTCATTTACAGAACCCCTTGCTACAACAGGAACTTTGCAGACTCTCTCAGTGACGTTCTATGAACTACCTTCAACCAACATCCTTCACTCACCATACTACCAGACTTCAACATCTGGTTTGACTCCCCCTAAAATCCCATGGCCTGCTCCCTCACAGATAACCTAGAAGCCCCCATCCTAACACAACTCATTTCACTCTTCACCCATACCACAGGCCACACCCTTCATGCTGTTTTAAGTGCCACAAACATCTTATCAACTCTGCCTCCATGCCCCCTAATATGAAGAGATCACTCTGTAATCTTCTCCCTGCCAACCTCACCCTGCAACCCCTCCCAGTTCCACATCCCACTTTCTCCAACCTCCGCTCCCCTAACCCAACTCTGGAATAAAGTCATCATCACCCCCGACCTAGCCAATTCCCTCCTCAATGCACTCCCAGTACTTTCTCTTTCTCCCTCCACCAAACTCTTTGATCACTGGCTTACCAGCGCCTTCACACCCCTCGCTTCAATAAAACGTACCTCCTAGAGATCGGGCACCACCCCAAATGATTCTCCATCCACCTCAAATCTATCAAAACTCTCAAATCTATCAAAACTCTCAAGCGAACGTGGAGAACTAACCAAACCCCCCAAAAAACTAACAAGGGTTTACAGGGTGGAAACTGGAAAAGCCCAAAAAATCTTCTATGGGAGCAGAATCTTGAACTCTCACAACCCAAGCAGGGAACTGCACAGATTTATCTCTGAATTCAAGTCGCCAGGTTGCTCAACTCCTACCCCACTTAACTCCCAATCCCTATGCAATACCTTGTCTGAACATTCTCTTAACATCACTATTGATAGACAGTGCCATCCTCTCTAAAATAGCAATGGTGCCCCCCTCCCTGCCCGCCTGTCAGCATCTGCCCCAAATCCCTCCCGATGCAAGTCTTCCCCTCTTTTCTCCCCAAACTCACACCAGGTGCTCCACACGCTCCTAGCGCATAGCCAACCGTCAACCCATTCCCGCCCACAGTCCTCAAGAACATCCCAACATCAACCTACGCACTCTCATTTGCTCTCTTTCTCCCTCCCAGAACAAGGTATCTATTTTAGTACATATAAACATTTCGTAGGAGCACACAAAGGGTAATTGCCTGTGACCCCTAAAATCCAACATACTTTTATGATTGGTCATTTATTTTAGAGGTTAGGTTTGTTGAAAGAATACTTTTTTTGAACGTTTCATTTATTTTTCGGATCATTGGATTTCAAATGTGAGTGAAATCAGTATTTTAGTGCGAGTGGCTTTGTTTACACATGTAGAATTGGTTTGTTTTGTGTGGATGTAAAAATAGGCATTATATGTCTAGTGACATTGTTTAACCATGTATAGTTCAAATAAAAATGAAAGCATGTATGTTACTTTAAAGGAAATCAAACTTCAATGGCATGTGTAAGGGCCAGCTGTTATAAGGGGAGCTTGCCATTTGGGGGTGTAGAACTTTTTTCTGTCGATGAGGCTGGGGATACACAAGGGACATGGCCATTCAGATTGGATGTAGATTTGAATTAGGAGCTCCAGAGGGTTTTAGAGGGTTTTAGAGGGCTTAGAGGTGTATTCCCTGGATTTCATGTAATCACTATTTTAGTCTGGGATTTATGGAGTTGTAGGTCCTCCACACAAGTCATATGGAGGTAGATATATAGAAAGTAAAGATAGATTAAGTCACATTTTTATCCAGGTGCCTAATGACAATAGATATCTTTGTCAGGTGTACATGGTACAATGTCTCCTTTGAGGGCTATCATCTGGAAGGAGCATCAATACTCAATGTTCTAGGCACAGGTGGTTATCAGAGATGATCTCTAGAGTTCTGTGCGATTTACTTGGCAAAATAAATTTGCTTAGAACTGGCCAAAGAGGTAAATTGAGGATTGTTCTGAGGTTTCGTGGCTTAAGCCACATTAGTAAGAGTTCCGCATTAAGAAACTTCGACTTAAAGAAACCATCACATCCAATTCTGACTATCCTAGAGATGCTTATGCAGGACTTTCATGTTACTCTCTATTTGTATTAATTAGAAACAGAGCTGTGTGCTGTCAATGCCGTTATGCAGAATTATTCCAAGTTTATGTATCGGTTTTAGGAGGGGGAGGAATGTACATTGAAAATGATCAAAGATAGGGAGATGCCAATGACACCTCAAAGCGTGCTAGGGCAGACATGAGACCTAATTAATTTAACCTAGTGTTATACTCGATACATAATTTGCATAATCACATACATTTTAAAATCATTTTTTTTAGCGCTATATTCGTCTCTCAAATGAACATACACATTATTTTTGGAACCTTACTTTAATCCCCCTACTCCTGTCCGTGAATCCAAATTGCTGATAGCAATTTGTTTCCCCCCTCTTTTTTCCACATCCAGCCTCTGCCGCATCTGCAAAGCATAAGAGGTATGTCTTTTTATAACACTCAATTCTTGTAATATACTATCAGGTTTTTCACCTCCCTGGATATATGTAATCAATTGAGCTTACTTTGTTCTTTCGGAAGGATATACAGGAAAATTAAGCCCTCATGACTTGGAACCTCTACTCCATTTACAAGGTACATTTTTTTCCAACTGGCTTCCACAATTTACCACTACTTGGCACAAAAAGTTACTGATCGCGCTGGACTTTCCTTTCCACCACTAATGCCTTGTTTTCTTTTCTCTTTTTTTTCTCGATAATTGTTTTGTCCAGTTACTTCCTTGCTCTTGTATTTCCTTCTGGATTTTGTATTCGACTTTTTTGATCACATATAAACAAATATGCTGAATTTCGGGTTGTGTCATGTTAATAATGCTATTTTCAAACGTATTTTTTAATTGCCTTGTTTTTGGCTCACTGCTCCTTGTGCCACTGAAATATGATGTCATGGTTTCCTTAAATGTTTCTTTTCTCTATTTTTCATTTGGATTCAATCTGTGTCAATATTGCATATCTGGTATTTTTATTGTGAAACATCAGCCTCAGATGAAGAGCCTATTAGGCTCGAAACACGTGTCAGGCTGACCAATCATCCTAAATAAATACAAGACTGTATTGTAAATCTTGCTTCTTTGGCGCAGTGTGTTTTGGGATCCTTCTGTTCACTCCTCCTTAACGTGGTAGTGTTCTGGCAGTACACCCACACTCCCCAGACACCCGCAGCCTCTTTGCATTTGCTACTCCTGTACAAGCGCTGTGGATACTTTTGACTTTCTCTGCCAATTCATTTACCAAAAACAAAGAGCCCTGAGTCCAAACCCTAGTTAGCTAACCAGCCCTACCACTTTAGAAATCTAACTAAAAGCAAAAAGGGAGGCTTGCACAATAGCCTCGGAATGGGTTTCTGCCTGGTCCAACTCGTAGATGGCTGTTATGATATGATATGCTATTTATAACATGCCTATACACAAGTGTTTCAAGGCGCGCAAAGTTCCTTTGGAATATGTTAACAGTTCACAGTCTTCTTATAGAGTTTGTTGGTTAAACATACAAATATCCTCTGTATTGCTTTCTCTTCTCTCTTTGGAAAAGAAGAATTCTTCTTATATTACTTTTCTCAGATCTTTATCAGTGGTCAAATCCCTCCAGGATCATTTTAAAGACAGGTCTCTGTATCCCACCTTCATGGCACTGGGACCCCACACCCAAGGTCCTGTGGCTCTTTGGCAGGGTTATTGGTTCTCAGACCAATTAATAAACATAGGGCTTCTGCTTACTCGGGTAGTACAGGTTCCCGTTACCTGGCTAGCCTTGTTGCTCATGCTCCTTTCTGTCTGTTCCACATAGGACATATGTCTGTCTGACTTTATCAGTTCTGCATATCTTTGTCGGCTTTCCCAACCTTGACATAAATTAACCAGCATAAATAAATGCTCCACCACCTGGAAGCCTCCTTTGTGTACCGTGGGACTACAGCTATCATTAAATCTCAGTTTTTCCAATGAGCTCTAGAGAAGCTTTAATCTGAGTTCACGTGACTCTTGGCTCATCAAGCTCTTTAAAGAGGAACTCTGGTGTGTTGTGCTGCACAGGGCTTCCGTGACCCATTGTTAGTGCACTGTCTCCCTATGCCATGAGCAGGGTAATAACATGGTCGGTTAAATACAGTGTAAAAATGTGTTTTTGTATGTGTAATTGGCCGAACACTATACCTGTCCATCATATTATAAGTAGCTTGTAGCTACCCTAGTATAATATTGTTAAAGTGATTTTTTTTTCTAATATTGTTTTTTCTCTGCTTTTTCCCTTTTCTCCCTTTACTCTTTATGTGTCACCTTTGACAGGTGGATTACTAAAGGAACATTCAATTAGATGCCATAGCTTTTCTTGAGACTACACCAGCTAAATGTTACAATTAATGATATTGCATAGTAATGTTCCAATTATGTACATTTTATGTACATTTGTATGAAATTATAGCCTAGATAAAGCCCACACTTGGGCGAAACATTAGCACGTGCACCAATTGGTAAATGTTGGCATACTGGTGTACAAGGGGCCTAGGTGCATTGATATATGAGTGGCCCAGATACAAAGACATGTGAGTCAGAAGCAACATATGAATAACCGTCACTCCCTTTCACCCTCATGCCAACTATACAATATGTATCATTTCGTTTGGTATTATTTCCATGCATTCTTGAGCATATTGTGAAGCTACTGGTACTCAGTGTAACGCAGTGGAGATTCCTCTTTGCGCCATCGAGCCTTATGACTTTGTGTTGTCAGAGCAGGGAATCTGAGCCCTAGGTGAGAGCTGGCTAAGGAGTGAGAGACCCCGATTCCCATTGCAATGTTTCCATGGAGGATCTCCCCTCCCTTCTGACATGCTGGATACACCCCTGGCAGAGCAAGTGCTCGTGTGGCCTAGGGGACCAGCCTCCCAAGAAGACACAATAATGGCTTGCGAAGTGATCACTGGAGTGATAACTGGGTGTGAAAAGTCACTGCAATAAGTCTGATCATTTGAGTACATCCGGGTTCCAAGCTCCCTCGTAGCCCCAGTTAGTTATCTAACCTTTCAAGACAACACATAGACTCACAAAGTATTCTCCCTTTCCTTTCAAACTGCTTTGTTTATGTCCATAATGCAGGCTTGTGGACATGCAAAAACGGTTTCTTTTTTTATGTCATTTCATATTTTGTTATCACATCACACACAATAACAATCTACATGCCCTTACACAATGTGTTTTATTGTGTGGGTTGAAAGTGCAGAAAGAAAACCACCTAGAGGAAACGTGGTTATGCTGACATGACTTTACATTCGGGTACAGTGAAAAAGGGGATTGGGTTGAATTGTCTCTAGTTCAATATAAGAAAGCTGATTTAAAAAAACTTTGCCCTGGTCCACAGGAACGCCCTAAAGCAAATTCCCACATAAAATAGATATAGCTCCCTTACAATTCGGTGACGGTTCACAGTCTCCAGAACACCTGAATACCTCGCTGCCTCCCAGATCCTCCTCAGGAAGACACGGGGCCTCATTACACGGATGGCGGTAGGGATTTACCGGTACCGGTAAAATACCGGTACCGGTAAATCCCTACCGCCTTACTACGAGGTCCCTTAGCGGGTTGGTGCTTTAACGCCTGCTTTTTGCAGGCGTTAAAAACCAACCCGCTAAGGGACCTCAGAGCTAATTACGGCACCGCAAAATTGCGGTGCCGTAATTAGCGCCTTCCCCATTCCCATAGAGCCCTATGGGGCAGAAATGGGAATGGGGAACGGCAATGGCGGAAGGGGGATTTACCGCCCCTCCAACCTTGAAATGGGGCGGTAAATCCCCTTTCCGCCAAGGCGGTGCCGGTATTTTACCGGCATGAGCCATGGCGCTAATAGCGCCATGGCTCACCGCCTACCGTGTAATGAGGCCCATGATGTTGGTCAAGCCTGTTTGGGACGTTTGTGTGAAATAATCAGGTCGGTGGCTTCCTTTATGACTTGGGATTTCACTGAGAAGCAAATATCCCTGTTGGATGCATGTCCCCCAGCACTGATGACTCAGTTAAGTGATACCGGGATAATGGGCCGATACTTATGGCTTACAAATGAGCAAAGAGGTCCCTTGCCTTTGTTTCCGGAGAGCAATTAAAGCAAGCACCTTGTGCCTTTCAAATCCACCCCATCCTAAGCAGCACCCACAATGTTTCCACACTAAACGGCTCTGTAGAGTTATTCAACAACAGCATTATAGCTTACAGGTAACAGCTGTTTTCAACTGAACCTATTTGTATCAGCCAATGAAATAGAATGTTTTTTAAATCAAGTAATGTCATGTAATGTAATTGGGTCTTGTATAGTGCAAACTCTGCCAGTTATGGTGGCCCCTTGACGCTAGTCGCCAATGACATTGGTTTGCTGCTTCTCTCTGTTCCTTTTCCTCGACCTGGGGCGTTTTCTTTTCTCGTAAAGCGTTGAAGTGAAACATGTTCTAGGCTTTTGCAAGATAAATACACACTATAAGTTCAAAGAAATGTGTGTTAATATAAAACATAACATGTGAAAGAAGTTTAATACGGAGCACTTCAAAGCTTGGGCTTTTCCTTTGCAGTCATTAGAAACACATGCTTGGAAAAAGCCATGGAAATATCATTTGTGGGTGGAAGAGCGGCGCCATTTTGAAAGAAAATCATAAAAAAGGGTTGTCTACACTGGCTGGGTCGGACTGGGACAAGAAATGGGCCCGGTCACCCAAAAAAAAGTGGCCCACCTCTCGCCTCACGACCCTTGACCTCTGATGACATCACTGTGATGTCATTTGACTCCACCCCAAAGTGACATCCCGGGAAGTGATGAAACACGACTTTTCACCCCTTGACAAAACAGTAAGTGGCATCAAATAGCATTGTTCCTAAGTACACTAAATTACTGTGAATCCAAGCAGATGTCCAAGGCCAAATGATAATATGTTATTGTATAGCATTTACGATTAAGCTCTTTTTTATAGAACAAATATGCATACAATATCACACAACCTGTGTTGGCACTCATGTATCGACCTAAGAAGGATGAAAGGCTTTTTGAAAAAAAACACAAAAACATTTGGAATTTTTTTTAAAAAAAATTCAACTTTTTTCCTTTCCAAACCGGCCCAGGCATGGCAAGAAACCAGCCCCCACTCCCCAGGGACGATTTTGATCCGGCCACGGGTAGACAGGCCAACGGGCCAATCCGACATTGCACACTGGCTATACTGGTGACCACTGGGCAAACAGGAACCTATATGTGTACAAATGAGATGCAGCTGGCTGCAAAGATATTTATGTTATATAAGCCCGTAGATGAATTAACTTTACATGCACTCCAAGCAGTTACCAGGCTTTCAAATAAGCATCATAAATGCTGTAGGGAAATCCTGCTGCTATAAAGAAGCGTTTGCAGTTCTGACAGGTGTTCGATTCCTCCTTCCTATGATGCATTCTTTAGAATTAGCAAAATTACTAAAACAAGCAGTGAATGACTGGAGGCTACACATTCTGTAATGGGCAGAAAATCACTATAATCACATTTGTATTGAATTTAAAAATAGCTATGGTAAAAAACAAGTACTAGCAAAGCCAACAGTTTTTACTCCTTTTCTGCAGGAGGATAGAGGAGTTGAGAGTGCAGCGAGGTGGTCTGAATGGCCGGATAAATATGGCCACAGCAGAGGGGTTCAGTGCCCATGCACTTCCCTGGCCCCAGCTGACTTCTGGCACCATCAACCTCCCGGGGCTCTTCAGTTATGTCATGTTATATGTCACTTGCATAGCACCTACTGCCATTGCTATGGCCTCGAAACGCTGGGTGGTTGAACGCTCTTTGGAAGACCGTAGTCAGAGATGTAAGGTGAGTGGAAAGGATTTCTAAAGTGCGTGTGTGCATTTTTAGCCGGCACTAAGGTAGGTAGGGGTGGCTAGGACTCTGGCAGCAACTCATGGTTATATGTTGAGAGAATGGGTGACGTGACAAAATGATAGGGTGGGTGGGATTGTCAGCGGGTCCGATAACGTGCATGGGTCTCAGTTGTATATTAGTACCCGGCGAGGGTCAACCAGAATGTAACAACCAATCCGATTGGCCCTCGCCATGGCTTTACCCGGCCGGAAATCCCTCAGCCGGGATTCAACTCCTTTGTTCCCAGTGGGGGAGTAGGAGGGTGTGGCAGCCCCTCAGCCAATGAAGAGGCTGGAAGCAGGGTCATCCCGGCCCGAGCCTTCACACGGGTGGAGGCCGCAATCGTCCCCCACCAGGGATTCAGGTACGTTTTTTTTTTTCTTTCCCACCTCCCCTGCACACAATCCCCTCCCAACCCCACTTACCTTTGTATTTCTCCTTTTCGGGAGTGAACGCGCTGGGAACACTTCTGCTCGGGCCTATAACTATGGGCCCCGGGGCATTACCTGACTCGTTAATGCCCCTGCGGCTCTGAGAGCTGTCCAGTCAAATGGTCGAATATATTTGATCGAATGACAAATTGGTCGAATCAATTTGGTCGAAAAAAAAGGTTGAATTTTTTTTTTAAAGTTTTTTTTTTTTTTTTTGCTCTAGTATAGGTAAAAAAAGGTGTTTTAACACCAAAAACGGAGGTTGAGGGGGGCCCCCCCCCCAAAAAAAAAATAATAATTCGACCATTTTTTCGACCAAATTGATTCGACCATATTGTAATTCGATCAAATGCATTCGACCAGATGTCTGGTAACCGCTCTGAGATTATTACTTAAGTATGAGATGATGCCTGTTTCGGATGTGTGTAATCGAGTAGAGTAGAGTTTATTTGCTGTTGTGTGCCGGTGTGTGGGCAGAGCCTCTGCGGGTATGGATGCATATTTTTGTGGAGGCATGCTCCAAAATGCGTAAAAACTCCAAAATGCGGACCCAAATCAGAGGCACTGCAGGGAGAAAAATGTTATGTTGCCTGTCTGCTGAATTCCACACCCAAGATATTTATTCAAATATCCTTGGATCCCCGAGGTTGGCACTGCAGCGCCACCTGGGAGGAGAAATATATGGTCGTACTAAAAATGCCACATACAAGTTGAAACTATTCATCCCCACAAGGTAGTGCAGATGTGAGTGAGACCTAGCAGCAAAAACAGAGGTGCTAATTATTGTGCCTCTTATTAGCCAACTGTTTAGCCTCACTAGGTGGCACTAAAGCGTCACCAATGAACCAAAACTAAGTGGCCTAATTGTGCCCACAGCCTTTTTTGCCTTGGCGATCAATACCTTTTCCAGTGTCTGTGGAGCAGCAGGTTGCCAATTGGTATTGAACACATACAATGGTTTTATGGATTCATACAATATTTTACACTTGTATTCGTTGTAAATGTGATGTTTCAAAACACAATCGAACAGGAAATAAGAGCTGTACAATTGCATTGTTTGTGGGTGAATCTAATTGTGGTACCAGAATTTTGTTGATATAGTTATATAAGAATGCATCTGCAATATAACTTATCGATAGGTCACACCCCGCAGTGAGTATCTTTCTTTATGTATAGGTAATATTTTTTCTCTAGGATAGATCATTAACTTTAAACAGTTTTGTCATGTATAGAACTCCTTTTTTTCCAAATTTGACCTCATAGGGATTATCATGCAAGATTACACATTATTTTAAAATACAAATGTGAATTGAAACAGGTGATGGTTAAACATTTTTCATTAGACATGCTCCATCGCCACATCCCCCACCGGTGGCTGGTCAGCAGGGAGCCAGGGTGTCGGGGCAGGACAGGAGGGACTATTTGTTTCAGGTCAATACGCTGAGGGAGTGATGCTCCGCAGTCTCAACTCTTATGCTGCGCGTCTCACCACAGTGCCCGCTGTAGACATCCGCCTGCTTCCACTACCTGAATCTGGACCACTCTGTTAGCTGCAAATAAGGCTGGATAAACTCACCCAAAGGGGGCCTGTGAACATCCGTGGGACACAGGGATACATTCTCTATTTTTACTAATGTTTCAAGGTCACTTTTGGGTTCGAAACCAACTCCCTACACTTCCTAAAATCATTCATTAGGCCTTCCTCCAGCGCCCACTGCTCCCCAAACTCCAGCTAAATCAAGGCATTGCTTTTATATTACCAGGGCAAGGCTGCTGGAGATTGAAGCCACGTTTAACATGCCCCACTGCCTGCAGGGCTCCTCCAGCCCGCAGTAGTCCAGTAGGGCATGTCCTATAGCCGCGGTGGGGAGGGTAGCAGCCTGCCCTCCCTTCCAGTGCTCCAATTTCTACCGCTGGGCGACCACAGACGTCTCCACACAGATCTCCAGAAAAGTTCTAAAAGCTTACAGGAACAAAAAATAAACCAATGTGGGTGGTAACCCCACCACTATTAGCAACTGAGTCTTCACTTTGCATTCGAACGGAAGTCAGCCAGAGTTTCCCTAGATGGGTATAGCTGTGTTGGTTGTTCATGGCCTGCACATACCCACTTTCCTCTCGGCTCGTCACGCCGTGCTGGTGTCATCCACACCCCGTGAACTAATCAGGAATTCTGGGTGGCAACACCATTATCTGAGTTCCTCACATGCACAGGCCCGACCCATTGTCAGCTGCATGGGTCCCAAAACCATTTGTAAACAGAAAGCTTGCTCACACAATGCCCTGTCTGCCTCAGGCGCTCAGTCCGAGTACGCTCGTCCTTTTTGTATACACTTGCATAATAGCCTGGCAGTTAAGGGGTTAATGTGCCATGCGCATTATGTGGGAAGCCAAGATGGTGTTTGGATGAGGAATAGGGACGCCGGCAATCTCAGCTGACAATCATTTGCCATTTTTGCAAATAAGTAATTGCAGCAAACACCAAGTGCTTTGTCCAGTGGAGCTGGCCAGAATATTTTAAGAAGACACTTTTCTTTCCATGACATGCCTTCTTTAGGATGAAATCCCTTTAATTCATCATGCCGCTGTTGATGGGTCAAAAAGGTAGAGATGCTTGAACCCCTCTTTTAGACCCATGCCGTTAACATCCAGACTGTCTTCTCGGACCACTTAAGAGATCCAAAGTATTTAAAATTGCATTTTAAAATGTATCTTTTTTCACTAATGACTTCAAATTTCACACTTTTTGTAAAATGAAGTTTATGGAGAAACCCCAAATGCCATTGGCCATCATGACAGAAGAATTACCGTCCCCCGAGGTAGCCGGAATGATGTCTACCGGGCAGACAGCCGGTTGGTGTAGGATTACATGAAATAATGCAAGGCCGCCTGTACGGGTGTTAAGAACAGGGTAGAGCAGCCTGTTTTTCCCCCCACCTGCCAGTCCATGGATGCCCCTTGGGCCCTCTAGGGGGAAAATCTATCCATCGGGAGCAGGGTTCATTGCATTGTGGACCCCCTCGTCAAGTACCTGACCGTTCCGGACCCTGCTGCAGTGGTGGAGTGAGAAATCCTAGACCTGAACGTTCCGGGTCGTAGCAGGAACCATAATCTTAGAGCATCTGCTAGCCGGTCTAAAACAAGGTAAATTAATTTACTCTCCCATGAGCAATTGTCTTGCTGTTTCTTATGGAGGCACGACATTTTATATTGGGCATCTTTGATAAAGCAAGTAGGGTCAGTGGTAATATTCTTACTTCGGCATGCCATTTTGTATTAGGTATCTTGGTAAAACAAGCATAAGTGTTATTATGTAGCTAGACTGGCATTTCAATACCGCCAGTCTAGTAATTTCTTATTGTGGTGTGACATTTTCTATTGGGCATCTTTGATAAAGCAAGCATGATAAGTGTTATTATGTCGCTCGACTGACATTTTAGCACAGCCAGTTTACATACTTTGGCATACATTTTTATTGTTAAAGCCAACTGGAGTATGTTCTTACATGGGGATACTGACATATATTGGCAGAAGAAACATAGACATGTTTTCTCATAGCATCATTACTGGCATTAAGCACAAAACAAACATGAGTATGTTCTTATATGGGAACCATCGGGTATAATGGTGCAGTCAGCATGTAAATATATGGGCACAGTCAGTGTGAAAATGTTTTATACTGGCCCAAATTGTGGGAAAAGGCATCATGAAAATGTGTTGGAAAAATGCTCCTGTGCACTGTTGGTGACTTGCTTCTATTGGATTGTAGTTACCCTACAAAACCCAATTTCTAACTGTGTGGCTTTTTACCCATTTTTTATAAAAGGTGTGCTCTAAAATGCACCAACATCCCCGAACCGTCCTTGAGTGGTGCGGGCTCCTTCACTACTCTCGGTCGCTCTTGCATATCTGGGACAAATATTTACGGCCCTCCAGTTAAAAAATTCACCAGCCGCCACTGTCGCCTGTCACCTTCTACGTTTACCCTGGGTGGAGGAAATGAGTAAAGAAGCACCCCACACACATATAGAGGGGTAGTCTGAGCCCTTGGATACATTAGAACTGATGCCATGTTTAGATTAGGGTTATACCATGTGTAGGTCCACTTTGAGAGCTATTCATTCTTAGTTTTTTAAGTATGTCTGAAACATAAGACGACCCTACTGGCAATAGAACCTGGACCACCATTGGGTACCACAGCTTACTTCATTCAAGGATATACCTTGATATGTGTGCCCAGTACATCCAGACATGCACACGCAGAAACTGTTTGGCTGCATGCACGGAAAAGTTTTTTCCTGCGGTTACGCAGAAAGGCCTCACAAATGGAGGCACCCATACATAGTTGGTAATATTTAACAACAGGAGAATACTGGGGAAAAACATGTGCAATACATCTGCCTTTTGAATTATCTAGCTAGTAACAAGTGCCATGCAATGACCACAACTCAATTACCTCCAAATTGACGTGAACAATAATGATATGAATACTATTTTGTGTTTCTGCATGGTGCTTCATGCAGGGTTCCTTTTGCTCCTAATTACTGTGATAATAACAGGTGCTATAATTACCCAATTTAATGATACTCAGTTTATTGATTGTGGAAAGATGAAGGGCTGTGTTGGTCCTGAGGCAGGATTCAAGCTTGCGAAGTGCAGCTGGGCCCAAATGAGTTGAGGATTTATCTTGTGAGGTCTGCATTGCGGAATAATAGGTATAGAAAATAATGCACACAGCATCCCTCTGGATCTGTGCACTTCTCTGATTCCCACTGCTATTGGCTTTAGATGACAGACAGAGCCTGCTTCTCTATGTGAGTGTATTATCACCTACATGGAACGGTTCGAAGCTGGTCTTGTTACGTAATGGTGTGATTTGGGACATTATCACCATTTGGACTGTTTTATAGAAGCTCACAGGACACCAATCTAGACATCAAAATGTTGCCTGGATACGGAAATATTTTTTATGAATGAAAGGCTCAACACAACATAACCAACATACGTATTGTGACAATACACTTTAAGTATCCAAACTGGAACATATTTTCTATTTTAGTATTTTCATGATGCGATTCATTTCCTATTTATCAGGGGCAAATGCGAGAGGAACACTGTTTTACACAAAACAAAAGAGGTTTTGGCTGGAAGGTTTAGAATTAATCTTAACCTCTAGCATTGCTCTGGGCATCCCTCCAGCATCGTTCTTCACTTGCCAAGCCAGTACAAAAGGGAAATAAAAATCAGGTTTGGTCCCACCCCAAAGGGGCAGTCCGGCCTGAACAGCTTGGTCACATCCCTTATGCACGAGAGCATAAACATCCCCAAATACGTTGGCCGCATCAGTGAGGAGTAGGCCCAGCAGGCACGGGACCCACGTCTGGGCATACTCGTACCACCGAGGGTGATTAGAGCAAAACAGAGGTGATGGCTGGAAGGTTTAGAATTAATCTTAACCTCTGGCATTGCTCTGAGCAACCCTCCAGACCACTGTTCATTGCCTGCCAAGCCATTACAAAAGAGGAAACACCATATGCAGAAGAAAGTTGCTTGTGCAAACTATTTGTTTCTGCTCCAACCAATAACTGTTTTCCATTTTCCCCATATAATGTATTGACTTTGCTAGAGTTTGACACCACCTTCAGGAAAAAATGAAAAACATTTTGCTTTTCACTTTTAGCCACCCAATGTTATTTTTGTCTCTTTGGGACTTGAGTCTGTTTTTTTCTGGCTGAAAAAGGACCATTTGTGAACTATGCGGTTTGTGCAAATCGCATTGGGCAACAAGTGTGATTCCTTGTGGGTGGCTGCAGGCACAATATGCAGCTTTTGCATTTTTCACCCCCAAATGTTATTTCCTTGTGGATTAAACCCAGTGTGTAATGTGGGATTAGCGCCTGGAGGAGAGCATCAGATAGCTGGGAACGCACGTGGATTCCATCAGTGACCGTCTATCTTCTCTTGGCCACCTCCGCGCCTCCCCTCGGTAGGCACCATCTTGTTTAAGCCTCGGCACCCCTGTTCCCTTCCCCACTTTATCCCCCACTCCCTAAGCCTCCTTCAAATTCCGCTACGCCGTGCTCCCACAGATCCACCCACCTGCTGCAGCAACGCTCCTTCCAGGTGGCTGACATGGAAGGTTTTGTAGTGTGGCCTTCTTTGTAGACTTTTAAACAGAAATTAGAGATTCACAGCATGCACAGAACCTATTTCCCTTACAAGACCATGATTAGCACCTCGGTGGAAGCCCAGGGGTATCAATAGCGATAACCACTGCAATGTGTGGTGTGAAACGCCTGCAACCAGAGGCGTAGACAGAGTAGGGTCTGAGTGGGCAAGGGCCACCCCAAATCTGTAAATGCCCACTCAGGAGCGCTGTGTGGTCATTTAGAGATGTTAATCACACTGTGGTGGGCCCAACTGCATTGGCTTCAGGCCCCACTTGTCAGACCATTCTGGCTACGCCTCGGCCTGCAACGTCCGTGAACCCTTGCTCGGCCTTCGCTGCGCTCGGCCTACCTAGCCTAGCCGGCCGTTCCATGCCCTTTCTGCCCCACACAGCGGCGGTATTGCTATAGTCTCTTTCAATCAAGTGTGCGCTGAAGAATGACGCTGATCGTCCCTTTGTATGCGAGTGCTGGGTCATTTTTCAACATATGAATATGATCCAAACCGTTTCCTGTGATTTTGTCAAATTAAAATTCAGTATGCATAATGACATCCACACAGACTCTTTCAGGAAAATTCAGCAGTCCAGGATGTGGCGCAAACAGTTGTTGAAGCGTGGTCACTCCATATATAGCTACATCGCAACTTTTAGATTTGCTTCTCATAAGTAATATATTCCTACCCTTCAAAAAACTGGCTCTGTAATCAGAGGGTTAAAAGGTACTTTTGCACTTACATTCAACTAAGTCATAACATCTATTGTGTCTATTCAGAAGGCTGATCATTACATGTTGCAATGTTTAGTAGAAATATTCACAACTAAGGCTTCCGCTTGGCTGGAAATCCTGTTACAAAAGGATATTTTCCTCTGCCCCCTCCTGGTTGCTCTCCATGAGCACAGCTTTCCTTTCCTGTAGAAACGACCACTCCTTGTTCAGGAGTACAATCGCAGAGCACCCCCCCCCCCCCACTTCAAGTCCTTCCGATGCATATGCAACGTCTGCTGTGGAAGGCCATTCCACTCCTTGTGCTTGCAGGCCCCAGTCAGCTCTGTGCTTCGGTTCCTACAGAGCTGTCGTTGCTCTTCGCAGTCCACCTGTAAACACAGTTGAACTTGTAATCAAATGGGTTCCAGATTGTATTTCTATGTTCAAGTTCGTCTTTGAGTTTTACTGATGTACAGTTAGTTTTGCTAAAGGCCTCGACCCTCTTCCTACCTCAAATTGATTTCTATATTGGACTAGCAAAGGCTTCTTCTTGATAGCGACTTGACCAATTCTTGAAGTGGAAGTTAGATAAGGTCCATGCAGCATGTATTAGCAACACTGTGCTAATCAGATGAAGCTTCCTTCTCTTCCTTACAGAGTGCAGTTTTAAGAATGAAGTGTAAACCATGAGTTATACGTGTTGTCTTAAAGTATGCTTTTAGAGTCACTGCATGCAGTTTTCATGAATATTCTTCTGAAGAAATAATTCCCATTATCATCTTTTTTGCACAGGTTATTAATTTAACGAAAACATTTTTCTGCCTATTTGATGAGAGGCAGAAAAAGGACATCTTCCTCAGAACTCAAGTACAGTTCAATTTTCTATCTATTTAAGAGTACAATGGCTTTACATGCACTTACTAAGTAATATGGCCTGCATTACAGGGATGCCTGCTCGAGTCTGCCGGAGGGTAGTCATAGTTTCTGCCCAACAAAGTCACTCTGCCATACCACAGTCATGGGCAATGTCACGCGGACCCTAACAGCTATAGCACGCCAGTGACCAAAACACACAGGCTTGGGCCGAGACATTGTTTGGAGAAAAACTTCTTTCATAATGTGGTTGCACCATTGATGAAGCGTCCATTAGAATGAATTGAAAGTTGTTAGTTTAAAAAAAGAGGTGCTACCCTTTAGAAAACGAAGAGCCCAAAAAATATTATCAGAAGCACAGCAGGGTTTCTTACGGGAGGAAACGATTATTCTTACATTTCAACAAACCGGTGGCTCTTCGAACGTGTTATTTGACGTCTGACCAAACACCGGGGCTGTTTCAAGACATGCCCGCTTACAGAAAGTTCACAACCTTGAATCTATGAAGATGAAATCCATAAACCCATGTTCTACCACCATCATGTTCAATAAACACTGCATGGACAAACTTTGCAGCTGTTTAAGTGGGCCCAGCAACTATAAAGTGTCAGCCATAGATTAAAAATCGAGCTTCCATCATGATTTACAAATAAGCACTAAAAGACAAGAAAGGCACTGAAGATCACCCATCCTTAGTTCATTGAAGAGCAAAAGAGAGGAAAGGCTAAGACCAGAGCTCCGGAACCAGGGCGGAAAACAAGCGCTATCAATTGAGCAATACAATTACCTTTAATCTTTGTAACAAAGCAACTTTCTAAACCTATCAATCTTTTCAGACAGAAGCAGTCTGTAATCATACCAACTAAAACAAGCAACTCTTTACTGTGGTACTTAAGCAACTTAGAAAGGTACATAGAATAACCCTCAGCTTTTTTTTCAAATTTTTTACATTATTTTTAAAGGTTCATGAAAAAATAATATAGGACAATTATTTGTATGCACATATTGTAGAATAGATACAGACTTAACTCAGCTATCATAGTCGTAACCTAAAAGGAGTCAACAAAAAAAGGAGTCTGTGGGGGAAATGAGGGTGGGGGTGGGAAAGAACAATAGAGAAAAAGGGAAACAGAAATACTAAAAGCCTCCATCGCACAGAGATCTTAATGAGGAGTCAAACCAAGCAAACTGTAAAGCACAATTGTAAACAGTTAAACATAAAGGTCATTAAACACAAGATGCTCTCATACCTATGATGTTGATCTTTACCATGAAAAGTTACTTTTGTAAACAAAATACTAAACTTCAGAAAACACCATCACTTGTTGAACCAATCTTCACCTACGACTTCTGTTGTAGAGCCCTTCCTGAGTCAATCATCACTATCCGGCCTGCATCTCTCTTTCCTTTCCTCTTGCGATCTGTAGCATTTTCTTACCTTCCTTCAGGAAGGGCTCCTTCAGACAGCCTTATAAATATTCCTTAATCCATCCTTTTTGGACTCACTGTCCAGACCCATGCTTTCTCCGTTTGAAGCCTAAAACCATTGCTCTCCAATGAGTTCTATATCTTACGCCACCCTGTCTCAACTCTCCAAAACACTGGCAATAATTGTTGCCTAGCAACTGTGGAACTCTGCTATCCTAAACCTGCTGTTGAGTGAAGTCCACACCTGGATTTCTTAGAAAGGCACAACACGGAGTAGGCCCTTTTGGCTATATGTGATAATGCGTGCCACATGGCTGACAGTGGATGTGCCACTGTGCCCTATCTCTTACATCGATCTGTTACTTTGATAAGGTGGGCCATGCTGTCCTTCTACAGGTGCTGTATTCCACGGGCCACCTGTCTCCCTGTGCCCTGATGTGGTTTGATTATTTCCTCTCGGATAGGCCAGTCCAAGCAATTTATTATGGGCACCTTGTTTTGCCCTCATTCTATTGTTGCCTATTCTGTGCTTCAGTGATCCCCTCATTCACCCCGCTCCAACCCCCCTCTATTTTCCCCATTCATTACTGATTTACCGATTTGAGGTGCCTGATTAATCCTATGAGAAAAAAGCTGCTGTATGTGACCTTTCCTGGATTCCTGGAAACCTGTCTTCTCACTTATGAATCTTGATGGACACTACAATTGAACCAGGGGTATGCTGACATTATTCTGACCCCTGCAAAGAAGACTTGCAATTTCCTCTTTTCCTGCCTCATCCTGCTTTCATCACAACAGTCTTGCCTGGCCCTTGCAGCATAGATTCTGGATATTGTCAGGGGTCCAAAATGTGAGGCGGACAACTTGATGAAAGATTTTCAACAGATGCTGTTTTGTTAAATCCAAAAAGGTTGGATAAACCCCTCACTATCCCTACCCTAACGAGGATTTCCCTGTCTAAAATAAACTGGAGGAAAGCATTCTAACAAAAGGTTTCTGTCCCTCACACTTGTATACACACCAAATCAATAAGGAATTATATAGCAGGTTAACAACAGGCAAAACAATAAAGGTCACAAAACAATAACAGCTTCTTCTGACAACCTGGCTGAATTCCCCTTCCCCAGATTTAAGCAGGTCTTCCTTTAAAAGTTCAAAAAGGATAAGGAAATCCTGTCTCATAACAAAAAGATTCCACTTCAGTTCTTTTCCTAATTCCACTTGACAACACAAAGTGCCAACTTGGATTCCAAGGGTTTCACAATTGTTTAACAACACGTTCCTCTGTCTACTTGTAGTCAAGGTCTTGAGACAACTTCTTGTCATCAACATTGAATAGTTTGTAAATTCTTTAACTTAAAAGCAAATGTCATTGTCAAGCTGTGTTAGCACCACTTCAACTTCAGTACTACTTTATCAAAACAGACATCCACTAGGCACATTTCAAAGCTTCATTAGTTTCAAAACAAATGTTATTGTCAAGATGTTTTGGCACCACTTCTACCATGTCATAGGCTTTATCCCACCACAGAACTTTAAGAGCTTTACCTAGCTTACTCTCATGCCTGGTTTGCCACTTCCACAACAATGGTGACCAATGCTCTCGGTCTAGTATACTCTCCTGCTAGCCAAGACAAATCACTGCAGCTCACTGTACAGGTATTCTCTCCTGCCTGCACAAAACCAATTGGCACAAAGTTCTAAGACCTGCTATACTCCCTTGCCAGGCCCAACACTACCTCCAAGTACTTCTGTGGAAAGGGTCAACTTCACAGGTTTTAACAATGTCTTCTGCTTCACAACTTTAGATTTAGAATTCTCTTCAGGAGACACAAGAATTGCACTGGTGCTCTTTGTCACACCCATGTTTTTGCCACATGCAAGACATGCTATGCTTCTTTCCTCCTGAACCACGTGTACCAGAAGGGCAGCCCTCCTGCCAATCTTGTTCCACCTTTATATGATTAACCAAATACGGATTACAACTCTTCCTCTTCTTTACACTTTGGCAATGTGGGTTTAAGACATTATCTACATCTGGACAACCTTCCTCATGCACTTTGATATGTTCAGATATCTTCCCTTGACTTAGACAACCCCGGGTGCTTGTCAAGTGCCTTAGTGTATGTCCCGTTTCGCTTTGGCAATGATGGTTTGGGTTTCCTTCTTTATATACTGCCCCTTTGTGTGGTTGGTTGTTCTTATTAGCCACTAAATAGCAATCACTGCCTTCTTATGGAACCTGTTGGGTGTCCTGACCCACGTTTGAGCTATCATGCTGCAACATTTGGTGCTGTGGGCTTAGAAAATCCAAGATGGCCAAAAAGCCCACATGTGCGCCCAAATCCAGGAGAACCACGCAGTTTGCACACACCAAAATGGTTGCCTAACTTGCCACCCACCAGTGCGAGCAGGATGGGCCGGGGTGCCATGAGTAAAATCTGTGCAAAGGAAAAACCGCACTTTAAAATCACCTTTTGTTTCCCTGAATGCCAGCTCAAAATGCCTATTTCAAACATTGCAACATATCCAAAAATCTCACTGAACACCAGCAGACATCTGGCAGAATGTAGTATGTGTGCATACAAAATCTGGGAAGTTGAAGAGCCCCAAAACAATGTTCATAACAAGACTGGCTGAGCTCTGCAGGTCTGCAGCAGCCTAACTGAAACTGGATTTAAAACTACCAAAAATCGAAAATGTTTAAATTAACTGAGTGACCTACTTTTAGGTGTCACATAGTTTGTCACTGTTGAAATGTCATAGTTTAGAACTTAGAATCAGTGTTTTAGCTGCATGTGTAAAAATTGTATGTTTGATTTAAACTGGGGGACAAAAAGTGACATTTAGCTGAAACCTGGCTTAATGAAACTGGATTCTGCCTGGCAACTTCCCCCCAATTGGAGTGAAACTGGATCCACAGCAGTTCTCAGGCCTGGCTGCATTCTGAGGGGAGGTTACCCCTCTCTGATTGAATTACCAAGGGACTGCTAGAGACTAAACAAAGGACCCAGGCAGAGGGTTTATTGGGGGGAGGTCATAAATGGCTTCCTCTTGAACAATGGGCCTTCCAGGGCTCAGGCAGATGGTTTTTTTGGGGGGCGTAAAAAAGAGCTTCCTCTTGGCAGAAGCTGGGAGGGGCAGGGTCTCTGAGCTTGGCAGAAACTGGATAAACTGGTTTCTACACCATGTGACCTGGGAAGACACACCCCTGTTGGCCAGAATATGATTTTAAGAAAGATGTATAACTCATGGTGCGGACTTGTCAAAATTATCTAAATGATACCATAATTATTGTGATTTTTCTGCCCACATTTTAAGAGGTTTTAGGACCTGGTGGTATGATCTGGGGGGTTGCTAGCGGAAAATAGGGTTTCACTCCAAATGTATGCATGTTAAAAATCTGACACTTCCTTATATAAATGCATACATGCCTTGCGCACATTTGTATAAATTTTAATGACAAACCAATGTTGCATAGCCCACTAAAATCGAAAATATGTTGCCATTTTTTAATGCAAGCCTCCAGGAAGAGCAGAGTTTGAACAGAGTATACCTCATGTGAAATGTGATGGGTGCATGTAATTTTAAACAACTGTGTATCTGTGCAATATGTATTTGAATCAAATATAGATTTGTGGGCAAACTGACCAGGGGAGGATCCTCTGACCCATAAAACCTACAGCATCACTCTGACTCACATTTCCTTCCCCCAATCAAAGCAGTGCGGAAAGCTTGACCAATGGGCAATTGAGAGAGGGGCTGGCTAGTGATGCTGCACACACACCCACTTTCAAAAGACATAAAAAGAGCCACTGGAAGCTAGAGAGGACATTCAAATCCAGTTGCTGCAACGCGCTCTGCCGAACCACACAACATCCAGAAGATACCAGATCCAACGCTTAGACTTTAAAACTCCAAAGAACTTGATTCAGAACTCA